>NC_085122.1:1572115-1886538 GCF_030269925.1 Bombyx mori
CATTCTCGGTAGTGTTGTGTTGACACTAATCAATTAAATGAATGATTACAACGGATTAATGCCATCGGAAAGATAAGTAAACAAATCGTTTGATTATTTTCATTATAAGACGTCACATCGACAAAAATAACTAATTAGATAAAAGTGCGAGCCAGGAAAAGCTTAGCTGATTGTCCGAACCAAGTTAAAGACAAGATGAACCCTCAGGATTGTTATTAACAGACCTCAAAGATGTCTCGCGTGAAGCTCTCAACATGTGACACTAAATAAACTTACTTTTACCGCTAAATTTTGCGTTTTTTTATTGTCATTATACCATTTTCGTGCAAGAGAAAATGACACGGAACGATGGTCACGAATCTCAGTATTGAAGAGTACAGCGCAGGGATGAGGATACCATATCCATCATAGCTACCATGAAAACTCAAGTCAAACGAACTGTCAGACTTCAAGACACTGTTGGTTCATTCTAAGTGAAATCGAACGTAAAACAATGGAATCAATCTTTTATAGAAAATAAAAAACACCTTAATCGACCTTATGACCCCGAAAACTTAAGTCGTCGTGGCTTAAAGGATAAGACGTCCGGTGCATTCGTATCTGGCGATGTAACGGTGTTCGAATCCCGCAGGCGGGTACAATTTTTTCTAATGAAATGCGTACTTAACAAATGTTCACGATTGACTTCCATGGTGAAGGAATAACATCGTGTAATAAAAATCAAACCCGCAAAATGATAATTTGCGTAATTACTAGTGGTAGCACTTCTTGTGAGTCCGCGCGGGTAGGTACCACCACCCTGCTTATTTCTGCCGTGAAGCAGTAATGCGTTTCAGTTTGAAGAGTGGGGCAGCCGTTGTAACCATACTGAGACCTTAGAACTTATATCTCAAGGTGGGTGGCCCATTTACGTTGTAGATGTCTATGGTCTCCAGTAACCACTTAACACCAGGTGGGCTGTGAGCTGATCTACTCGTCTAAGCAATAAAAAATAAAAACTAAGGCGCCGGTATATCTAATCGACTTTGGGAGACAATCTGAGAGAATGAGACAAAAATATATACCCTGTATTGTAAGTCCGAACGGGTTCTCCCACCAGTAAGTACCGATTGGAGATCGCAGTTATTTACTTTACAGTTACTGATGGTAGGACTTCTTGTGAGTCCGCGCGGGCAGGTACCACCCCCTGCCTATTTCTGCCACGAAGCAGTAATGCGTTTCGGTTTGAAGGGTGGGGCAGTCGTTGTAACTATATTGAGACCTTAGAACTTATATCTCAAGGAAGGTGGCGCATTTACGTTGTAGATGTCTATGGTCTCCAGTAACCACTTAACACGAGGTGGGCTGTGAGCTCGTCCATCCATTAAAGCATAAAAAAAAAACAAAAAACAAAACACATGAAATAATCGGTTCACACTAATGACAGGGACGTGGTTTTCTTTGCGCGCGGACTCACAAGAGGTCCTACCACCAGTAAAAATTTCAGGTGTTTATTCTGAGTTCGACACCGACAACTTTAAACTATAATTGGTATAAAGTATGTTTTCGCAACTTATAGCATTTTAATCTACCCTAGTGCTGGTGGGTCAAGAAAGACCTGCCACGCACTGATGGAAATATCGCTGGGGGCGGAATGCGACCCGCCACCGCACCAGATGAAGTTTTATGATAAACCGCAGCCAAGATGTTAAAAAGCCTTATAACGGATGTATTTGGAGATCTTGTGCGGTGTATGTTATGTGGTAATTTTTCGTTTGTACAATATATTTCAATTAAATATAATACCGGTGTCTTCGTCTACATAAAATTCAATTTTGGGTGTGGAACATGAAAGCTTAACGTCGATACATAATCATGACGAAAATTATTATCTTGGATTAAGTTTAACGCGTATTTTTATCACAATTAATCTTCTGAAATCATTCAAACCGATTTTCATATAGAAATGATTTTGATATTGAATTTTGGAATTAGTCTTTTCTGAAATGGCACAGTGGGCGGTTTTGCTTCTGGTAGCGATTGCTGGAGTGGCTGTGGTGAGTATGATTGAAATCGCCTCCTCTGTATTTTGACGGTACTCTACAATAAATATTTGTCATCAATTACATCGGGCCGTAATACGACAGTGGTGGTGATTTCGTTTGCTCCTTATGTAAGCTGGACAGAGGATCTCAAAGTTCACGCTCCAGACTGTAGGGTGGAATGCATAATTAAACACTATTCAGACTTTAACAGCCTATCTCAAGGGGCATTGGCGTAGTGAGGGCTTCTCCTGGTTTCAATAACCAGGAACGCCCAGTGGGCTGTGAGCGGGTCTGCCCGTCTAGGATAATGATAAATTGATTAACAAAACTCCTAAAAATCGCAAAATATGCACAGAGGCGCCTTTTCCTATGGTGCAGGGTGTGGGCGCAGTAGCGTCAGGGGGCGTCGACCTCAGCTCTTTCAGTGTACCTGTGACGCCTTTAGTTCTAACACTAATAGCAAGCTTAGGGACATAGGTAACCGTACTCGTCGAACTCGACAAAGAGGTCGAAGTGCAACCTAACCCATGCATCAGCTCGCTGAGTCTCTCGCCGGATCTTCTCAGCGGGTCGCGATTCCGATCCGGTAGTAGATTCATTCGCGAAGCAATTGCCCTTGAGTTAGGTCTCCATCGGAGGCGCTCGGGCAGCTGTTAGCAAATCCCACCCTTCCTTGGCTGAGCCTTTGCTCGTCTACTATTCTGGTGAAACTGAAAAGGCCCCCGGGCCACCAGTAATCCTTCAATCATAAAAAAATCTATTCCATTGTGATCATGCGCTTGCTAGATGGCGCTAGGGTAACGATTGCACACGGGCGCTACATAGCCTATAAACGCATTTGGATGTGTATTCACACGCCATTTCGGATCCATTATGGGTGCTTTTAGGCATTTTAAGCACCAGCCACCGTCGAACCCGTTGAATGCGACGAAGGGTTCGGCGAGTAAATAAACTCACAGATACAGCCCACTTAGAGTTAGAGTAGAACCTACAGAATCACTCGCTAGATTTTCTCAGTAGATCGGGATTCCGATCCGGTGGTAGAGTCAGCAAAGCACTGCCCTTGCTAGAGCTAGTGTTAGCAAATGCGCCCGGGATGTGCCCCCTGAGCTTGTGAAATAAATAAGAACCGTTTTAATTCAGACACTCGGATTGCTTATTTTTTTTATTTTTATGAACGGAAGTATAATTTTCGGTGTAACTTAGTTTAGAATGCGGGTTGTTGGTTTAAAAAGAAGCGTATTTATTTATAAAAATCACTTTTCTCGTTCAAAGGTGTCTGCGGATCCGGCTCTGACCTTCGTCGAAAATGTCAGGGGTGAGTAATTAATTACTCAGGATGTTGAGAAAAGCTATCCGGAGTTGCGAAGTTCAAGAATCAGAAAAGAATTCAGGAATTACTTGACACCAATTATTTCATTTCATTAACGTTTACCATCTTCGTTATTTAATAATGAAGATGGTGAATCTATACTAATATATAAATCTACAGTGGTTTTTACGGATGTTCCGTTATAACTACTGAACCATGCATCCGATTGACTTGAAACTTGGTATCCATGTAGAAAATACATGTGCTTAATGGATAGGCTAATATTAATATGAGTGTTCCCCCCTACACCAGGACTCCCTACACCAGTTGCGGGGGCGTAAATAATGAGAATCTTTGTGGGGGTGACAAATAATAATGTTTATTTTAAATGCCCAGCGAAGGGGACGGGTACAGCTAGTTTATCTATAAATCCCTTGTATAAAAATAGTAATTTAACAGATTGCGATTTTTAATAAACCACGTTTAAGTTATCCCTTATTATTTAACCTCCGAAGGGTGGCCGGCAAGAGGTGGATGAGGAGATCCGAAGACCGGGCTCAGTAGTGTGGATTGGGAACAACAATTATACCACAGCATCAGCTACTGATCGAAATTTATATTGTTATTGGAGTGATTGTTGGATTAAAAGTTACTTTTTAGGTTCTGAGTGTGCTCTTCTTATCTTGTATGTGTCTCTAGTACCAATGGTATCAGAGTCAATCCCAGTTTGGGTCCGTTGAAAATGGATTGATATTTATATCATATTTGTTAATCCGTGAATTCCCCAAAACTTGGAACACGTAGTCAGGAATGACAGTCGGAAGAAACTACGACTGATTGGCAATCTGATAGAAAATCGATTAGGGGGTTGAAACCAATGTGTGATAAAGTCAGCGCAAGTGTTGGCGGCTTGGTCGACAATAGTTCACGGGTATGTGGTCCATGAAGAACACAGCACTTGGTATGAGGCAGATGTAGGAAGAGTAAGAGGTTTGTAAAGAAATCGCGTAGAAATGCAGCTGAAAATTATCTTATTGGGTTTGTCTGTAAATTACTCAACGCATTACAGCCGGCGCCAGGATCGTATCAGGATGGGAAGCAGAAGAAGGACAGTTCCCTTACCAGCTGTCACTGCGCATGGTGAACCCTGAGGGAGCAGTCAACGCTTGTGGAGCCACCATCATCCACAGCGATTGGGGACTCACGGCTGCTCATTGCACTGCTACGTAAGTACCTCGTATTCTACCTGGCTTACCTAGTTTTAAGTTCTTTATCGGAGCCCATAGGCATCAACACCTAGCCTTGAGACATGAGGTTGATGTTTCAATTATAAAAAATCTTCAAACCGGGACACATGACTGCTTTACGGCAAGGCTAAGTAGCATGGCGGTTCAATTATAGATCATAAATATCTGCCCTGGTAAAACTGGAAAGATCTCCGAGCCACTAGTAATCTGTCAAACATAAAAAACAAGATCATAAACCTTGAGTCGTGAGTTTGAGGTCTCATTTGCATTTTATAATCGGATAACAGCTCTGGCACCTTTAAATCATAACCCAACATTAGTTCGCGGCAGGAATAGGTAGCATAGTCGTACCTATCCGTTTGAGCCAACGTAATGCTGGTGGTAGACCAATGCTCTACGAACACAACGACTTCTTATACCTTAGCTCACGCTTCTGTTACTGTATTATTTTGTGTTGATACTGGAAAATAACCTAAGATAATTTGCGCGATATTAATTTCGCAAATAAAGCCCTGCATTTGAGATATGTGCTAATGAAAAAAAACTATTTACCACCACAGTCGCGTAACCATAGTCATCAGAGCCGGTACAGTCAACATGACACGGCCCGCCGTTGTTTTCGAGACGACAGATTATTTAAACCACCCACTTTACGACGAATCGATACAGCAGATTGTACAACCTCACGACATCGGCCTCATCAAGTTTGGACGCTCCCTCGTTTTTAATGGTGATGTATTTTTTTAAGTGATTTTATGACCTGGTAACTAAGACCTTTAAGTAATGTCTTATTTTAATTTATATTCTTATTTTTATGAAAAATGATAATATGGAGTGAAATGAAATGAAAATGATTAATTTGAGACATTAATCAACTGGGATGAAATTAAATGAAATGAGATGATATGGGATGAAATATAATTTTAGTAAAATGGTGGTAATTTACTAAGATTTTTTCAGTGGACTTTTCGGAGGATCCCGAGAAGTTGCATCTAGCGGCTTTGTTTCATTTTCCCACATTTGTGCACTTTCACAGATATTAAACAGTTAATAAACCACCGTTATTACACATTTAAACCCGAAGAAACACTAAATAGACAAAATAAAACAAATCACACAATTTCACTCCTCGCGTTCCCGCCAAAAAGTCCAATGGTGATGTATAATATTTATTTTTAATGTACCCTCCATTCGAGTACCCTCCACGCGAGCGACTGCCAGTCTGGCGTCCTGTGGGGGTAGGGCGCTCATACACCATGAGCGCAGGGGAGTCGTTTAGTGGGTGGGCCCTAAAATCTTTGGGCCCGCGATCTGATCTCAACAACTGCAGATCGTTGAGTCTCACATACCCCGCGCGCCCCTTATGCGCGGAGACCTAGTAGGAGGTTCGGCCCCCGGCCCGAAAAAAAAAAGGTGGTGGGGAGAGATGAGCCCTACGCTGTGCGTCACTATGTCCATCAGCCTCGTTTGAGTTCTGTCTCATCCATGGTTTGAGCACAGGTAGCTCGAATCCTAAATACTGGCCTCCCATCTGACGTTTCTGATATTTTCTTTTCAGCCATTCCGCGAATACCTGTCCACGAAAGAACATAAAAAATAAATATTTTATCTGAATTACAGACTACGTCCAACCGATAAGGCTACAAAGCTCTTACCATAAGGATTACAACTACGACGGTTACCGTCTGACTGCCACCGGTTGGGGAAGAACCTGGACCAATGGTAAGATCAATGGTTTTTTGGAACTAGGTCTGCGGACGAGCTTACAGCGTTCCTAATGTTCAGTGATCACCGGAAGCGACTATAGGTATCACAACGTGAACACCCCTAAACCTTGCAATATAGGGTCTAAGTCTCAATTGCTGCTGCCCCCCCTTTCAAATCAGAACATATGAATGACTGCTCTGCGGCAATAGACAGGATTCGTCAGACACAGCCCAATGAGTTTCTCGACGGATTTTCTCAGTGGGTCACGATTTCGATCCAGCAGTAAATTCTGCGAAGCACTGCTCTTGCTAGGACTAGTGTTAGGAAATTTTCTCAGGTTGATCCCGTGAGCTCACTTACCCGTCCGGGCGTAGCTGGAATGACCTCTTAGCCTTAAACTGTATACTGATTTACTTTTAACCCTTTGACTGTCATGTAGGTCACCGGTGCCCTACGCGACGCACTGAAGTTACTATGTAGATTTCTCTCTTTCTTCTTCTTATCAAAGCGCCGAAATATCTAGCAGACTCTCGGAAAGACGAATCCAAAGATACTGACAATGAATCTATTTCTAAGAGACATAAAAGACTAAAACATACATTAATAAACAAAAGAAGGCAAAGTTAGGCAATCCAAGCGCTTAGTTACAGAAATCGGCACAATTATTTTAGTGCGCCGCGTAGTGCACCGGTGACCTACATGGCAGTCAAAGGGTTAAAGCCAATTAAAAAATATGTGTATAACTCATCATAACTGAAGAATATAAGAAGAATAAACTAATTTGTTTTTTATGCCCCAATTCTTATCCATTATCCTAAGTCATAAACCATGGCCATAAGAATTGGCGTACATTCTAAATCCTGGTTGGGTCATTGTTTTTAGGTACCGCTCCTGAAAATATGAATTGGGTCTTCCTTCGAGGTGTGACCAACGCGTTCTGCTCAGAAATTTTCGTAATCAACAATATCGTTCAGGATTCCACCATCTGCGCTTCAGGATACAACGTGACCAGCCAGTCTACCTGCCAAGTCAGTATTCGTCTTGTTTACCAATGGTGCCTAACAAAAAAGTTACTGTCACGTATGCAGCCATTTTGGGATGCTTGTGGCACAATCTCGCAAAAATGGCTGAAAATCAGTAAACGACGCATGACGCGACTGTCTCCGGATTGGTATTCATCAGACATGTAAATTTTTTTCTAATTAAATACGTACATCACGAACATCTTCCATGAGGTAAGGGCTGGTGGATTAGAAGAAAAACCCCGGTTTCAAGTCAACTTGCAAGCGCAAGGTTTTTGGACTCCTTTGAAGTCGTCGTGGCCTAAAGGATAAGACGTCCGGTGCATTCGTGTTGAGCGATGTTCGAATCTCAGGCGGGTACCAATTTTTCTAATGAAATACGTACTCAACAAATGTTCACGATTGACTTCCACGGTGAAGGAATAACATCGTGTAATAAAAACGAAACCCGCAAAATTATAATTTGCGTAATTACTGGTGGTAGGACCTCTTGTGAGTCCGCGCGGATAGGTACCACCGCCCTGCCTATTTCCGCCGTGAAGCAGTAATGCGTTCAGATTTGAAGGGTGGGCAGCCGTTGTAACTATACTTGAGACCTTAGAACTTATATCTCAAGGTGGGTGGCGTATTTACGCTGTAGATGTCCATGGGCTCCAGTACGAAGTTTTTGCTTCACGTATTAATATATAGATAAAAAATACAGTTATACATTCAAGTTTCACTAAGCCTATTTGCGGCTTTATTCCACTGATGAAAGAGAGACATCTTTGTTTTCTTTACAGGGTGACAGCGGCGGAGGACTGACCGTTGTTGACGTTGACGGACAAGTGTCACAAGTTGGAATTTCGTCCTTCGTTTCCAGTACTGGTTGTCACACTGATTACCCTGCAGGTTAGATTCCACATTCTACCAGTTAAGATACTGATTTACATAGACTAGTGGTGACTGATTTACATAGACTAGTGGTGCCCCCGGTAGTCGAAATTCGACTATAATTAATTGAAATTATAGGTCTGTAGACTATTCTTATACTTCTACTATAGAAGTATACAAAACTACCTACATTTTAGACAAATATTTATAAAGACAAACAATATTTAATAAATAAAAAAGGGCTTTTATGACCAGGTAACTAAGACCTTTAAGTCATCTCTTATTTTAATTTATATTCATATCTTTGTGATACATGATAATATGGAGTGAAATGAAGATGATTAATTTGAAACATTAGTCAACTGGGATGAAATTTAATTAAATGAGATGAGATGATATGGGATGAAATATAATCTCAATAAAATGATGGTCATTTACTGAGATTTTTTCAGTGGACTTTTTGGAGGATCCCGAGAAGTTCTGTCCAGCTGCTTTGTTTCAATTTGCAACATTTGTGCACTTTCACACATAATAAACAGTTAATAAACCACCGTTATAACACATTTAAACTTGAAGAAACACGAAATAGACAAAATGAAACAAATCACACAACTTCACTCCTCGCGTTCCCGCTAAAAAGTCCCAATATTTAATCTATTCTCAATTTGACCACAGCCTATAAAGCAATAAGAAAAGTTTGACAATAAACAAATAATATGCATGCGTGTCAAATACATGGTAGTGTGTGTAATGTTTTTTTATTTATTGATTTAATGTATTTTTTATGCATAATTTTATAAAAATATTAACATTCTGCACTCCTTCTCTATATTCTGTGTGTGGGAAATTTTGTACTCCTCCGTCCGTGCAATTTTCGTTAAAAGGGGTACAACATTTTTGATGGTTTCAAATCCAAACAGGTTTCATTCGGCCTGGTCATTACCACGACTGGTACTTAGAGGTCACCGGAATCGACTTCGACTGGAAACCCGAAACAATCGAACAACAATGAACTGAATCACTAAATAAATAAAGCAATAAAAGCGATGCCCGTTTTGTTTTCCTTATAAATTCACCAATATCTATTACTAGCTTTTGCCTGCGACTCTTCACAGACCACTGAGTTTCTCGCCGGATCTTCTCAGTGGGTCACGTTTCCGATCCGGTGGTAGATTCTGCGAAGCACTGCTCTTGCTAAGGTCAGTGTTAGCAACTCTCCGGTTTGAGCCCCGTGAGCTCACCTACAACGTTAGGGCGAAGCTGAAATAGCCTCTCAAGGCTATCAGCATAGGTAGGGGAAAAAAAAAGCCCGCGACTCCGTCCGCGTAGAATAGTTACTTTGGTATAACGCTAAATTTTACCCCCCACTTCATTTACGTAGAAAGTGAAAATATTTTTGAATTATAGAATGTCAAGGAGCTATTTAAACCCCTATTTTGAAACATTATTTATTGGTGCTCCACTTGTATTGGTCTTGGCGTGATGTTATATTATAGCCTATAGCCTTTCTCGATAAATGGGCTATCTAACACTGAAAGAATTTTTCAAATCGGACTAGTTGTTTCGGATATTAGCGCGTTCAAACAAACAAACTCTTCAGCTTTATAATATTAAAACAGGATTAGATCCTCCTCCTCCTCCTCTCGTGATTTAGATTAAAACAGGAGCTCTCAGGAACTCGTGAGAGATCGTTAGTTCTTTTTTCCTTTTAATCCTCCTCCTCCTCGCGTCGTTTTCCTCATTACTGAGGGTCGTGACTCCCTAACTGTATCCGTTTCTCCCGTACCATATCCCTCCATCTGCTGCGATCCTTAGCTTCATGAAGGGCATTGTGGAAGTTGATGTTCAGAGAAAATCGTATTTGGTCCGACCATCTCGTGGGACTGCGTCCTCTGGGACGTTTGCCATCTACCTTGCCTGTCACCATCAGCTGTTCAAGATTGTGACCCTCTTTACGAGCAATATGGCCGAAGAACTCCAGTACCCTACGAAGGCATATAGTAATCAGCCTTTAATAGAAAATGCAAAAATATCAGAAAATTTTTTTTTTCTTACATGGGTGGACGAGCTCACAGCCCACCTGGTGTTAGGTGGTTACTGGAATTTTAGTGCAGTGCAAGATATTATAATATTATATAATTTACCATTCGTTCATCCATAATTCAACTAATAATAAAAAAATACACTTATTTTCAATGTCGTCCCTAAGAAAATCATTTATGTGATAGATAATCATTTTCACTAATAAGATTATCTTTTAGTTTTTTCTTAAAATGAAAATCGTCTAGGTCTATTAATTTCTTTGGTAGTTTATTAAATATCCTAACGCTCATACCTAGTATACTATTAGTCTTTAATGTAGTTTTGGATTTTGGAAAACATAGTTTATCGTCGCGTCGATTTCTGTTTGCCACATTAGACATCTTGGTGAATCTTGGCAACTGGTACTACAAAAAGCTGTCGCGGCTCCAAAACGCTTATACAAAATTTAAGACATGACCGGTCTAAGCAGTTTGTTTTTATAATCGCATTACCACGACGCGAAGTTTTTTAAAATGATGGTCACGTCATAAAACAATATTGATGCTTTGTGACGATTCATCATCATCATCATCATCATCATGACTCCAAGCCGGTTTCGGCAACGGCGACCAAAATTTTCAGTTCAATAACTTATTAGCTAATGTCCGCGCATCTCATGCGCTCTAATATGGCTATGGTAGCCTATCTTGTTCTTAAACGTGCGCAAACAGAAGCTACACGTAAGAACATCACCCACGAAGTTGTAAAAAATGGTGGAAGGCGGTCTATTTTTCAATTTATCTGTCTGTCGTCCAGTTCAAATGTGACGGTTCAAATGTGCCTATGAATCGTAGAGTAGGATAATCATATGCAGAAGCGTTCAGAGTGAAGTGAGTAGGGTACAAATTAGTCTGGTGACGGCCACGACGAAGTTTCACGCTGCTAATATAATAATAATAATAATAATAAATTAATATTTACTAACAATCACGCCACATTAACTGGGCCCGTGCTAAGTTCATAAAGAATTTGTGTTACAGGTGTCAGATAACGGAAATAAATGTAAGATTTTTATTATACACATACATATATTTAATATACATCCATAACCCTGGAAAAGACTTTATATTTATCATACAAATATCTTCCCTTGGCGGGATTCGAACCCGCGACCCCCTTGTGTAGTGACCATGTCACTTACCACTACACCAGACGGCCGTTTTATATACAGTTACCGGCTTTATCTACGCCATGCTCGTGCAAGCTGTTGATTTAGTAAACGGGGAGTGAAGGCGATACTGAACTCATAATCTCATAATTAATAAGCCCACTGAGTTTCTCGCCGGATCTTCTCAGTGGGTCGCGTTTCCGATCCGGTGGTAGATTCTGTGAAGCACTGCTCTTGCTAGGATTCGTGTTAGCAACGTCCCCTGGTTAGAGTCCCGTGAGCTCACCTACACGTCAAGAAGAAGCTGAAATAGCCTCTCAAGGCTATTATAGGTAGGAAAGAAAAAAAAAGGTAAACGAGCTCACGACCCGCTCGGTGCTAAGTGGTTACCGGACCCCAAAGATTTAATAACGGGAATAGCATTACCTTCCTTGTGACATGAAGCCTACTAAAACCTGAAGACCTGAAGGATTACTACTATCTAAAAGGATTATTACTGTTGGCTTTAGGGCCTCAGGAGTATCAGCATGGGTTGGAAAAAAAAATTTAATTGCTAGGGCTAATGTTAGCATCCTCAGGTATACTCGAATAGGTAGGAAAAAAAAAAAAAAGGGCTACAGGATCTACTAAAATAGCTAAGAGTAGGTTATGAAATCGCCAATACGCTTAGGTGATCGCTTTAATGCAAAGCAGTGGTTTAAAAAAAATAAAACAATTGTAGATCAAAATTAAAACAATTGAAGTCGTCGTGGCCTAACGGATAAGACGTCCGGTGCATTCGTATGTAGCGATGCACCGGTGTTCGAATCCCGCAGGCGGGTACCAATTTTTCTAATGAAATACGTACTCAACAAATATTCACGATTGATTTCCACGGTGAAGGAATAACATCGTGTAATAAAAATGAAACCCGCAAAATTATAATTTGCGTAATTACTGGTGGTAGGACCTCTTGTGAGTCCGCGCGGGTGGGTACCACCACCCTGCCTATTTCTGCCGTGAAGCAGTAATGCGTTTCGGTTTGAAGGGTGCGGCAGCCGTTGTAACTATACATGAGACCTTAGAACTTATTTCTCAAGGTGGGTGGCGCATTTACGTTGTGGATGTCTATGGGCTCCAGTTAACCACTTAACACCAGGTGGGCTGTGAGCTCGCCCAACCATCTAAGAAATAAAAAAAAAGATCAATAATGGATTAAATATGCAAACAAATATAGTACAAAATTTTATCCAAGGGGGTATATTTTTTATCAGCCGCCACATTGATAATATAATATGATATTATATTATCAATATCAACGGAATGAGATTATTCGACAGAGAACTAAAGTCATCGACATAGCTCAAAGAGTCAGCAAGCTGAAGTGGCAGTGGGCTGGCCATATATGCCGTAGGACTGACGATCGCTGGAGCAGACGGGTTCTCGAGTGGAGACCGCGCAGCGGAAGACGTAACGTGGGACGCCCCTTGGCTAGGTGGTGCGATGACCTCCGCACGGTGGCCGGCAAGAAGTGGATGAGGAGAGCCGCAGACCGGGCTCAGTGGTGTGGATTGGGAGAGGCCTATGTCCAGCAGTGGACGACTGTGGGCTGTTGATGATGATGATGATGATGATTATCAATGTAGTCGGCAACATGTAACTAAACTTGAGACCTTAGAATTTATATCTCATGGTGGGTGGCGCATTTACGCTCTAGATCTATAGGCTCCAGTAACCACTTAACACCAGATGGGCTGTGAGCTCGTCCACCCATCTAAGAAATAAAAAATAAAAAAACAAATATGCATTAAGGGTAACTCAAAGAGGACTACTATGATTTTGATGTTTTGTATAATTTTTTATAAATGCTTGTTTTGTATATTATAATTAAGTTTTGATAAAAACCAATGGGAAGACATGAGAAGCACTAATTTTCAAATAATATAAATTAACAATCACCGGTTAATTTAGAACTTCTGAGGTGCACATAAAAAATACAGTCGACTTGATAAATCCTCCCTTCTTTTTTTTAAGTTCCTTACAATTAACCTAAATCAAAACATATTAATTCGTTTATTGATTAATAATGTATACATTCGTTACAGTTTCGGTTTAATTTAAGAAAATGCTGTAATGAGAGCAATTACCTATACCCTATACCAATTACGAGTTGTCGAGATTCGACTATAATTAATTGGAATTGTAAGTTTGTACACTATTATGATTGTATTTTATACTTCTATAATCACAAATTTCGTCAAGACTACACTATAAAAAATATTAACAAAGACATACATTAATTAATCTATTCTCAATTTGACAACAGACGTCAAGAACAAAAGTTTGACAATAAATAGTATGCATGCGTGTGTGCGTCAAATATATGGTATGTAGTGTGTGTAATGTATTCTTTATTGATTTAATGTATCTTTTATGCATTATTTTAAAAAAATATTAGCATTGTGCACTTCTTCTCTATAGTCTCTATAAGTGTGTGAAAATTTCATACTCCTCCGTCCGCGCAATTTTCGTAAAAAGGGATACAAAGTTTTTGCTTCCCGTATTAATATATAGATTGGTTGTATATTTTTAAATGATAATTTACGACCATGAACAATGATTATTTCAAATTATGCGAAACGTGAGGAGTTACGTTCTAAGAATTGTCAAAAGGGACTTCGTAATTGGAATAGATTAAAGAGATAAAACTACTAGAGGATGAGAGGATTTTTGATAAATTGTGTTTTTTAGAAATTATATTTAAATACGAATTACATATTGATATTATATTATATTATTTGTTATTTTCTTTAAATAAATAAATAAAAGTTTATGTTTAAGTTGATTATCGATAAAGTTGATTATTGAAAACACGAATAAAACAACATTTTCTGAAAATAAATCGTAGCTAGATCGATTTATCGCCCCCGAAATCCCCTGTATACTAAATTTTATGAAAATCCGTTTCCGAGATTCAGATTATATATATTATATATTTATATACAAGAATTGCTCGTCACTACAGAGTACCTATAAAACAAAGTCGCTTTCTCTGTTCCTATATCCCTATGTATGCTTAAATCTTTAAAACTACGCAACGGATTTTGATGCGGTTTTTTTTAATAGATAGAGTGATTGAAGAGCAAGGTTTGTATGTATAATAACATTCATTAAATAGTGGAAATCAATAATAAATTACGGTTTCCGAAGCGAAGCGAGGGCGGGTCGCTAGTTTAAAGATTTATGAAAGATTTGTTTTGTGTTGCTTCGTTGCCAGGCGGTGCGGGTCGCGGTCGAAGCGGCGATAAGTCGCGGCGTAAAAATAGGTGCACGTGAAGCGACGTCGTATTGCAGAGGTGGAAGCGCGCGCATGCGCTTCGGTGTGGCCATAGCTGAGAATGAGGATTCCCGATTTTTATCTAATGTCAAGGTTGTAATTTTTTGTGAAAAAAATTACCCCGAAGGGAGTTTCTGGTTCGAATGAAAACAGCTGTCTTGTCCAAGTGTTGGTTTAATACTACTGTATTATTACAAACTAGCTGACCCGGCAGACTTCGTAGTGCCTCAATCGATAAATAAAATACCTAAGCTTTTGTATAAAATAAACTTAAAACAAAGAAAAGGAGTTCGTCCGACGGGGGACATATCAAAGAAAAAACAAAATTATTGTTTTTATTTAATTCCGAGCATTTTCATATTTATCTATCTTTTAAACCTTCTCTGGACTTCCACAAATAATTCAACACCAAAATTAGCCAAATCGGTCCAGCTGTTCTCGAGTTTTAGCGAGACTAACGAACAGCAATTCATTTTTTATATAGATAGATAGGTTACATGACTTATATGAACTACATTCCTGTTGCCGCAGTGACATTATGCGTGTCCGTCATTCACAAGCCCGAAGGTGCAAAATTACTTACACACCCACTTAATTGATATAGTCATTTGTGATAACAATGTGCACGTGATATTCTGGACAGCTCTGGGCTAGACCGCTTAATAAATGAAAGAGTGGACTATAACAAGATAGATATAATATTTGTTAAACTTATAAAACAAGCAATTTAATATACAAGTGTCGTGGGTAGCGTTGCTGTGCGAAGAAGAAGAAGCGCTCGGTGCAGGACCGCGGCTCCGCGCTGCCCGAACTTCGATGTCTGTGCATGACACGTGACGTGATTAACAATCTCGCACAAGTGGGTATTCGTCAACCGCTGTGGGGTTTGAGCGAGCGGATGTTCAAGTCACGTCAAGCTTACCAAATATGAAGGAAAAAAACTAAATAAAAAAAAAAATTCATAAATTTAACTACAGCTTCAGTCGAGACATGCTCTTAGCAGGCTAACACGATGTAATTGAAGTATTTTTATAAAACGACTTTGTTTGTTCTTTAAAGTATTTCTCAGTCACAGCTTAATGTAAATAAAGAAAACATATTTATGTGTATTTCATTCCATTGAAATATGTGATTGGGTACTTAAGGCTGTTTCGAATGACTAAACATAAGCAACTCTTCTAAATCGGTAAAACATCCATAGCTTATCATTAAAATAGGAAAATTTTATCACTTAGCAACACTGAAAGGCAATTGGCGCGCGCGCGAAACATTCCCCAAAATCAACATGGCGAGGGTTCGTAGCGCGCTGTGCGTACATTCAAACACCCGGTAATACCGCGTCAGATTTAACACCATTTGAATTAAATCATACGAAATTCGAAATTAAAATGGTACGGTGCATCATAAGCTAGTCGTTTATATTGTATTTCGTGTGTGCAAGTGTTGTTGTTTGCATGAGTGTTACTGATGATGCGGGAGTGCGGGACGATGGACGTGATTCGCCGGCCAGCACTGAAAAGCTAACGTACGTATTGATGTGGCGTAATTGAAAAAAGAAAAAAAAAGGAACGTCTTGCAAAAATGGGAAATTTAAAACTGAATAGAATTAAACAATCTATACTAATATATAAATCTACAGTGTTTTTTTACGGATGTTCCGTTGTAACTACTGAATTGTGTATCCGATTGACTTGAAACTTGGTATCCATGTAGAAAATACATGTACTTAATGGATAGCCTAATATTTATATGAATATTGGACTCCCTAATAATAATTACAATAAATAATAATGTTAATTTTAAATGCCCAGCGAAACGGGCGAGTACGGCTAGTCGACTAATAAGCGTGTTGAATACAAAGAAAAAATAATTAAAGTACATACCTACCTACCACATTTCTTTTTACATACGATGCGCGCGGATAATTTGACGTAACATTAAATTTTCATTTTCATTGAATTTTGGATGTACTCAGAATTGGCACATTACCGTAAGTTGGATCGTAAGCGCGTACTTTCATGATCTGTTGGCATTTGTATCGGCTGCGGTTGCCATGGTCAGAGACCCCATTTAAGTTCTGAAGAACTGGCTTCTTTTTGCTAGTTTTTAAGATTGGGTTTGGATTGGAAGGATTGGCGGATACCCGTGCTTATCAGTAGAATGAATTGTTTCCTTCTTTTTTTTTTTAATTGCTTAGTTGGGTGGGCGAGCTCACAGCCCACCTGGTGTTAAGGGCCTGGAGCCCATAGACATTAACAACGTAAATGCGCCACCCACTTTGAGATTTAAGTTCTAAGGTCTCAGTATAGTTACTACGGCTGCCCCACCTTTCAAACCGAAACCCATTACTGCTCATGGCAGAAATAGGCGGGGTGGTGGTACCTACCCGTGCGGACTCACAAGAAGTCCTAGCACCAGTAAAACTTATTTCCTGAAGTAGACTATTTCCATACTCGATTTCGTCAAAATCGATTCTTCGGTTTTGGCTTGAAAACACGAACGGACAGGGATACCTTGGTCTTAACAAACAATATTATTTGCTAAGTTGAATTTTGATCAATTAAAAGTAAATTCCAATCATCTTTAAATAAGGTAGAATTTGTATCAAAGCCGTTTAGTAATCGGTACCAATGGACAGAAACTAATTTTTGTCCATTGGTATTATATACTACTACAATAGACGATAAATAATAGTGTTGTTTGGACTAATCCAAACAACATTATTATTTATCGTCTATTGTTACTTTTAACTTATGCCCTGTCATCCTTGATGAACTTTTCTTCAATATTTTTTTTATATCTGACACAGATTCTACTGTTTCATTATATCTATTGATGAGATAAACTGTATGTTGACCCTGTATTTAATGTTGTTTCTGTTCCTTCTTTTTCTATCATTATCACCACTAGCATTGTATTTAAATGTTCTTGATATCTTTCAGCATAGAAATTTTTTAACAAATATTTTCTGAGATTGTCATCAGATAGCCAATATTTAAAAGCTCCTAATATTTTAGTTTGAAAATAATATTTCGTGTTACACCGTGTTTTTAGGTTGTGGCGGGTAGCCATCATGCAACGCAAGATATTTGATAGATGCCTGAATCTCGCTGACGACATTTTCAAGATAAGCTCGCATATATACAAGTTCCGAACAACAACATTCGGACCGTCGGTCTACCGAGCAATATCACCAGCTCGGTGGAAGATCTTCCCTTTGTCGTATATCTCTACAAGGTCAACCTGAAGTTTTCTTTGAACTCCATTCCATTCGTCCATTCGTTTACGAGTCTATAGAGAACATACGCACTTCGTATATTATATAACAACTAGCGACCCGCCCTCGCTTCGCTTCGGAAACATTAAAACACACATGAAACAAAAAAAAATAAAAAAAAAGTAGCCTATGTTCATCAGGGACAATGTCGGCTTCTAATGGAAAAAGAATTTTTCAAATCGGTCCAGTAGTTTCGGAGCCTATTCGAAACAAACAAACAAACAAATCTTTCCTCTTTATAATATTAGTATAGATATATTTCTTCTCGTTCACTCTTGACAGTGTGGTCTTTATCGTCATGTAGTGTTGGAGGGGGCAGATTTGACGAATTTTTGTACATAAATAGACGTAACCAGTATGTAAAGTGAATTGAACGTAGGTGAAAGTAACTGGAATGGCCTTGGGACGGTAGACATCGCAAAATATTTGACAGATGCCTGAATCTCGTTTACGACATTTTCAAGATAAGCTTGCATTTATACAAGTTCCGCACAACAACATTTTGCAATTCGATAAAGCGGCACGACATGAGAATCCTCTCATCGTGGCTGCCGGAAACTACTTAGGCGATCCTGCGGACCAAATGGTAAACAGTCGACCTCGCCCAAAACACGTCATTTCGGATCCTCCCGATCCACCAACGGTGCTTTTAGGTACCCCAAACACCGGTCATCGTTTTCGTCGAACCCGGCGCTTGCGATGAAGGCCTCGGTGAGTAAATTAGCCCACAGACACAGCCCACTCAGTTTCTCGGCGGATCTTCTCAGTGGGTTGCGTTTCCGATCCGGCGGTACATTCTGCGAAGCACGGCTCTTGCTAGGGTTCGTGTTAGCAACATCGTCAGGTTTGAGCCCCGTGAGCTCACCTACTAGTTAAGGTTACGCTGATATGGTCTCTCTAGACCATCAGCTAAAGTATAAAAAACAACAACAATTAGACCGTCGGTCTACCGATCAATGTAACCCGCGCAGTAGAAGACCTTCCCTTCGTCGTTTAAGCCTCTTAGGCTACCAGCGAATAGGTACCCATTTACGCTTTGTAGGGCTCCTATGTCATAGTTTACGGAATAGGAAAGCTTGTATTATAGGTCCTTCTTACGCTGGCACAATCCGTGTCCTTATCTCAATATACATGGACCTTCCTGACAGGAGTTACCGACAGTGACCACTGAAAAGTCCACGTTCGTGTCCTGCTTTAAAGCTGTGAGCTTTTGTGTGCGAGACAGCTTTGTCAAATGAAACAATGTCAAATGAAACTCAACTATAGGGGTGTCTTAACATTGCTTAATCCATATTATTAATAAATTGGATGTGAAATTACTAGGCGTTTATATTTAGCGCGTAGATGAGGACATAAGCTTTTGATCCACCTTTTTTTCTTCTTAGATGGGTGGACGAGCTCACACTAGCCCATAGCAAGAGCAGTGCTTCACAAAATCTACAACCGAATTTGAATCCCCGAAAACTTGTTGTTGAAACCAATTAGTTTCCTGGCCTCTGTTTGAAGAAACATTACTTCGTGCATAAAAATCAAGATCGAATGAAATATCAAATAAATATCTAGAAGATCGCAAAGCTCTCACTCATTTCGTTTCTTTCACGCATGGGCCTTTTTTTTTATTTATTGCTTATTTGGGTGGACGAGCTCACAGCCCACCTGGTGTGAAGTGGTTACTGGAGCCCATAGACATATACAACGTAAATGCGCCACCCACCTTGAGATATAAGGTCTCAGTATAATTACAACAGCAACCTCACCCTTCGAACCGAAACGCATTACTGCTTCACGGCGGAAATAAAAACGGGCCTTTGAACACCACAAGATTACCGGGGTATTTAAAGGGCTTTTATAAATATGAATTAAAAAAAAGCTCATATTAATAAAGCTCGATTCCTTTGTTCTTTCGTCCTTAAACAACAAACGCAGAGCTGTTTTGTAGCAAGGTTCCAAGTACTGGCACGTCGCCAAACTCCGCCTACACCAGACATAATATTGTGTAACCTCCTTTAATAATTGTTGATTACACGGAATCGCGTAACATTTATACTGAACATTCTGAAGCTCATAAAGTTTCGCGTTATATGATTGCTTGTTTATTGATTTCTTCTCTTCGTTGCTTGCCAAAATTGCTGACGTAACAGCCACATGAAAATCGACCAAGTCAAAAACACAAAAATAATTGGTTTCTTATTAAATAACCTAATTAGGATTCCCTGTGCTGTGGGTTATAGAGACTGATGTAAATACTTAAATAAGTTTACAACGCGTGTCCTATAATGCGGAACAAATCTACCGTGTTATATGGGGGATTAATAAATTACTAGAGGTCCTGCAATAGTCGAAATTCGACTATAATTAATTGGAATTGTAAGTTTGTACACTATTATGATTGTATTTTATACTTCTATAATCACAAATTTCGCCAAGACTACACTATAAAAAATATTAACAAAGACAAACAATATTTAATCTCAATTTGACAACAGACGTCAAGAACAAAAGTTTGACAATAAATAGTATGCATGTGCGTCAAATACATGGTATGTAGTGTGTGTAATGTTTTCTTTATTGATTTACTGTATATTTTACGCATTATTTAAAAAAAAAATGCATTGAAGTGCATTGTGCACTTCTTCTCTATATTCTCTATAAGTGTGGAAAATTTCACACTCCTCCGTCCGCGCAATTTACCTACGTAAAAAGGGATACAATGTTTTTGCTTCACGTATTAATATATAGATTGTTACGTCTCCAACTCGAAACATTGGAGGAACGAAGTGTTCTCAACACAACATTCAGTCTTAAAGGATCTCATAACACTCCCTTTCAGGACGTATTATTCCAGAGGACATATTACGTAAAATATTCATATTTTTTATCCTACCTAAGCTGATAGCCTTGGGAGGCTATTTCAGCTTCACCCTAACGTGTAGGTGAGCTCACGGGCTCAAACCGGAGTGATACTAACACTGACCCTAGCAAGTGCAGTGCTTCGCAGAATCTTCCACCGGATCGGAAACGCGACCCACCGAGAAGATATGGCGAGAAACTCAGTGGGCTGTGTCTATGGGTGTGGCTTCTTATTAAAAAACTTAATTGGGATTCCTTGTACTGCGGGTAACAGAGACTGACGTACATACTTTAATAAGTTTAAATACATACATAATATATAGACAATAAATACCCAGATAGTATTTTTTCCCTACCTAACAGCCTAAGGGGCTATTCCAGCTTCACGCGGACGGGGCAGAGAGCAAATAAACCTGTTCATCACGCGAATATTTGCCCGTTGTGGAAATCGAACTCACGACCTGCAACAGTTAGAGGTGCTAAATCCTGCACCACCGAGTCATTGTTACGCGCTGGGGTTCGGGATAAATAAAATTCTACCGAAGTACAAATTAAAACTGTATTCAATACCTAAAACACTTCACAAACACTTTAAAATGCTCAATTCGCTTCTTCCGCCTCGCTTCAGGTGATCCGTTCGCTGTTTCGCTTCGAGTAGTTCCTATTAGTAACTTTTTTTTTTATTGCTTAGATGGGTGGACGAGCTCACAGCCTACCTGGTGTTAAGTGGTTACTGGAGCCCATAGACATCTATAACGTAAATGCGCCACACATCTTGAGATATAAGTCCTAAGGTCTTAATATAGTCACAACGGCTGCCCCACCCTTCAAACCGAAACTGCTTCACGGCAGAAATAGGCAGGGTGGTGGTACCTACCCGCGCGGACTCACAAGAGATCCTACCACCAGTAAACTGGCTTTAAAGGAATTCCCTAATATTACTGGTGCAAAAACGGCAATATAAAATACGTTGATCCGATCGCAGTGGGGCAATGCAAAGCCGCCATCGCCCGAAACATGTCTTGTCGGATCCTGTAGATCCACTCTTAGTGCTTTTAGGTCTCTCAAGCACCTGTCACCATCCTTGTCAAACTCATCGATTACGACGAAGAGCTAGACGAGCAAACTAACCCAGACACAGCCCACTGAGTTTCTCGCCGAATCTTCTCAGTGGGTCGCGTTTCCGATCCGGTGGTAGATTCTGCGAAACACTCCTCTTGCTAGGGCTAGCAAAGTCCCTCAGGTTGAGCCCATGGGCTTACCTACCCGTCCAGGCGTTGCTGGAATAGCCTAGAATGTTACCGGTGTAAAATATTTAAAGCCGTACCCTCTAATTGGTACCCATTAAATTTCTAGACAAAGCCACTGCGTTATTGTGACAACAAGCTGTTTGAATATAGTATACCTGTCTTTATCCCCTTTGTTTGATAATCGTATTGAATTAGAACTATTTTACTGCTGGTAAAATAGTTCAACGGAGCGTCGGTAATTGTGGCAAAGTAATTATTTAACACCAAATCGATAGTTTAATCTATATATTAATACGTGAAGCAAAAACTTTGTATCCCTTTTTAAGAAAATTGTGCGAACGGAGGAGTATGAAATTTTCCACACTTATAGAGAATATAGAGAAGAAGTGCACAATGCTAATATATTTTTTAAATAATGCATAAAAGATACATTAAATCAATAAAGAAAACATGACACACACTACATACCATGTATTTGACGCACACACGCATGCATACTATTTACTGTCAAACTTTTGTTCTTGACGTCTGTTGTCAAATTGAGAATAGAATATGATTTGTCTTTGTTAATATTTTTTATAGTGTTGTCTTGGCGAAATTTGTGATTATAGAAGTATAAAATACAATCATAATAGTGTACAAATTTACAATTCCAATTAATTATAGTCGAATTTCGACTACTGCGGGACCTCTAGTAATTCTTAATGCATATTGCAGATAGAAAGAAAATATCACACAAACGCTATAGATAGCCAATAATAAACTAAGAATAGTTTTTGTTCATAAAGCTGCATTTGATGTTGATATTCTAACACGCACGGGAAGACTGCGTTTATGTTACCTTAACACCAGGAACTTCGTCACACAATCTAATTTAGTATCGTGTTATTTAAAGATGTAACCTAAAATTGCATTATTTCACTACAATAGCACTGACACGTCATCTATTGGCAACATTCCAGAACATTCGAGGCGTCACCTGCAGCGTCATCTCGACTAAGCTATACTTTTTTAATTATACATTGTTCTCGTCCGCGCGTAGTTGGAATAGTCCCATAAGCTATTAGCGATTTGATAGGAAGAAAAAAAATAGTTTTGATAACATCACTGTGTGGTCTTGATATTTTTAAGAAGTTCACTTCGGATGTTATGCTTAATAGAGCGCCATTAACGTTGACTACAAATATTTCCCCATGCGTAAGTTTGTAGTAGTAACCCTTTAAATTATTTTTTTATTGGTTATGTGTGTGGATGAGCTCACGGCTCACCCGGTGTTAACACCACCTCAACACCAGGTGAACTGTGATCTCGTCCGCCCATCTAAGCAATAAAAAAAAGGAATAATGAAGCCCTGTGAGAGCTTATTCTGTGATAGATAGACAAAGGCAGGTGGCGACCGATTTGTAAGTTTGGAACTCCTCCAACCTAGAAATCCAAGTCATTGAGTTGGAAAACAATTGGCCAAAAACGCTGTTACAAGAAAATCAGGAAATAAACTACTATTTGTTAAAAAATCATAAGGAGCAGAACGTGATCTTTTTTTTTTTATATCCCTACCTATGCTGATAGCCTTGAGAGGCTATTTCAGCTTTGCCCTAACATGCAGGTGAGGAACTTTGTAAAAAACTCGTTGTCTTTACTTTTACTCTTTACTGTAATAATTCTCAATTTATTCCAGCGAGTACTTTTTTTTTACAATAGTCAGGTTTCGTTTGTCGTAGGCATTTCTCGGGTTTCAGTGCGATTTCCTTTAGCTTGTCTAGACGTATTTTCGATCCAAGGACAAAGTTTCGTTACAATCAGATCAAGATTTGCCTGGAGTTCTGTATTCGTGTTTTGTTGGGAAGTTATTCCCTATTCTGCTGAATGGTTTGGGATAAATGGCGGCAGGAAATTAAAAAAAATATTAAAGGCTCTCCTGGGATACCAGGTTAGGCGAGCCCATAGATATGAACAACATAGACGCCGGCACCCACTTTGGTACGTTAGTTCTAAATCTCAGTTCTTTACACAACGGCTGGGCCAACTTCCAAGCCGGAACGCACTACTGCTTCACGGCAGAAATAGGCAAGGCAAGGTAGCCATTCGTACGGTCTCATAAGACCAGTATAAGCTTGATATCAAGTATATTATGTTGATTTTTAATTGAGCATAAACCTGAACAGGCACACTGGGTAAGCAGTGGACTTATCTGACTAATTGTTGTAGTCAATCGTGGTACCTACTTGAGCGGACTCAGAACAGCCCCGCCGCTATACAATACAATTTGAGACTTCCAGCTAAGAAGACAATAGATGAGCCACGAGAACATTCACCCATAGAAGCCATAAAAATAATAAATAAACGTTACTAATGCGGCAATTTCGTCCGACTTTTCGTTCGCCAAGCTAGTCTCAAACCTATGTGTAGACATTTGACTACAGCCTAAGTAAGTAGGTCCCGCTGGCAGGCGTCCCGGCCCCGTAATAACCCGCTCTACTTTTATTTAACGCCCCCACCCCCTGTTGTCAAACTTTTGATAACATTATTACGGTCACCTATTTCATCGTGATATTTTTCGTATATACCGTCTATAATCTTCCCTATAGACTTCGAGGCGAAGATACGAATATCGTCAATGTAATCGAAGTCTATTAAATATATGCATTCTTAATGATAACTCAATAACTACTAGTCATATCTTGATAAAATAAATAGTAGCATCAGAGGCATCAAGTTTCAAATAAATAAATGGATTATGAAAATCGGTTCATCTAGAAAAAGTTTTTAGGTAAGACACATTAGAAGAAATCAAAAAGGCACATGTTAGAGTTAAAAAATTGAATGCTGTTGTAACTCATAGTATTATTTTTTTAGTGTTAGAATTAGATAAAGAATTGTATGCGTCACTCTCTGATTCATAAGCCAGTCGATTTATAGATTTATTGGTACGAACCAGCCGATGCACAGTTAGTCGTCGCACACATTATAGCACATATGCCCGACGTTAATCAAGCCTTATCATTTAATATTATACACGATAAAGGAAAACATGGTGTAATGCCTGAAAATTTTTTCGACAAAAAAGTTCGGGTATCAAGAATGCCCTCTGAAATCTATCGTTTGGTCTTCCGCGGTCATTAAACTCTAGTGAAATTTCTTCTAGTGAAGAAGAAGAAGAAGAAGAAGAAGAAGAAATTTTTAATTTAAGAATAGTAAGCTGTGTGAGATCTTTCCAATTAAGATTATATGTTTGAAAGGTCCTTTTTTGGCAATTAGAGATACGGTTAGATCGATTATGTCTGCGTTCTACTATGAAGCTTTTCCCGTCATGTGGTTGCGAGAAATATGCGAGACATGAGAACCACACAGACCATCAGACACAGTTGCTTATAGACGTCATCAATGCCAGGAGCAGAGCCAAAAGCCTGCCTACGGTTAAGTACTCTGAAAACATGTATACTTCCTATGTAAATTTACATAATAAGAAGACACGATATATATTTTATTGCTTTGATGGGTGGACGAGCTCACAGCCCACCTGGTGTTAAGTGGTTACTGGAGCCCATAGACATCTACAACGTAAATGCGCCACCCACCTTGAGATACAAGTTCTAAGATCTCAGTATAGTTACAACGGTTGCCCCGCCCTTCAAACCGAAACGCATTACTGCTTCACGGCAGAAATAGACAGGGTGGTGGTACCTACCCGCGCGGACTCACCAATGTATACGTTCATACGTACAATATTTGGAAAAAAGCAAGCCTCGAGTCACGCTGATTCTTCTCCGTCGTGAAACTGCATTCCGAATCGGTGGCAAAAGTCATGACCATTTAAAAGTACCTGCAAAGTTCTGTATCATTAAATTAGAAACTATTAACATTCACGGTTAGCTTTCATCCCTTGATTGGCAGTCAAATATGAGCCGCGGTACAGTGATTAACTAACCTCTCGACCAACAATGCGATCATAGATAGAAAGAAACATGAAGGTTCAACCTACACACGAACGTCAATTATACTTGTTTGCCCTTTACAAAAATATATATTACACAAAGGCGATCTGATATGATATTGTTACGGGTTTATATTTACAGGCTTTTGCGATTGGTACAGTCGAGAAGGCGTGGTGGGTATAGTAATCGGTGAAATGGATGCAACCTTGAGGCTCGTCCGCTTCAAAGTTCAGTGTTAATGGTTCCGCATCGATGATGGTATCTGTTTTATTGAGTGCTCGACAGGTATTTCATGATAGGCAGCGGCTTGGCTCTGCCCCTGGCATTGCTGACGTCCATGAGCGACGGTGACCACTTACCATCAGGTGGGCCGTATGCTCATCTGCCAACAAAGGCAAAAAAAAAAAAAAGGTATACTCGTTATACGGAAATTAAAATAACTATATATTCTTCTTCATCATCATCATCATCAGCCTGCGGCAGTCCACTGCTGGACATAGGCCTCCCCCAAAGCTCGCCACTGAACCCGATCTTCGGTTCTACGCATCCAGTTACTGCCAGCTGCCTTGCGCAGGTCGTCGCTCCATCTAGCAGGAGGGCGTCCCACACTACGTTTGCCGGTTCGCGGTCTCCACTCCAGAACACGTCTACCCCAACGGTTATCGGTTCTGCGACATATGTGACCAGCCCACTGCCACTTCAGCTTACTAACTCTGCGAGCTATATCGATCACTTTGGTTTTTGCCCGAATGACCTCATTGCGTATTCGGTCTCGCAATGACAAACCGAGCATAGCTCGCTCCATAGCTCGCTGAGTAACTTTTAATTGGTGGACTAGTCGCACAGTCAGTGTCCACGTTTCGGCTTCGTAGGTAAGCACGGGTAGGACGCACTGATTATAGACCTTTGTCTTCAGACATTGTGGTATGGGCGACGAAAAGACCTGACGAAGCTTCCCGAACGCTGCCCAGCCCAACTGAATCCTTCTGGTCACTTCCTTCTCAAAGTTGTTTCTACCTAGTTGTAGGGTCTGTCCCAGGTAGACATACTCTTGAACAACTTCGAGAGGTGTACCGCCAACATCGATTGGTCTCGGAATGACGTTTCCGTTAAACATTACCTTGGTTTTATCCAAGTTCATTCCGAGGCCAACCCGTTGGGATGCAGCATTAAGGCTGTGCACCATTTCTTGTAAGTTCTGCAGCGATTCCGCCATGATGACGATATCATCGGCAAAGCGAAGATGTGAGATGTACTCGCCGTTTATGTTAATGCCGCGTCCGTTCCAGTCCAGAGTCTTGAAAACGTCCTCCAGTGCGTTTGTAAACAGTTTCGGGGATATAATATCCCCCTGTCTTACACCTCTGCGCAACTGGATTGGTCTCGTCTGGTCTTTCTGTACTTGGACGGTCATTGTAGCGGCATCGTACAAGCATCTTAGTGCATCGATGTATCGCCAGTCAGCTTGACACCGCTGCAAAGATTCCAGAACAGCCCAGGTCTCGATCGAGTCAAAGGCTTTCTCGTAGTCCACAAACGCCAGACATAGTGGCAGATTATACTCTTCAGTCTTCTGTATAATCTGCCGAACTGTGTGAATGTGGTCCACGGTACCAAATCCTCTTCGGAATCCTGCCTGTTCCGGAGGCTGGAAGTCGTCAAGTCTCTGAGCAAGACGATTCGTTATGACTCTTGAAAACAATTTGTAGACGTGGCTCAGGAGCGAGATGGGGCGATAATTCTTTAAAAGTGTTTTATCTCCTTTCTTAAAGAAAAGGACAACTATGCTCCTGCTCCACGCCCTTGGAGTTTTACCGGTAAAGAGGACAGTGTTGAAGAGCTTCTGGAGCTCCCTAATAACAGGAAGACCTCCTGCTTTCAAGAGCTCAGAAGTAACACCATCTTCCCCCGGGGCCTTTCCGTTTTTAAGATTTTCAAGAGCCATCCCGATCTCGTCTACACTAATCTGTGGCAGCTCGTCGGTGTAGTGGCGGGACAGTGTGGCTCGGACATCTGCTGGGTCGGAGACAGGCTTAGTTGCTTTGGAAGTATAGAGGCCTCCGTAGAAGTCCTCAAGTTCCTTGAGAATCTCCGGTTTGGAGGCGAGAATTTGGCCATCCTTTTTGGTCAGTTTTGTAAGGTGGCTTTTACCAAGAGGCTGCACGAACACCTTGGCTCCTCGGTTTTGCTCGATTGCGTCATTGATCCGCTGAGTATTGTACCGTCGGAGATCGCGTCGTACCAGCGTCCTGATTTTCTTATTAAGAGCCACCTTCTCTGATTGTGTGGCCTGTGTGTTTTCTCGCCTTTCTTCCATTAGCCGGAGAGTCTCGGATGATAACTTTGATGTTCTGCCTGTACGACCCTTTGGACACAGTCTCTGTCCTTCCTGTCTCAGTGTCCTCACCACGCCATCTAAGGCCTCGTCTACGTCTGTGGTGGTTTCCAAGGCAGCGAATCGGTTGTGGAGATCTAGCTGGAATTGCTCCGGATCTACAGCCATGTGATGTAGGCTGGGTCGAAGCGTAGACTTTATTAGACGAGTGCGTTCTAACTTGAAGTCCATATTCAGTGTGCCTCTGACAAGTCGGTGATCACTACCGGTATTGAACCTGCTGATCACAGAGACATCCCTGAATATATGCTTCTTGTCCGTCATAATAAAGTCTATCTCGTTTTTCGTCACAGTGTCGGGGCTTAGCCAAGTCCACTTCCTTTGTGGCTTCTTTTTAAAGAACGAGTTCATTAGAAAGAGCCTCTCACGCTGAAGGAAGTTGACTAGCATTTGCCCCCTGTGGTTCCTACATCCATAACCGAAGGATCCTAGCACCGATTCGTCGCAAGTCTGTACTCCCACTTTAGCGTTAAAATCTCCCATGACAACATTGAAGTGGGCTTTTGTGGTATCGTGCAGAGCCCTGGTGATATCGTCGTACACAATCTCCACATCGTCATCCGAGTATGACGAAGTCGGTGCGTATACTTGCACCACCTTAAGAGAGTACCTTTCGGTGAGCTTAATTACGAGATACGCTACCCGTGTCGACACACTGGATACCTCTATAATGTTGTCCGTCAGGATTTTATTGACGAGAAAGCCAACTCCACCTTGTCCAGGTTGGTCTCCTTCCCGGAAGTAGAATAGGTGGCCTGAGTCCAGAGTTATGACGTCCTCCCCCTGTCTTCGGACTTCGCACAACCCTAGTACGTGCCATCGTATCCTTCCTAATTCCGCTTCCAGTTCCTCAATATGTTCGTCAAGCCGCAGGGTCCGGGTATTGAGAGTCGCCAGGGTCATTTGGTGGTAGCTGTCCGTAGCCCGGGGATTCTTCGCACCCCCTGCCTTACCGTTACCATGACTGCTACCGTAGCCAGGGATAGTAGAGCTGCCGGGAACTGGGGGCGTTTTTTATTTGTAGCTGCCATAAGGGGGGGTTATGCCGTAATCGCCACGCTTGGCAGGCGGGTTGGCGATCGCAGTGCTCGGTGCCTTGCACCGGTAATGCTGCTGCCCGTTACCGGCCAGGAGATTTCCGCACCGAGTGGTTTTCGTTGATGGTTATTCCGCCATCTATCGGTCACCAGAGCCCTGTTCGTCAATCAGCAGGATGCACCACGTGCAGGTAGGGTTGGCATTTGAGACAGTGTGGTGTTAATTTGCCCCATTACACCCCATTACACCACATATTCTTCTTAGTCGAATACTTCATTGCTGAAGGTCGTGTCCTTGAAAGCCCTTCGTAGCTCTTTGTACCCTCAGCTTCCATTTTCTTCGGTTTTCGGCTTCTCTCAGGGCGTTGGTAACAGAGAGAGGTTGGTAACTATATATAAAACTGGACTAATATTTAACCAGAGTAACTGAATGAGGGGACCTTATGCAGAGAGACCTTTTGCCAAAAAAATTGATGGTTTTCAAATAGATCACATGAAAGGATACTACTATTTATGTTTTTTAAATATTTTTAATTCAAAATACATAATAAACAAACCAAAACCAAATATATTCCCTGTCTATCTTACAGAATACCAAATACTCTAGAAGAAAAAAGACATATAGGGCTTCACCCATTTGATATACTTTAGATGAGAAGCTTAAAGAAAGTTCTTAGTCTTGAAGTTCTCACGCACGCATGCTTTGAATTTTTATGAGATTTCTTACATTGAAAAGGATATTACTAACGCTCTCCATCTTTAATACAGATATTGCCTCGCCACCCACCTTGAGATATAAGTTCTAAGGTCTCAGTGCATTTACAACGGCTGCCCCGCCCTTCAAACCGAAACGCATTACTGCTTCACGGCAGCAATAGGCAGGGTCGTGGCACTTACCCGTGGGGACTCACAAGTGGTCCTACCACCAGTAAAAATCTATATGTCTCAAATCTATATGGTATAACAGTTGTTCCATCTTTCAGACCAGAATCAAATGTCGTTGCCGAAATAGGATGGATAATGGTAGCTACACATGCGGACATATGATACGCTATACTGTTAATGTCGATTGGGGAACACAGTACTATGATATAGTCCTCAGAGAAAGCTGCTTTCCATTCTCCACTGAATCCCTTAATGGAGATTAAAGTAAAGTAAAGGTCTCGTAAAAGGCATTTTACGACGCTCACGGTATGAGATAGGTAGTGCTATTTTAAACCGGGACCACACAGCCGGATTTTGTTGTAATTTGCATAACAAAATCATTTACAAATGTCGTTCACCGACCCAACCTAGTAAAAAGTTATGTGTCATGATGAAAATGAGCGGTCGTTGCACCGTATTGATTGATGAATAACTAATTTTATAGATAAGGGGCACAGCACACCTGCGAACCGGTCCTTCGCACGTACGTTACAGAACGCTTACATAATTGTAGGGAGAATCATTTGATTCTAGAATACATAAAATAACTTTTTTTTTTTTGTTGCTTAGATGTGTGGACGAGCTCACAGCCCACCTGGTGTTAAGTGGTTACTGGAGCCCATAGACACCTACAACGTAAATGCGCCACACACCTTGAGATATAGTTCTAAGGTCTCAGTATAGTCACAACGGCTGCCCCACCCTTCAAACCGAAACGCATTACTGCTTCACGGCAGAAATAGGCGAGGCGGTGGTACCTACCCGTGCGGACTCACAAGAGGTCCTACCACCAGTAATTACGCAAATTATAATTTTGCGGGTTTGATTTTTATTGCACGATGCTATTCCTTCACCGTGGAAGTCAATCGTGAACATTTGTTGAGTACGTATTTCATTAGAAAAATTGGTACCCGCCAGCGAGATTCGAACACCAGTGCATCGCTCGATACGAATGCACTGGACGTCTTATCCTTTAGGCCACGACGACTTTAACTACGCTAGAGAGGCTTTTATTTACCCAACTAGTGAATGGATTTGAAGAACAACGCATCCGGTGATGTGATCAGGAATGTACCGACAAGTGTGACACACTAGATTTAGTTTACGTGCTATCAAATTTTTTTAAATCTATTTATTGTAAACAAGGTTTTAAACACTCTTACTAAAAGTCGAATATTGTAAGCAGCGGGTTATTTAGTACCTGTCCTTGGGGTATTTTAACGGGCATAGCGTCGTATTAAGGATGCTCGTGGGAAATGTATTCAAATTTTCATCACCTCAGCTAATACCCAAAACTCTATTTGCATGGATATGCAATCTCGACAAATAAAAGATATAGAATTTTTATATATTTGTATAACTGTTGACTGTTCAATCCTGGATTTACCTTAACTTTTTTTGTCACTTAGCCTCCTAATTTCTAACATGTTATAATATAGACTATGTTGTAAACTCACAGCTTGTACAACAGGACTTATTTTGTCTGTAATTCAATCACGACTCTCAGTTATGTAGAGCAATTGTTGTACCAATAAGATTGCAGGGCTTACCCTTAAATTGTACCCTCAAGATTTATCCTAAAAATAGGATGGATTCCAGTAATTGCAGGTAGGCTGTGAGCTACTTCGCCCAATTTAGAGCTAAATTTCGTGTTTACAGTTAAGTACCCATAAATCGGGTACATAGTTTAGAAGTCAGTTAACTCTTTTTCTCCACCTTATTCCACAAGGTGGGGTCGACACAGCTAATTTTTCTCTTCCATTCTCTTCTATCAGCCGTCATCTCAACACTCACTCCTCTCTCACTCATATCGTCATTCACACACTCCATCCATGCCTTCTTTGGTTGACCTCTACCCCCTTTACCTTGCACTACCATTTCCATACATCTCCTAGTCACATGAATCTTCTCTCTACGCGTCACATGTCTATACCACGCTGACTGTTCGCTCTTTAATTTATTGATTGCCAGGGCTACTTTCACACTTCCTCTGATATACTTTAGAAGTCAATTAACGTGGGGAAATAATAAAACGCAGTATCTTTTTTTTAAGATCCAGTGCGAAACAACAGACTTGCAATATAATATGCATTGTAACGCGACATCCGGACGCCGTGCTCCCCTGACTTGTTACTTATTGACGAAACTTGTTCGAAAGGACTTATAACCACGACAAAGTTTGAGCAAAAGCTACCCTAAGTTTTCACATACGATTTTTATTGGTAGTAACATGTATTTGATTAGTCATACTGAATTGAAAAAAAGCTATTTTCCGCAGAGTGGGCTTTGCTCTAAATATTACCGGCATACTGCATTAATAAACTAGCATTTACTGGTATTAGGGCATTTTGTGAGTAGGCAAGGGTAGGACCCAGAATCCTGCATGTTTCTGCGAATCATTAATGCATTGAAGTTAGCTGCTATATGCTGTCTCGATACGGGCGGCGGTATTCACTCGTGCTACCCCATATAGAAGAGTCATCATCATCATCATCATAATCGGTTGCTCTTGGCAGAGCAGTCGTGGTCATGTGGAATTCTTACTCATTAAAGCCTTATCAGATGTTTACCACATATATAGAAGAGTAATAAAGATAATTTTCTAGTGGGACCAATAACAGCGACAACATTGTAATGTAAAACTGAAATATGCTTCTATATATACTTCTAATAAACCGTTCCACGTCAGGGTCGCTCAGGGTGTGGCGATTGCTACGCTGCATCACTTTACTTGATTGAAACACAAACACGGTTACGACGTTTCCATTCGTACAAATGATTTTGTTCACGCCTTTTATCAGATTGCAGTGTAGTTATATGTAGACGATATTTTTTTTTATTGCTTAGATTGGTGGACGAGCTCACAGCCCACCTGGTGTCAAATGGTTACTGGAGCCCATAGACATCCACAACGTAAATGCGCCACCCACCTTGAGATATAAGTTCTAAGGTCTCAAGTATAGTTACAACGGCTACCCCACCCTTCAAACCGAAACGCATTACTGCTTCACGGCAGAAATAGGCAGGGTGGTGGTACCCACCCGCGCAGACTCACAAGAGGTCCTACCACCAGTAATATCCAGATAAATTTTAGCTTGTGATATTATGAGTGTAGGTGTAGCCACGAGCAGTAAGAAGAATAAAGAATAAAGAAATCTTTTGATAGCAATTCGTTGCTGCAAACACCTCCCCAATAGATGACTAAGGCAAGGTTTTATGAAATAAAATTTATAATACAAAAAAATCACGAATGTTTTTAATACCATTGAACTTTTCCTAAATCGTCGCCGTATTGTGAATAAATTGTGAAAGAAATATGACTTGAGAGTATACTTAAACCAGATATTCAAAGTAAAATGGAGTAAAGTAAAAAAGAACACACACTTAGTAAACAGAAATAATTATAAATAACATGATCGTGAATTCAAATTTAGTAAGCCAGTAACAAAACTGCAACCCAGCCCACAGTCTACTGGGTCTATAATGGTTAAAGAAGAGATAGATTTATTACTGGTGGTAGGATCTCTTGTGAGTCCGCGCGAGTAGGTACCACCGCCCTGTCTATTTCTGCCGTGAAGCAGTAATGCGTTTCGGTTTGAAGGGTGGGGCTGCCCTTGTAACTATACTTGAGACCTTAGAACTTATATCTCAAGGTGGGTGTCGTATTTACGTTGTAGATGTCTATGGGCTTCAGTAACCACTTAACACCAGGTGGGCTGTGAGCTAGTCCACCCATGTAAACAATAAAAAAAAAGTATCCGTGACATCGCAAATTGAGCATTCGTTTTCTCTTTTTCTGCAGGAAATGCGCAGAGACGGCGTCGATAGGAGTGGACTGCGCTGCTGTGGGTAGCCATCTACGCGGCGCCATGGGCACCCGTCCCGCCGCCAGGTTCTGGCCGCAGCTCTGGGCGACCGTCGTCAGGAACTTGCTACTCAAGAAACGAGACACTAGAAAGACTTTGGCTGTTAGTTTACGTACATTCTAACCACCGCATTTTCTTACTTCATAACTAAATAGAAATAATTTGAAAATTAGTTTGAATTGCAATGCAAAGAAGCAATGTGAAGTTTGATTTTTAAGATATTGCATAGCTTTTATCGCGAGCTTTGAACGCGGTGACCGAATCAAGAAATTCCGTAACGAAAATAAAACCTAACATTCCCACTCCGCCGTGTAGCTCGCGTTCAACACATTCACATGTTGCGCTTGTGTAGTGTTTGTGGATAAGCGCGCGGCGTAACGTCGCACTGCATGCGCATCATGAAAAGTCTGCCCATCTCTGTCTCGCGCGCTCTAGCTTATGAGTGTGAAGGGGACAGTTAATGTTTTGCTTTTGTTAATGTTTATAAATATAGCGTGATCTTATTTTATTATTGTTTTAATATTAAATTATTATTGTCTAGTTATAATTGCATAAGTTGATAAAAAATGGTATGCAATAGCTTTACCGCGACAGTCCCCGAGTGCCACACGTGTTTGTTTTTTAATCTCGATATCAGGAGTTAACTTTAAAAGTTTATTAGCTATTTTTACAAAAATCCTTTCAGAGACATTCTTTGTGGTTTATTTAGTTTTTGGGTTCTCGATTCTCTGGGAAGTGACCGCTTAGACGTATAAATAAGTACTATGAACTCACTATTTATTTATTTATAACTTCTAATACTAGAAAGTATAAAGGCGGACTTAATGCCATAGGCATTTTCTAACAGTCTACCTTAGGGGAGTGGAGAGATGAAGCTTGGTAGGTGTCACTATCTATATAAGAATACGAAATAAATATAAGGCGAGCTCTCATTCACAAACCCCATCACTAGCTTAAATTTATTTACACATACTATAAGATTAATAATGCATTATATCGAACAGGAAGTTCTGGTTCCTCTATACTCGTTGGGAGTGCTGATCTTCTTGAAGATGCTCGTGCCAAATCCCAACTTCCCGGAGGTTCGAAAACCAGGTCCCTTGCTGCGCATCCATCACGACTTCTTCCCGGAGAACCACTCCATTGCCGTCGTCGCCGATTGGCTGAACTCCAACGGAACTATGGTACGTGTGCGAATCGAAAATGCTTAATAATAAATGTGACCAATTTGGTACATAAGGATAGTGTAGTCTAAGCCTTCACTGCGGGAAGGCCCATATCGGCCCGCCTCGGTACTTTCAGCTGGTGTGGACGAAGAAAACTATGTCCCTCTCGAGTAAGAGCTCGACACCGACAACTATCTATATATATAAAAATGGATTGCTGCTCGTCAGTCTCGCTAAAACTCGGGAACGGCTGGACCGATTTTGCTAATTTTGGTCTTGAATTATTTGTGGAAGTCCAGAGAAGGTTTAAAAGGTAAATAAATATGAAAATGCTTGGAGTTAAATAAAAATAGCAATTTTGTTTTTCCTTTGATGTGTCCCCCGTCGGACGGATTCCTTTTGTTTGTTTTAAGTTTATTTTATACAAAAGCTTAGGTCTTTTATTTATCGATTGAGGCACTACGAAGTCTGCCGGGTCAGCTAGTATACTATAAATTGTTGACAGTATGTTTTCAAGCAGCGACCATCTTCCATCGTTCAGGGTCGCATCCTCACTTTCTTCGGGCATGTGTCGCGGCGGGGTGATGACTCATTTGAGCACCAAGTGGTGCAGGGCATGATAAAGGGTACAAGACCGCGCCGCAGATCACCGTTACGATGGACCGACCAAATAAAGGCAGCTCTTAACGGTCCCGTTAACGAGTGCACAAGAATAGCCGCGGTACGCGAGGAATGGCGACGTCTGGTGAAGCGCACCACCACCCGAAGTGATGACCATGACCACTCTGCCAAAAGTGCATACGACTGAGAAGAAGAATGTCTTTATCTGTCGGGAATATGTTATAAGCTTCTTCGGAGATATCATGCGGTCTGGGAAGACATGAATTAGAGAAGCTCATAATTGCGGGTCGCATAGAGGGCAAGCCCGCCGTGGGCAGAACACCAGCCAGATGGTCAGATCTAGTAAGAGAAGCACTTGGTGGTAGTCTCTACCATGCGGTCCATGCCACTCATGATCGAACCCAGTGGAAGAACGTCACATGTGGTCGCGTTCCTCAGCAGTAAGGGAAAGATATAGAAGAAGATAACTCATGCTAACCGTCAGTATGGAAAATCGTGCTTAGTAGTGTGCAATTGGTGAGGGCCATGTCCAGCAGTGACCTGTTGTAGCCTGATAATATAATTCTCGGTATAATATTCTCAGGGCTTCTTAGGAGACATCAACGAGATGCTCGTAGAATCCGAACAGCATCCAATCCACTGGATCTTGTACAACAACACCGAAGATCTGAACGACGCATATCACAGTAACACGAAGAACTTTCCCATCGCCGTCATATTCCATACGGACCCCAGCTCTTTCACTGAGCCCCTTAGGTAAGATAATAAAAGACGACCAGTATATTCATATGAAGCGATGTGTCTATTTGTGTATAAATTTGATTACAAATAAAGACTGACTGACTTGGTAAATTCGAACAAGCTTACTTCAACATCACTAGAAAGAGTCATAGATGAATTTTCCTTCGAACTCTTTCAGATATACAATAAGAACCAATCCGTCTCGTGTCGGGACGCCTTCGACGAGAACGCTGACCACCTCGCCAGCGAAATGCCGCGAAAGAACCGGAGTCAAAGACTGGTCCTCCGACTGGTCCAGAGGCGGTCAGCTGATCCCCTTATCAGAGATGCACAGGGAAGATACTTGCCCCGTGTTGCAGTATTATTATTCCGGGTTCTTGGCTCTACAGACGCTCATTGACTACACCAAAATCAAGGTGAATTTTGAAATTATCTTTATAATTTTAAAATGTTTGCTTGTTGATGTCTTGCCGATTCTCTCTGATTTGCATTGTACAATAATCTATATAAATAAAAATGAATTGCTGTTCGTTAGTCATGCTAAAACTCGAAAACGGCTAGACTGATTTGGCTAATTTTGGTCTTGAATTATTTGTGAAAGTCCAGCGAAGGTTCAAAGGTAGAAGTATAAAAAAACTGAATTAAATGAAAATAACAATTTTGTTTTTCCTTTGATGTGTCCCCCGTCGGACGGATTCCTTTTGTTTGTTTTAAGTTTATTTTATACAAAAGTGTAGGTCTTTTATTTATCAATTGAGGCAGTACGAAGTCTGCCGGGTCAGCTAATTATACTATAGGTATAAATACGAAAAGGTATTTTTTTTATTTTTCGTTAACAAGGAGACACTCATCTGCTGAACCTTTTCTAAAATACTAATTTAAAAGCTAAATAATACAGAGTCATTTAAAAAAGTCCCCTCTCCGCAATTCACGCGAACCTCCAATCAAATGTTCAAAGATCTGTCTGATATTTATGTTCGTGTCTATTTCCCCTCACAGGCAGACACAAACTTCACCTCTTCAGTTCCTCCGATGCACATCGATCTCAGACAGTTTCCGAAACGCCAGCACACGGGAGATTGGCTAGTGATCTTCCGCGTGATAATGCCCATGTACATGGTCATGACGCTGTCGCAATTCATCACCTATCTGCTCATGTTCGTCGTGGGAGAGAAGGAGAAGAAAATAAGAGAGGGAATGAGGATAATGGGACTCAAAGATTCTGTCTATTGGTAATTTTGTGTGTCTACACCAATTTTGAGCCCTATCCACATTTTGCAGTTACTGATGATCTAAGATTTAGTCATGAGTCAAGAGAATCTTTACTTAAGTCTCTATCTAATTCATTTTTAATCCTAAAGCATGTTAGTTTGAATATTTATAGCAGAATGTCGATACTAACAAAATTAATTGAACAACACTATACTAGAGATGACTTGAAAACTAATCTACCCACATAATGCAATAAATAAATATGGAAAGGTATTCAATTTATAACGATACGTATCTTGCCTATTTAATAAACTAGCATGGATGTGCCGTAATTAAAACCAATAGATAATATATTTTTACTGGTGGTAGGACCTCTTGGGAGTCCGCGTGGGTACGAACCCCCGCCCTGCCTATTTCTGCCGTGAAGCAGTAATGCGTTCCGGTCTGAAGGGTAGGGTAGCCGTTGTAACTATACTGAGATAGGTGGCGCAATTACGTTGTAGATGTCTATGGGCTCCAGTAACCACTTAACACCAGGTGGGCTGTGAGCTCGTCCACCCATCTAAGCAATAAATAATAATATTACCCTAGTTGGTCGTAAAGGTTATTGGAATTCCATTTTATTTACAGGGGCTCCTGGTTTCTGATATACGCAGTTTTCGTCACTATTCTCTCCATCGTCAGCACGGTTCTGCTGTTTACCCTAAAGGTAGGTCTGTGGTACGTAGCACTACGAAAGCCAGCACAGTACAATGTGCTCGCAATGCTAACAACCGCTTTTTTTTTTATTGCCCTTGTAGGCAGACGAGCATACGGCCCACCTGATGGTGAGTAGTTACCGTCGCCCATGAACTTCAGCAATGCCAGGGGCAGAGCCGAGCCGCTGCAAAAGCTTCCAACGAAGGTTCAATACTCGACGTGCGACTGCCTTGGAAGCCAGCGGCGACTACTCTGCCAAGAGTTTCCGACTAGGAGAAGGTCTAATGATGCGTCACTAGTCCCTGACCACGATAAATAGAAAGTCTTACATAAGCCCAATGTGTAAAACTTTAACGGCTGGTTCTGCCTCTGACATTGCTGAAGTCCATGGTCTATTACTGGTGGTAGAACCTCTTGTGAGTCCACACGGGTAGGTACCACCACCCGGCCTATTTCTGTCGGGAAGCAGTAATGCGTTTCGGTTTGAAGGGTGGGGCGGCCGTTGTAACTATACTGAGATCTTAGAACTTATATATCAAGGTGGGTCGCGCATTTACGTCATAGATGTCTATGGGCTCCAATAACCACTTCACACCAGGATGGGCTGTGAGCTCGACCACCCAACTAAGTAAAAAAAAAAAAGGACTCACCGTCAGGTGGGCCGTATGCCCGTCTGCCTCCTATAAGGACAATAAAAAAATTAAATATATTTGGATCTCAAACTCTGTCTTTTACTTTACAGGCTTATTTCATTGTGATACCTTATACTAATAGACAATAAGCAATACATGTTATTTTTCGCAGCGAAATAGAAATACAATCTTGAAATGATTCTGAATTATAACAAACCTATATATATAAAAATGAATTGCTGTTCGTTAGTCTCACTAAAACTCGAGAACGGCTGGACTGATTTGGCTAATTTTGGTTTTGAATTATTTGTGGAAGTCCAGAGAAGGTTTAAAAGGTAGATAAATATGAAAATGCTTGGAATTAAATAAACATAACAATTTGGTTTTCCCTTTGATGTATTCCCCGTCGGACGGATTCCTTTTGTTTGTTTTAAGTTTATTTCATACAAAAGTTTAGGTTTTTTATTTATCGATTTAGGCTCTACGAAGTCTGCCGGGTCAGCTAGTAAATAAATAAAAACATTAGCAGTAAATATAAAATCCAAACAGGTTGATTTTTCTTAGACAAGTGTGCACACGTCATACTGACTCAGCCGCTCCAACGTAAATGCTATTTCGCTCCTACTTCCGTTTGAGCCAAATTGAATGACATGTGACGTCATAAGAACAGAAGCCAAAAATTCCTTGCATTTTACCGAATTTTCTGGATTCTCCACGATTTACGCCACAAAGAAAATAGATGTACCAAGTTCAAATAAGAAAATATTGCATCACAACGAATATAATGTTTTCATATTTTTTTTCTATTGCTCTTGTCGGCAAACGAGCATACGGCCTGTCTGATGTGAGTGTGAGTGAGTGGTTACCGTCACCCGTGGACGTCAGTAATGCCAGGGTCAGAGCCAAGCCGTTGCCCAGCGTTAAATGCTGTCATTTTTTGTTATTGTTATCGTCAGGCTAGTTCACGACTCATCGAGTGACAAAGAGGTCGCTAAAATCTGTAGACATTGGTAAAATTGCGTAAATGTCGTCACTCACCTTGAAATGTGATAGAAGTCTCAATTGATTACACCAATTATATCTTGTAAGAACTAGAAAGCGTTATCTCACCACAGAAAGCAGGACGGTGAGGGGATTCAATACGCCCTATCTTTTCTTCCCTACCTCTTCGCTGGTAGCCTAAGGGACTATTCAAGCTACGCCCGGACGGGTAGGAAACTCACGGGCTCAACCTGAGAGAATTTGCTAACATTAGTCCTATCAAGAGCAGTGCTTCACAGAATCTAATACCGAAGTCCTACCACCAGGAAGTAGGGGTTGGAAAGTTAAAATTACGATACAGATGAGAAATGATCAGTCAGTCGCAGACCAGTAGCGCCGAACACTGTACCGAAAAGTTAATTGCGTCAAAAGATACGCTTCCTCCTGTGATTTCAGGTATTCCAACATTCATCATACATCCTGATATTCCTACTGATGGTGCTATTCGGTTTCACTATCATCACGTTCGCATTTATGCTCACTCCGTTCTTCGATAAGGCCAGGGTGAGTTGTAACATCTCTTTTAATCTGTATTTTATTGGGTGGATGTCTTGTGAGTACGCACAGGTAGGTACCGCGACCCTGCCTATTTCTATATTAGACATAGGCAGGGTGGTTGTACCTACCCTTGCGGACTCACAAGATGTTATAGAGGTTTTTAAAAGTTTATTTGAAGAAGAACATAACGCTGGAAGAACTCGACGGAGTTGGGTTTGCTTTGGTAAACGGTTTGCTCTCTGGCCTATGACATTGCACTGTGTGTCATGCTATGCAAATTACAGAGTCGAATCTTTTTTTAATGTGTGGAAGTTAATGGAAGAGAAGATAGATATTTTACTGTTTTTAAAAGCATGTTTACCGTATTATTGACTATGACATTGTGTAACCAGACGGCGGGTATCCTGGGCAGTTTTGCGGTGAACCTGATGAGCGGCCTCTACTTCATTCAGGTGTTTGTCTCCAACGCGGACTCTCTCGCCTTCTGGTTCGTCTCACTCATCAGCTCCAGCTGCTACGCTCTAGCTATGGATAAGGTAAGGTTTAGAAAATAGGTATTTATTTATAGGTTATTTGGCCCTAACCTAAGGCAATTCTCTGGACTGGATACCATAGATGACAAAAACACTTTCAGAGAAGCATATCTGAAGCAAATATAACCAGCCGATCGATACAGAAATCTGATCTACTACTTCTTTTACCACGGAAATACAGCAGATTGTCGCAAGGGATTTACCATGATAATTTTGACATAATAAAAATTTTGAACTTGACTCTTTAAATTCTACGACCATTTCGCACATGTAAGAAATCTTCGCATTCGTTCCGCAGGCCTTAGTTTTGGACATGGCAGGCGTGGGTGTGACCTGGGATAACCTGTGGAGTGGCCCGGGAGTTCCCTTCGGGGGGAGTCTCATCATGATGGCTGTGGACACTGTGCTGTATGCTCTGGCCGCTTACTGGCTCGATGCCGTCATACCTAGTAAGTCTGAATAAAGAACTAAAAGTGCAATTTGTCCTATGGTAATATGATTCCGAAATTCAAATTCAAAAGATTTAAATAATTTTCTGTCCAGAAATCACTCAATCAATCATATTTGCGATGTATCAAAAAAATCAGAGCTCCGGAAGTAGCGGGCACCACCGGGCCAGGCCTTGATTTGAATTCAAGGATTTCTATCAATGACCTTGGCACGGTTTCCTATTTTGTGGTTTCTTAAATATGAGTTGCAACTTTTTTTGTCGGTTGTTCGCTGCGACTCCTGTTCTTTTGTAAGTTGCTGTGGCACTGACTCTAAGATCTTCATTCTAGGTGAGTACGGTATCAAGCAGAAGCCCTGGTTCTGTCTGATGCCGTCGTTCTGGCTGGGTAGCCGCAGAAGCAGGGTCTCGGCCGTACACTTCCATTCCAATGGAGACGCGGCTCATAATAAGGATATTGAACCTGTACCCAGGTACCAGAAATAATGTAGTTCAACCCAGAGTATTCAGCTTGTGGAGAGTATTAAGCAGTAGGCATCGGCTTGACTCTGCCCCTGGCATTGCTGAAGTCAATGGGCGACAGTAACCACTTACCATCAGGTGGGCCGTATGCTCGTATGCCTACAAGGGCAATTAAAAAAAAAACCCAATTCTAGACCAGGTGTTGTGATGTAGTCTTGTGATATTATTATGAGCTTCCGATGTTTATTGCTTTTTTGTAAAACTAACCAAGTGAAATAGACGACAAATTGAGACATATGTTCATTTGAACTTTAATTTAAGTATTTTATAAACCAGAGAGCTTCAAGACAAAGAAGCTATCAGGATCGTGGGTCTACAGAAGAGTTTCCGTCACTGCCGTCGACCCGAGATCAAGGCTATCGACGGAATAGACCTGAGCATCTACGAAGGTCAGATCACGGCCGTCCTCGGACACAACGGGGCGGGGAAGTCCACTCTGTTCAATATCCTGACCGGGCTCACGGCGCCCACCGCTGGGACCGCCTACGTGTATGGACTTGATGTTAGGTAAGTATTCGTTCAGAGAAGATTCAATCATTAGAACAATTTATTTGTAACTCTACACGCCTACTAGCTAATTTTCTTATAACCTATGAACAACGCAGTTCTGTCTATTATGTTCAATACGTACTCACGCTATTACGTGGAAATTGTATTGATTTTGACAAGTGGTTTGATGAGATGATATTTGGTAATTGTGTGTGAGGGCTATACAATATTTTAGAATCGATTGGTACAAACTGCAAACTCTTCCTAATGCCCTTAAAGTGGCCGGTTGCACTAGGCCTTCAGCCACTTGTAGTTTACCATTTGGTAATATATATAATGTTCAAAACAGATCTAACGCACGAAGAAGCAGTGCACGGAAGATAATGGTTAGGTTTTTACACGCTTTATATTAGCTTCACTTGTATGTATATTTGTATGTTTGTAACTGACTTCTTTAGACGCGATTTTGACCCACTTTAAACGGCCAGATTTTTATTACATGTATTGGTCAGGTCGAGATTAAAGAACGCACAAAATGAAAATCACAACACGCACTTAGTTATATGAAAAAACTAATTTGCGGTAGGCAGCGGCCTGACTCTACCCCTGGCATTGCTGAAGTCCATGGGCGATGGTAACCACTCACCATCAGGTAGGCCGTATGCTCGTCTGCCTACAAGGGCAATAAAAAAGACTGGTCGGACCAAAACGTCAGGTGAAATGACAGAGGGGGTCATACGATTAGTCATGGGGTCAGCGTCGCATTTACTCTTATCACGTTGCACAAAGATTTAGGATGATCTGTTACGACCTGACTGACGTCAACCCATCTTGGGTTACACCAGCAAATCCATGGTGACGTGTCGTATGGAGGGATTTTTAGTCTTCTTTTAATGTTTCTTTTATTTCACCCGTTTATTTTTATTTTATGAATTGCATTTTATCATTATGAACATTAAAACCAATATTTAATGATTCTCAAATACCAAAAGATAAGAATAGCACATTATATATTGCGGATTAAAAGTTAAACTAAGTTTTGGATTGAATGCGCAATTATATTCGCGAATCCGAATGTTTACTGTGTGCTTAGTGCGAGTTTTTTAACGTTATCGATAGCGTAAAAGTTAGCTTATGTTTGCGTACGTTTGTCGCTAGGGGCGCTGTTCCAACTGCATACAAAATTGGCTTAACTTTTACGCTATCGGGAACGTTAAGAAACTCACACTAAGCATACTGCAGTCTGTCATTATGTGGATATTTTCGTGATCGCAGGGATCCAAACGACATGTACGAGATCCGTCAGATGATAGGCGTGTGTCCGCAGCAGGACGTACTCTTCGATTTGCTGTCCGTCAAGGAGCACCTCCAGTTCTTCGCGGCCGTCAAGGTTCGTGAGGAACTACCCTACAATTAGTATGTATGTGTGTATGTGTATGTGTCCAGCATCAATGTCGCTATCCACTGCGCGGAGGACAGGAGTGAATGGAGGAACATAGTCCTAACAAAAGTGCTCAGTAAAGTTCACGACCCTCAGAACTGAGGAATACGACGCACGGAGGAGGAGGGTGTGTATGTGTATGTGTCCAGCATCAATGTCGCTATCCACTGCGCGGAGGACAGGAGTGAATGGAGGAACATAGTCCTAACAAAAGTGCTCAGTAAAGTTCACGACCCTCAGAACTGAGGAATACGACGCACGGAGGAGGAGGGTGTGTATTTGTATATGTGCTGGAGACGAATGCTTGGTATTTCATAAAAATAATTTATTCTCAAAGTGAGCAGTAAACAAAATGAGTTTGGGAACCACTGGTCTAGAACAATCCAAAAAGGAAAATGTTATGATCAACTAGAAATGTCACACACTTTTTACGATGTTATTTCAGGGTATCCCACGAGAGAGAGTTCAGGAGGAGATTCAGAAGGCCCTCGCTGAAGTTGGACTGTTGGAGCAGGCTGGTGTGTTCGCCAAACATCTCTCCGGAGGGCAGAAGAGAAAGCTTAGCATATCGATAGCTTTCATAGGAGATCCGAAGGTATTCTTTGTGTTATTTTGACCTTTGCGGTCATGTTTTTTTTTATTGCTTAGATGGGTGGACGGCCTCACAGCCCACCTGGTGTTAAATGGTTACCGGAGCCCATTGACATCTATAACGTAAATGCGCCACCCACCTTGAGATATAAGTTCTAAAGTCTCAAGTGTAGTTACATCGGCTGCCCCCACCCTTCAAATCGAAACGCATTACTGCTTCACGGCAGAAATAGGCAGGGTGGTGGTACCTACCCGCGCGGACTCACAAGAGGTCCTGTGCTTAGCTGGGTGGCGGTTGCAGATCATAATCCTGGACGAGCCGACGGCGGGCGTGGACCCGGTGTCGCGGCGGCAGACCTGGCGCGTCCTGCAGCGCGCGCGCCGCGGCCGCGTGTTGCTGCTGACCACGCACTTCATGGACGAGGCCGACATCCTCGGAGACAGGAAGGCCGTCATCAGCAAGGGGAAGGTACGCCAATTCACATCGCTATATGCATGCTGCTGTTGCCGATCTTTTGAACTTGAATGAACAATTACAGTAGTATAGACCGATTTAGGGAAACGACTTATCTACCATAAAACATTTTTAATACGCTTTTATTAGCTTCAGACGTATGTTTGTAACGCTATCTTTGGACATGATTTTGACCCGCTTCAAAACGTCGGATTAACTCGAAATTTTGTATACTTATTAAGGACCGATGACAATACAATACTTAAAAAAATTGAATTGAACTAAAAAATAAAAACTAAATAATATTTTAAAAAAACTAACAAAATATGTACGCTTTTATAGAAAATCTTCTTGGTGCTTTTCAGGATATTATCAAAATAACCCTTCTAATCATATCTGTTCATAAAATATTTATAACTACTGATACCATGCACCCCACGCTTTTTTTACAATAAAATCATTTTTTCTTACACTATTTTTAAGTCAATTTTATTAAAATTTATTTTCTATTTTTTAGTTGGATTTTCTATAAAAGCGTATTTGGTTACCTTTTTTAAACTATTATTTATTCATAATATGTCTGGCTTTTGACCAGAATAAGAGGGTATGAACTCATTAGGATAAAGCTCAATCCCCCATACGAGCCTGTTGAAGATTTGGCTGGGTATAGTTATAAAGTCGTTACGTTATAAAAATATAAAGGCTCTTTTCTTCATAATACAATTAAACCAAAGTATTCATTTCTTGATATCTGAATCGTTTAGTTATTCAGAGTAGTAGTAGTGCTGAGTCATTAAGTCACCACCCGATGCTCAGTGTTGAGGTCCTTTCGGGGGACCACTAGGGGGCAACTTGTGACTTTTCTACCATTACATTTCCAGGTCCGTTGCGCCGGCACTTCGCTGTTTTTAAAGAACAAATTCGGTATTGGATATCATCTAACTCTAGTGCTGGACGGTGAGTGTGGTCAAATCAATCTATCTTATTCTTATCTTATATCTTATCTTATATATATAAATTAATTGCTGTTCGTTAGTGTCGCTAAAACTCGAGAACGGCTAGACCGATTTGACTAATTTTAGTCTTGAATGATTTGTGGAAATCCAGAGAAGGTTTAAAAGTTAGATGAATATGAAAATACTCGGGATTAGGTAAATAAAAATAACAAATTTGTTTTTCCTTTGATGTGTCCCCCATCGGACCGATTCCTTTTGTTTGTTTTAAGTTTATTTTATACAAAAGTTTAGGTCTTTTATTTGTCGATTGACGCACTACAAAGTCTGCCGGGTCCGCTAGTATCTTAATAATGTTTTTATAGAATCTATGTATATTTTTTTATTACCCTTGTAAACAGACTACAATACCGGCCCATTTGATAGTGAATGGTTACTGTCGCCCGTGGACGTCAGCAATATGAGGGGCTGAGCTAGGCCGCTGCCTAACGTAAATAATTCTTCACAGGGCTCGTTTGAAGAGGCTGTCTATAGCATTGAGGGCAAAATGGATGGGTTAATTAGGTAGCTTAATGCTTGTTCATGTCGAACGTGCGGGCGCGGCGGTGGGTGCGGGCGCGGCGGCGAGTGCGGGAGCGGTAGACGTAGCGAGTTCGCATTCACATTGGCCGCCAGGCGTTTATACCGAAAGTTCATACCTAAAGTGGGAGATGATAACAATTAGAATCGGTGTGTATGTTTCGGATCCTCCCGATCCACTAGCAGTACTTTTAGGTACCTCAAGCACCGGTCACCGTTCTCGTCGAACCCGTCTTGCGACGAAGGGCTGGACGAGTAAATTAGCCCTCAGACACAGCCCACTGAGTTTCTCGCCGGATCTTCTCAGTGGGTCGCGTTTCCGATCCGGTGGTAGATTCTGGGAAGCACGGCTCTTGCTAGGGTTCGTGTTAGCAACGTCGTCAGGTTTGAGCCCCGTGAGCTCACCTACTAGTTAAGGTTACGCTGATATAGCTTCTCAAGGCTCTCAGATTAGGTAGGAAAAAAAAAATTATATTCACTCCGACTCGGATGGACGTATGTGACGTCTGCGGACTACATGGGGGCGCCGGTGGGTTTGGTTGCAGGCGCATGCCGCGAGCACCAGATCACGCGGCTGGTGCGGGGCCACGTGCCGCGCGCGGAGAAAGCTCGGCGCCACGGCCGCGAGCTGTCCTACATCCTGCCGCACTACGCCGTGCATCTCTTCCCGCCGCTGTTCCTCGCCATCGAGCACGAGATCAAGGACAAGACCAACCGGCTCGGTCAGTGACGTCACAACGCCGTAGTGCGCTCTCGGCGATTCTATCTCGCACCCCTGACGACTAGACCAAGGGCCGTAAGCTCGACTCTCGACTACAGTAGTACACGGAATCCTAGTTTGGAGCAAGGCGATCGTGTATAGCTTATCTCTGGTTGTTTTTATTTATGTATTGCTTAGATGGGTGGACGAGCTCACAGCCCACCTTGTGTTAAGTGATTACCGGAGTCCATAGACATCTACAACGTAAATGCCACCACCCACCTTGAGATATAAGTTCTAAGGTCTCGGTATAGTTACAACGACTGCCCCGCTCTTCAAACCGAAACGCATTACTGCTTCACGGCAGAAATAGGCGGGATTGTGGTACCTACCCGTGCGGACTCACAAGACGTACTAGCACTAGTACTGGTCTTCAAACCAATATTTAAATATGTATTGACATATCCAAAGACTTGTTCGAAATTCTAAATTTTTTAGGTAAATATTCGTACTACCCACAGCCGATGTGATGCCAATATACCGTATATGATTACACCAGAATACGGCTGCTTGTATTCATATAAATAATCCATAGAAAAACTTGTTTCTAGATTTTACTTATTATTCAAATCTGTCATTCGATCTGTCATAGATAAACTTTAAATATTTCAGATTCATATTACGTAATCGATATTCGCATTCGCATATCGAAATAATCGAAGTTGCGCATCACTAGTTCAATACTGATTTATTTTCGAAACTAGGTATCACTAGCTACGGTGTCTCAATGACCACTCTAGAAGAAGTTTTCTTGAGTCTGGAGGGGGAGAACGCCGAAGAGACGGAAGCAGTGGAAGGGGTGTCCTCCGTGAAGCTGGTGCGGGCGCGGGCTTTGTCCAGGAGTCTGTCGCTACAGAGCAAAACCTTGAGTTATCAGGTGAGACTATTATTTTTAACTGGTGCAGTCTTGTATACGTCACTACTCAACAAGTCCTTTCAGATCCTCCAGATCCACTATCGGTACTTGTAGACATTCCAAGCATTGGTGAACTGAACGTCGAACCCGTCGAATCTGTCAAAGGGTTCCTCGGGAAAATTAACCCATAGGCATAGTCCACTGAGTTTCCCGCCAGATCTTCTCATGGAACTGCGCTTCCGATTCGGTGGTAGTTTCTGCGTAGCCCTGTTCTTTCTATTGCGTTAGCAACGTCCTCAGGTTAGAACCCTGTGAGCTCATCTACTCGCCCGGTTACGCTGGCATAGCCCCCAATCTACCAGCTTAGGTAGTAATAAAAAGTCGAAGACACTCTATCACGATTACGCGCACCCGATCGAAACGCCCCCCTCCGAAATCCACATGGGTTATAAGCGTAAAAACTGCAACAAACGTCATGGACATAGTTCAAAATTATTATTTTTTCGTATTTTATAACAAAAGCAATAATCGATTGTTCGCTCTGATCTTTACTGGTGGTAGGACCTCTTGTGAGTCCGCACGGGTAGGTACCATCACCCCGCCCATTTCAGCCGTGAAGCAGTAATGCCTTTCGGTTGGGAGAGCGGGGCAGCCGTTGTAACTATACTGAGACCTTAGAACTCATATCTCAAGGTGGGTGGCGCATTTACGTTGTAGATGTCTATGGGCTCCAGTAACCATTTAACACCAGGTGGGCTGTGAGCTCGTCCACACATCTAAGCAATAAAAAAAAGCCTGTAAATCCTGGTGGATGGACTCTTTGGTGAGGCGCATTTTACTCGGCCAGAACTCTGAAATGTGACAGGCCGTATTATATTGTATACTATATGCGTGTGTTGGAATTTTAAAGGAGCTGAACGACAAGGATCCCCAGAAGACCCCGACCCCGCTCCCCCCGCCGCCGGCCTCGCACGCGCTGCACTCCACCACGCACGGCGTCGAGCACATCAAGGTACGACCTCATATGTGGTGGTGGCCATACATAATGAATTAGGAACAGTCTCTGAAAACAACTGCTGCTTGCGTTGATAATCCTCAATGCTGAGGGTCGTGGTCTTATGAGGCTTTCTTGGGAAAATACACATGGTCGGTTCCCATGTCCTTCCACGGCAATGCTTTTGGAAGAGATTTAGTTCCTCGAGACCGCTGAAGCCTTTTTTTATTGCCCTTGCATGCAGACGAGCATACGACCTACCTGATGATAAATGGTTACCGTCGCCCATGCACTTGAGCAATGCCAGGAGCAGAGCCAAGCCGCTGCCTACCGTTAAGTACTCTCGTACCCCGTTAGCGCTCGGGAAACACCGCGGAGGGGAGCTCATTCCAAAGCCTTATTTGGGTCCGGCTAATTAACCACCGCCCGACATTCGGCGTTGACTGTTTTACGATGGAAAGGTCGAACTCCAACTTAACTCTCCTCTTTCCTCATCCGGGCTTGGGACCGGCATTGGCAAAGTTACGAAAACGAAACTAAATCCGAATAAATAATAGAAGTAATGATACCTAATAAGAGAATAAGAAAGCGAAACGAGTACTGTACGCGCAATGTAACACAAAGCCACGGTCACCCGAGGAAGGGGCAACTTACACCAACTACCCTCGGAATACAATGCAAGTTTTTTTGCACTAAATTAGAAGAACAGTTCACGACCTGGCTTAGTGGTCATCGTAGTAAAACTATCACAGCGCGTTTGCCGCCACTTACCTTGAGGCATGAGGTCGAAATTTCAATTATTAGCAGTCTTACCAGGCAAGTTGATGGTTTGGGAGGTTTAACAATAAGGGAAGATCTTCCACCAAGCCGATGATATTGCTCGGTAGACCGACGGTCCGAATGTTGTTCGGAACTTGTATATATGTGTCGTGGATAACGACTTTTAGTTGTCGTGGATAACGACTTTAGTAATATTAAGACGGTGGTTTTGATTATTATTTTAAATGATGAAATGTTGTTTTGATAAATATCACGAAACGAAGGGTAGACTACGTAACGCCACAGTATAAAATGGCGGTACGTAGACAGAGTCGTGGCATTCCGTGTCAGACAGTCATTCCGTCCGTCTCAGTCAGTCGGTCTGTCGGTATGTGCAACGAAACTGTCGGTTTATCCTGTCATTGTGAAAGTTGTGTGTGTTGAGTTTCAATAATTGTTATTCAAAAAGTTTTATTAACTAAACTGAGTTCAATAGAATACGAGTGATGACGAAACTACCGCTCAGCCATACCTGGCGTGCTCCGACATCAGAAGTGAGATCAGGACTCTACTCTCACTGGCGTGACGTGTTTGAACATGTTCGAAGTACAGCAAAAAAAACATGATGCAGATCAGAATACTAGTAATGGTACGCCACAAGAGCGTGAATGCAGCATACGTAAGTCTTGTAATAACGTCTCTGTTACCTTGATGGAAGATCTTAGCCACGAAGAAATCATCACATCTTACGTTCTGGCTCATGTTGCCCAGTTTGACTGTCGACTTCATCACATGGCATTTACTAGCGGAAATACAACACGTAACAAGCTATTGCAAGAAATTAAGGCAAGTGCAAATCTCAAGTGAAACTTCGATCGCAATAATGGATCTGTCATGACGAGTGGGTAGTTCCGACAATAATTATTTTAAGCCGCTGAGTTCTGCTAGAGTTACATGGCACTAGTGCAGTAAACCAGGACATGAGACTGTGAATTGTCGCTGAAATTTTAGAATCTACTAGATTCAATACCAATAACACTACACGTTCAATGACTTCGGGCTCCAGCAAGCAAGCAAACGAGAAAGCAAGCAGGTTTCCGTGGGGAAGAAAAATTTACACATCTGAAGTCGTCGTGACCTGTAAGATAAGATCCGGTGCGTTCATGTCTGGCGATGCGGCGGTGTTCGGGTTCCGCTGGCGGATGCAGGTTTTTCCGGTGAAATGCGTGCTTGCGTGCTTGACAAGTGTTCGCGGTTGGCTTCCTCAGTGTGGGAGTAACATCGTGTAGGAGAGGTGGAACCCGTAAAATTGTAGTTTGCGTGGCGGCTGGTAAGATTTGTTGCGGTAAGAAGTTTGCATGGTGGTAAAATGTCTTGTGAGTCTGCACAGGTAGCCGGAGGTGAGACTTCCGCGGTCGCGGCTCACCCAGTCCGCGAGAACCGGGCAGATCGCCTCGACGGTACGGAGGCCGGCCGACGGGTCCGCCAAACGACGAGACCACGCCTCCAGCACGGACTGCCGAGATTGGAGCCTCCGCGCTCCGGCTGCACTTGCGCTAGGGCACGCCGCCTTGTAGGAGACTGTGAGGTATCCTTGAATGACTCTGACTGCAATCGCGCGCTGCCGGCGTCGCAGCGCGGCGACGTTCTCGTGGGTAAGGACGTGGCACCAGACGGGTGCTCTGTATAGTGCCATCGACCGCATGGGTACCATCACCCTGCCTAATTCTGCCGTGAAGCAGTGGTGTATTTCGGTTTGAAGGGTGGGGCAGCGGTTGTAACTATACTGAGACCTTAGAACTTCTATCTCAAGGTGTGTGGTCCGTTTACGCTGTGGATGTCTATGGGTTCCAGTAACCACTTAACACAAGGTGGGCTGTGAGCTCGTCCATACATTAAATCGAAGAGCGTAATCAAACGAAATTAGATACGAAGTTTAAAGGGCCGTTTAAAGTAGTTGAAGTATTGGATGGTGACCGTTACACATTGAAAGCTTTAAATTCAAAACGTACTTACAAATACCCACACGATAAGCTAAGAAACATGCCAGCAGGTCACATACCAGTCGAGGTTGATGTAAATGATGATGATGAAGAGCAAGCTTAAATTGTGGTGAAAACTCGAGTAAGGATAGTCTATCGCCCGTATTGTGTTCGACCGTACCAGTAGCTATTACGTAGTCGTAGCCCGGTAGAAATCGGTGTCTCTTGAGGCAACTCAAGTAGTCCGTGGGTGCGCGGTGCGCGTTTGGCTCTGGCGGAGGTCGGGGTCTGTAAAGACCATCGTGTGTAGTCAGCGGGTGATGCACACGGGCGATCCACGCTGTGGATGCGCATCATGAGGGCAATTGCGATTGCTGGTCGGCTGGAGAGCCGTGGCGTTAGATATTTTTACTCGGAAGTTTTCTTTGATCTGAGTTCCTGTAAGCTATGCCTGATTTGTACAGAGTAAATTTGAAGTTTGATGAACGACTGTGGTACGTGCTCTGGCTGCTGAATAGTGAACTTTGTATACCCTATTGTTTGATTTGGTTAAAATGGTATTAAAACAGTTTAAAGCTTTGATGACTTTAAAGTTTCCGATAAGTCGTAAAGTGTAGTCAGGAGTGATCGAGCGGAACAAGTGTTCTCGTGGATGTTTTTGATTGTAGGTTAACCATCACACGAGGACATGTACAATCAGGAAGACCATGTCTCAATCAACACGTGATTGCTGTAGCCAATACGAGATATGGGACGCAAGCACAGTCTGTCGGCGCTCGATGGGTCAACTATTCACCGGCCGAGCGGAGCGACGTGCCGGTAGCTGCGTAATATCGGTATTTTTGGTAAATAAGAACAATCTGGTGAGTCGTATTATTTTTATTTGGATTCTGGTGCCGAATGCTCTCTTGTCAAGAAATCTATTAGTAGTAGCTTCATAATTCAGCAATTTTATACGATGGTTCTCATAAAAGGTTTCTGTTGTTTTGACTCAAAACTGTACGGAACAAATCCTATGCGATGGTTTATTGCTTACCTATTGTATGTCATGTACTACCTGATAGTTGTTTTAATCGGTTCAGTGAGATTGAGCATTCAGCGAAATAGAACTCTTAAATCTAGTGTCCTTATTCGAAGCCCAGACTTGCGTTATTGATGACCAAGCTCGCTATGAGCTCATGGAATTGTTCTTGACAAGAAGTGCTAGAAGCCGTACATCTTTTGAAGTGAAAACTTTTTTAGAATCGTTGTGATTTCAAACCGGATGCAACGAAAAAAAAAAAAAAAAAACGACAGGTAAGAGACACAAATACAAAAATGTGTTGGATGAAGCCAGCAAAGAATGAGACAGAAATATACATACTATTTAATACAGCGCCATCTGTGAGATTTTTTAATACTAACGTGTGTATGAAAGCTCTTGTAGTGAATTTTAATTTAGGATTATACGTGAAATTAAAATATCAATTCACAGAGGGCGCTACCTTACAATTATTTACTAATGACAAAATTTTACATTTATATTTTAATTTTGGAAGGTTTCACTTCTACCACGTGTGAATTGCACACATTTTGTTTTTTTTAAATTGTTCTACCATAAGAATAACAAAGGCGAGCCCCTTCGAATTCTTTATAGTTCGCGTGCCATATCCCAAAAGGTTTTTACTTAAAATGATACTGAAAGTAAGAGATTAACTTTGACGAGACCAGAACATTGGAAATTTAGTAAAATTCGATGTTGAATTTTGCTGAAATGAAGACAGATTGCTTTAACTGGTAATAGAACCTATGATTACATAAGGTTGCCTCTAAGTAGTGCTACTGACGAGACTGATCAGTGAGGTGAGAGTATCTCCATCGATTGGTACAGCGGAGACCTGGGTCTCAATGGAGACTATTGTTGTGTTGGTCTACTAATGACCTTGACTCTATATTGTGAAGTGATGTGTATTGGTTTTATCATTTGTTTTAATGATAATGTGGGTGGTAATGTCACTAGCTGCACCGGCAGCCAGGCCAGGAGCGTTCTATATGATTTTGTTGACACTAGTGATGTAGAAGATGTAGGATCAAATAAATGACCACGATACAACTGACTGATTAAAGTAAGGATTTTGTTGTCCTATTTTGTGTGATTAGTAAAAAACAGTATTCAGTGTTATTTATGACTGGTAATTGAACACCTCGCTCGATTTAGGTGATGTGTTCGTTTTATTGCCGGATGGAGGCATTGCGATGTGTTTTATGGTTGAAGTGGGTACTGGATGGAAGTTCCACTTGCGTGCCGGATGGAGGCATTAGTGTTTTGTGTTGAAGTTGGGTACCGGATGGAGGTCCCACTTATTTGCCGGATGGAGGCAATAAGTAGTCAAGAGCTACTCGATGGAGGTGGCACTTGAATTGGGTTATCGTCACTCGATATAGGTGGCATGAGTTACTCTCACTAGATGGAAGTAATTGTAACGATAGTTTGTGGTTGATACATAATACTGATGAAATACTGCTCAGATTGAGTTGTTTTGTAATAACTCGGGTTTCTAATGCTTATTAAGCATTAATGAAATTTTTCAGTTGTATAGTGTGTCACGAATAGTTGAGTAATTAAGTTATCTACTCACACAGGTTAACATAGTCTGTTAAAGATCTTGTTGAAAGCTAACGTTATGGTTTGTAATGAAACGAATCCCAATCCTCAATCGTGAATGTATCAGGAGTGGCCGAGACGAAACCTGTTAGATATTGCAGAAGGTTGTTTTCCTTGCAGGAGCGTCACACAGGGACGTGTGACATGTCAGAATGGCCGTGTCGTGGATAACGACTTTTAGTTGTCGTGGATAACGACTTTAGTAATATTAAGACGGTGGTTTTGATTATTATTTTAAATGATGAAATGTTGTTTTGATAAATATCACGAAACGAAGGGTAGACTACGTAACGCCACAGTATAAAATGGCGGTACGTAGACAGAGTCGTGGCATTCCGTGTCAGACAGTCATTCCGTCCGTCTCAGTCAGTCGGTCTGTCGGTATGTGCAACGAAACTGTCGGTTTATCCTGTCATTGTGAAAGTTGTGTGTGTTGAGTTTCAATAATTGTTATTCAAAAAGTTTTATTAACTAAACTGAGTTCAATAGAATACGAGTGATGACGAAACTACCGCTCAGCCATACCTGGCGTGCTCCGACATATGTATTTAAATTGTCGTAAGCGAGTTTTTTTTTATTGCTTAGATGGGTGGACGAGCTCACAGCCCACCTGGTGTTAAGTGGCTACTGGAGCCCATAGACATCTACAACGTAAATGCGCCACCAACCTTGAGATATAAGTTCTAAGGTCTCAAGTATAGTTACAACGGCTGCCCCAATCCTTCAAACCGAAACGCATTACTGCTTCACGGCAGAAATAGCTAGGGTGGTGGTACCTACCCGCGCGGACTCACAAGTCCTACCACCAGTAATTCATCAAGGCATCAGTCAAATATCTTGTGTTATATGATTGCTACACTCACAATGGAAAGGCCTTTAATAAACTACGTAATAAAGTCTTCTAATTTCGTGAATACACTAAACGATAATTACTTTCGATACATCCAGGTAACTCCCGAAGTTCCCATCTCGGTGGACGCTCTCAGCGAGCTCGTGAAGACTCGGCCCTCGTGCTGGAGAACTTTCTGCGCTCTGGTCTACATAAGGACCGTGCGGATGATCAGGGATCCCTACAAGCTGTACGTCATGATCTTCTTGCCTATAAGTGAGTATTCATTTAATCTGAATGTTGCAGATATCATTTCTGTTGTCTGAAGCCGCTGCGTTCATCTGCAGTGCGATGATCAGACCAAAAGACCATTATTGGTATCATTGATAAACTTTAGCCCTCACCTCCTCTTCGACTTGAGTTTAAAAATGGTGGTTTGATCGTGAAGCTGCTGATCTTCATGAGCATCATGGTTTTTTTTATTGCTTAGATGGGTGGACGAGCTCACAGCCCACCCGGTGTTAAGTGGTTACTGGGGCCCATAGACATCTACAACATAAATGCGCCACCCACCTTGAGATATAAGTTCTAAGATCTCAGTATAGTTACAACGGCTACCCCACCCTTCAAACCGAAACGCATTACTGCTTCACGGCAGAAATAGGCAGGGTGGTGGTACGTACCCGTGTGGACTCACAAGAGGTCCTAACACCAGTAAAATGTGTGAAAAAAAATTAGCAATAAACCCGTTGATAAATCATACTTGACACCATTTGTCGCTTGTTCCCAGTATCCTGTGCCCTCGGTCTTTACATGAAGTCACGACAAATAGTCTTCTTCCGAATGCAGCCACTGACTTTGGGCCCAGATGCCTATTTCAACAAGACCCCCATAGCGCTGCATAGCGAACAGAATACTTTGAGAGAAGACTTCAAAGAATCGCTAGAGATCCTCGGAGCTCACCCTATAGTGGACTTCGATGGAAACTTCTCAAGTCTACTAGACATGGAGAACTTTGGGGCGTTTAGTCTGAAGGAGAGCTTAAATCCATATGGGAAGGTCATGGCGTATTATAACACAACTTACACGCACAGTTTGCCGATAATCATCAATTTGCTGGACAACAGTCTCTATAGGTGAGTCATAAAGTTTACTATTCAACATCAGGCTTTGTTACACAAAGTTACAAACAGCAGTATTAAAATAGCAGAAGTCTTTAAAGTTCGCGATAGGCTGCGGCTTGACTGTGTCCAGGGATTGCTGACTGCCACGAGCGACGGTAACCATTCACCATCAGATAGGCCGTGGGCTCAAGCTTACAACGACAAAAAATTTAATAAAAAAGTAGGTTTTGTGATGCCACTGTCTGATCTTAAGTGGGTACCGAAGTCTAGTACCGAAGACATTAACCACGCCAATGGCGCCACCCAACTTGAAGCATGAGCTCAAGGTTCAGTTTTACAGCACAACAACTGCTTCAGCCTTCAAACCGAGCCCACTGAGTTTCTCGCTGCATCTTTTCAGTGGGTCGTGCTTCCGATCAGGTGGTAAATTCAGCGAAGCACTGATCTTGCTAGGGCCAGTGTTAGCAACAATTCCGGTTTAAGCCCCGTGAGCTCATCTACACGCTGGAATAAAGCTGATATTAGTCTTTCAAGGCTATCGGCATAAGTAGAAAAAAAACTTCAAACCGAAACGCATTTCTGCTTCACGGCAGAAATAGGCAGGGCGGTGGTACCTACCCGTGCGGACTCACAACCCATTCTACCACCAATAATATAATATTGTCCCATTATGCATTCTTTTATTCTTTCGGTAAGGTCCTGCCCATTTCTTCCGAGGAGCAATAATAGGTTTCCGTTTACGGGTCAAAACGAATAATTTATTGTAATATTGGTTTAGCTTATGTAAAGTGAACGGAAAAATACTACGAGGTTAGAAGCCCGACACGTTGAACTTACCAGATCCGCACTACTCTCGTCACCACAGTCCAAGATGCTCTACACTCAGCGGCAGATAGAAACAAATTGCGTAGAGTGATTCACAATAAACTCTTATTGCGAGGAGGTGGTCACAACCTTCAGCATTGAGGAAACTGAAGCGAGGAGGAGAGGCTTAGCTTCATATCAACAACTAACGACACCTTAATTGTTGTTCACGCAGGGCCCTAATGTCAGCATCGGGGCTGGAGCACCACTTCAAACCAATAGAAGTGATGGCCCATCCGTTCCAGCAGACAGAGCAGCAGGAAGAGTTCAATTTGGGCAACGTCATCTGCGCTGTGTTCGTCGGCATGATCTTCGCGCTGGTACCAGTGACCCTGGCTGTCGACATCGTCTACGACCGGGAGGTAACGTGCCGTCTCCTAAAGTACAAAAGACACCTGAACTATTAATGAAAATTTTAATTCTTTCTAGAAGTTTAAAACTCTATGTTTGAATATATGCTAGACAGAGAGCGCACTATTTTGTATAGTGACGTCAATGATCAAGAACACAATACGAACTCACTAACAACTCTTTCCGGTTTCTGTTTTCTTTCTTCATTATCCTGCTCCGTTATCCGATTCTTCTGATTGTTCTGCGCTATCTTCATAGCTCAAACCAAGCTAGTTAATTGTAAAATTAAAACTTCCCTCTGATGTTGACCAAAATTATCAAATAGAAATTCCGCTCTGACTTATTTTGACCTTATACCTCTTGAGTGTACATCCCAGTTCTCATGACTAGTTTTTTTTTATTAAATAATTGTGGAAGTAGATGCACTAACTCATGGACCGCCATAGACAAACACTTGATATCGGATCGATTGGTAAAGAGTTTATTGGAGCATTGAGACATGAGTTCAAGTCCCACTTACAATGTATAAGGCATAACTGTTTCGCGAAAGAAATAGGCGGGACGGTGATAAAAACCAGCTTAGGTACAAGTATAATACAAAACTACCTTCAGACGTACCTATACCATATTTCGGAGTTTATCTGGGATAATTCCATTTAATCTTATTGCTTTGGTACCGACATAATGAGCTAACAACACATGCTGTTATATGATGATTTTGAGGCATGGCATCATCCTCATTCAATTTACTAAGACATTTGTAGTGTTGGGAATAGTGTGAAAAAACAATGGGAATAAAACTTGAAATATGTTATTAAACATCAAATAGATATGAAGTTACGAAAGGAATGTTTGATTGGTTTGTGTTCAACGCATTCCAACGTGCTTTATCCTACTGTAGTGAACTTGCAGTGTTGCCATCACTAAAACTAACTTTACAGTTTAATTTTGTATTTTCTCTTGTCATTCAATTCTCTTCTTTAACCCGTCTCTAAAGCTGAGGGTAGGTCTCTTCATTCAAAAGATAGGAGTCCATCCTATCTTTTTGGTCTCTTGACTTTCGCATCCAGTCCCTACCATTTTGACCAAGTGGTCGGTCCATAATTACCGACGAATTCGAATATTTTACAGTTTTGGTGCCCATTCGTTCGTGTTGAGCCCACTAGGTTTTAATTATGTCCACGACCCGAGAAAACACAAAATAAGGGCGTTATCATGACTGTTAATTGAGTGGCGCTCTGTTGCATAGCACCGTCCATGTGGATGAGTGTATATCATGTGCGCCAAGATATTCGTGTAATCGAAATAGCCCAAAAGTCTTGTGCGTTTGTTACAGATCAAAGCAAAGAATCAACTTCGCGTCAACGGCCTCTCGATGAGCATGTACTTCCTCACTTACTTCACGATACTCATCATCATCATGATCATCACTAGCGTCGGCGTCCTGATTCTGGTGAGTCATGGGAATGCTGAGGAAATCAAGGATTTAGTGATTTGAATCATTCACTCGGTGACAGGAAAAAAGCGTCGAAAACAAGCCCAATGTTTTTTAGTTGTGAACGAAACAGCCTATTTGAACGTGAATGAGTACCATAGTAAATAAATGATATCTGTATGTAATAATAAATAAATGACACGCATATGATGAAATAAACCTTTTCATCATACGAATGTATGCCCGATGTGGGAATCGAATTGACAACCCTCGACGCAACACGGCCTTTTACTACAGCACCAGTCTGATTCAATTTCATTCTAAAGCTACCGGAACCACTTCGACAAAGCGGTACGACACGAGAACCAGCTCGTCGTGGCCGCCGGTAACTACATTCCCGATCCTGCGAACAGAATGGAAAGCAGTCGACGTCGCCCCAAGCACGTCATTTCGAATGCTCCCGATTCACTAAAGGTGTTTTAGGTACCTCAAGCACTGGTCATCGTTCTCGTCGAAACCGTCGCTTGCAACGAAGGGCTCGACGAGTAAACTAACCCACAGACACAGCCCACTGAGTTTCTCGCCGGATCTTCTCAGTGGGTCGCGTTTCCGATCCGGTGGTAGATTCTGCGAGGCACGGCTCTTGCTAGGGTTAGTGTTAGGAACGTCGTCAGGTTTGAGCCCCGTGAGCTCACCTACTAGTTAAGGTTACGCTGAAATAGCCTCTCAAGGCTATCAGCTTAGGTAGGAAAAAAAAAGCTACCGGAATGACGTTAATCATTTCGACAAAACCTCGAATTTTGAACATGATAACAGGTGATCCTGAACGACATCCCGAGCCTGACTAACGGCTCGGCCATCACGATGCTGTGCGGTCTACTGCTGCTGTACAGTCCCTCCGCCATACTGTTCAATACGTGCCTCTCGTACATATTCGACAAGATGGACTCCGCCCAGAGCATCATGCCGAACATCACGACCTGGGTCGGAGTCATCCCGTTCATCTTGGTCGCTGTTCTCGACACCTTTAAATGGGGTGAGCTGGTTTGGCTAATCAATAGAGTTTTTTTGCTTAGACGGGTCCTCTCTCGTCCCACCTGGTCTTAAGTGGTTAGCAGAGCCCATAAACATCTAGAACGTAAATGCCACCACCCACCTCGACACATGAGTTGTAAGGCTCTCATTTTTAACAGTACAACGGCTACCCCGCCCTTCAAACCGAAACGCATTACTGTTTCACGACAGAATAGACAGGGTGGTGGTACCTACCCGTGCGGACTCGCAAGAGGTCCTACCAACAGTAATATATTAGGTACCCAGTATATTTTAGGTTTATCCTCTTACTTTTTATTTGCCTTAATTTAGAACCCCTCTTGGGAATATATAGGCCGCTAGGGTGTACCGTGACCCTAACTTGCACCAGCGCCATAGATGATGGAGCTTGAGAAGGCCAAGGTTTGATTAACGAAGAGACTTTGTCATTAAAACACTCTGACCATGGTCCCATTTCAAGTATACTGGGAAATACCCCAAAAGATTTTTTTTTCTTTTTAATGTTTTGTGCCTGAACGTGCAAGCGATAAAAAAACACGATCAGCCCAAGCGTTGGCTTGTGACACATTATTCTCTATTCTCGCGTGACGTCACAGCTAGCAGTTCGAATAGTTATGCTACTGACGTTATCGCGTAAAACTATCGTCCGTAAGCCGATTTTACAGACAGCCAATTTTTTTTTTGTATATGTTACCATCCACTGTGCTTATGAGAATATTCTTAATATTCAGTCCCTTACAGGCAGCGACATCGCGTTCTACCTTCACCTGGTGTTCAGCTTCCTGGACGTCATGTACATACCGTACGCCATCATGTACTATGTCGACAGGTCAGTGACACAAAAATATCCATGTTAGGAATATTGTGTTCTTTTTTTTATAATAAATAAGTTTATTACTTATCTATACACAAGACGCACCAAAACTTTGTGGAGTTATTCGTGAAACTTTCAAAATGTCGCAAAGAAAAAGAAAACAAATTAATATTGAAGAAAAATTGCGTATTATGAAAAATATCCATTAGAGACCAGTGTTTCTATCACCAAGTGCAAAGGAAACTGAGAGCCCTCGTAATACTGTGATGAACACACTTCATCGAAGAACAGAAGGTATCTGACAAAGACTTGAGGCAAATTCCCCACTCCGTGGAAGATCTCACAGGACAGCTGTTAGACCTCAAGTCTCAAATGAGCACCTATTTTTTTTTATTACCCGTGAAGGCAGACGAGCATACGAACTGATGGTAAGTGGCTACCTTTGCCAATGGACTTCAGCAACGCCGACGGAGCCAAGCCGCTGCCTACCGTTTAATGTTCTCCACCAGCCTCGTTTGAAGAAGGACATGTCATAACACTCGGGAAACACCGCGGAGGGGAGCTCATTCCAAAGCCGGATGGTACGTGGCAAAAAGATCATAAAATACCTACCCTAATATAAAAGTAATATTTGAAAGTCCCGTGAGCGGGAGTGTGCTGCTTCCGAGCGCTATGACATGTCCTTCTTCAAACGATGCTTGTGGAAAGTATTAAGCAGTAGGTAGCGGCTTGGCTCTGCCCCTGGCATTGCTGAAGTCCATGGGCGACGGTAACCACTCACCATCAGGTGGGCCATATGCACGTCTGCCTACAAGGGCAATAAAAAAAAATAAAAATAATTGTAAATCATCTTTTATAGTATGAGGTAGCGCCCTCTGTGAATTGATATTTTAACTTCACGTATAATGTGTTCTATCTCATTCTCTCGCCGGTTGAATCCTATACATTTATATGTTTGTGTCTCTATGGACTTATTTTTTCGTTTCGTTTCATTTTGTTTCATCAAGTTTGAAATCACAACGATTCTAAAGAAGTTTCACTTCAAAAAAAACCTGCACAGGGTATATGTGACGTGCAACCTCCGGGGGGTGTGCACTACCCCCACCCTGGGCAGCTACTTCACGGCGGAGGTGTGGGTGCTGATCGCCGCCATGCTGCTACACGTGCCGCTCTGCGGGGCCGCACTCCTCGCCGCCGACAAGCTCAAGACTGGGGGAATCGCGGCCTTTGTAACTAGATTTTCGGACTTCTTTTTTTTATTGCTTAAATGGGTGAATGAACTCACGGGCCACCTGATGCTAAGTGGTTACCGGAGCCACCGACAGCATAAATGTCGCCACCCACCTTGAGACATAAGTTGTAAGGTCAAACTTTTAACAGTACAACGGCTGCGCCACCCTTCAAAAGCATTACTGCTTCACGGCAGAAATAGGCAGGATGGTAGTACCTATCTGTGCGGACTCACAAGAGGTCCTACCATCAGTGATTACGCAAATTATAATTTTGCGGGTTTGATTTTTATTACACGACGATATTCCTTCACCGTGCAAGTCAATCGTGAACATTTGTTGAGTGCGTATTTCATTAGAAAAATTTGAACCCGCCTGAGGGATTCGAACACCGTTGCATCGCTTCAACACGAATGCACCGGACGTCTTATCCGTTAGGCCACGACGACTTGGTGTCGGAATTCACGTGAGGTGCCTTAAATAATCCACCCGTGCCGAGGCTATAATCAAGTTAATTCTTGTAGACTTTTGTACAGAGTTAAGGAATATGTTTTCATTATAGATTTATGTTGACAGAGAAGTCGCAAGCGCTCCGAGACGAGAGCGGGGAGCGTGAGCGGCGCGGGGGTAGGGGCGGCGGGCGCGGGGGGCGAGGAGGCGGCGTACGGCACGGAGGGGGGCGAGGACGGTGACGTCAAGCGAGAGAGACGACGGGTCGCCAACATACTCGCCAGCAACCAGAACAACATGCCACCCTTACTTGTTCATGTAAGCTGTTTTTGAAGTGAAAACTTCTTTAGAATCGTTGTGATTTCAAACCGGATGCAACGGAAAAAACGACAGGTAAGAGACACAAATACAAAAATGTGTAGGATGAAGCCAGCAAAGAATGAGACAGAAATATACATACTATTTAATACAGCGCCATCTGTGAGATTTTTTAATACTAACGTGTGTATGAAAGCTCTTGTAGTGAATTTTAATTTAGGATTATACGTGAAATTAAAATATCAATTCACAGAGGGCGCTACCTTACAATTATTTACTAATGACAAAATTTTACATATACTTAAGACGTTTAGGATAATTGTATTTTAATTTTGGAAGGTTTCACTTCTACCACGTGTGAATTGCACACATTTTGTTTTTTTTTTTTAACTTCAGACGTATGTATGTTTATAACGGAATCTTTGAACATGATTTTGACCCCGAACTCGAAATTTGGTATACTTATTAAGAACCGACGACAATTCAACATTTAAAAAAAATTTAGAAAAAAAATATTGAAAAAATTTAAATTCAACTAAAAAATAGAAAAGAAATTATTATAATAAATTTCAATTTAAATTGTGTAAGAAAAAATTATTTTATGGTAAAAAAAGTGGCTTAACCCACATTTTTTTATATTCAAGCTTATATGATGTATAATGGAATTTATTTAAAATATAATAAATTTTAATGCAAAACCGGCCTATCCATAGTTTGACCCATAGATAACTGATGGCTTTGTAAGAAATATTTTTGCGCCTATTGTTTTTTTGCCTACTCAAATTCAAATTCATGAAAATTCAAATCTAATTGCCTCCATACTAACTATGGAAAGCTTAGGCCACTTTTGCGCGGACGGCCTCATATGTGAGCTTATCTTGGAAATATCGTAAGCGAGTTTCAGGCATCTGTCAAATATCTTGTGTTCTATGATGGATACCCGCCACATGATAATCACAAAATCAGTGGAAAAAGCATCACATCCGGTATTCTTCACCACGATACTTTCCCCCCGATCCCTAGAACCTTCGGAAAGAGTACAAAGTGCGCGGTACGGAGGACGGTGGGGGCTGCTTTGGTGACAGCAAGAGTCCCACGCGGCGGTCTCGGAGGACCGGCCTGGCGAGGCTGAGCTTGGCCGTGGAGGGAGGGGAGGTGTTCGGGCTCTTGGGCCATAACGGAGCCGGGAAAACCACTACAATGAAGATTATTACTGCCGAAGAGAGACCTACTTGTGGAACGGTGAGTTTATTATGTATTTCAAAGGTCCATTGTTGCTGTCCATACTCCAAGGCTGTATAGGCTGCTGTAAAGTTCAAGAACTACAACAATATTGGTCTAATATCCCAAACATACTTCTTCTAATCAGTCCTTTTTAAAATCAACTTTTTTTAACACACTGCCATGAAGCAGTAATGCGTTTCGGTTTGTAGTGTGTGGCAGCCGTTGTAACTGTACTGGGACGTTAGAACTCATATCTCAAGGTGGGCGGCGGCATTTACGTTGTAGATGTCTTTGGGCGCCGGTAACCGCTTAACAACAGGTGGGTTGTGAGCTCGTCCAGCTAACTATGCAATAAAAAAACACTAACCTATGCCTTAATATAATCGTAGATGATCCATTTATTTATACGTAAGTACATATCTTAAGTACATACGCTGATCTTTATGATGTATAATCATTTTGAATGTGGCTATAAAAAATAGTTAATATGAAAAAAAAAGATAAAAAAATACTAGATAACTATACTAGATATCTATATACTAGATAGCTCTGCGAAGCACTGCCCTTCCCAGGGCTAGTGTTAGCAAATTCTCTCAAGTTGAACCCGTGAGCTCACTATCTATTAGCAACTATCTACACGTAACTGAAATAGTTCCTTAGGCTTCCAGCGAATAGATAGGCGGAAAAAATCGCCCTTACATCAATCGGGCTAGCGGTTCTACATACACACATACCTTCTCTTTTAATTGTACCAAAGTCTTATACCGTATTATTATCTCTGTGATATCTTCTGTATAGGTAATGCTTGGTAGTCAAGACATAAGGGATTCCCAAGCGTCAGCGTTCCGCATGCTGGGCTACTGTCCGCAGCACGACGCGCTGTGGAAGAACGTCACCATCCGGGAGCACATCGAGTGCTACGCCGCCATCCGGGGGGTCAGCAACCAGGACATACCCCGGTAAATCACTACATAGTATAAAACAAAGTCGCTTTCTCTGTCCCTATATCTGTCCCTATGTATGCTTAAATCTTTAAAACTACGCAACGGTTTTGATGCGTTTTTTTTAATAGATACAGTGATTGAAGAGGAAGGTTTATATGTATAATAACATCCATTAAATAGTGGTGAAATCAATAATAAATTACAGTTTCCGAAGCGAAGCGAGGGCGGGTCGCTAGTAAAAAAAAAACCTTTATTTGATCTTGCTACATTGCTTCTTAATTTGCTAAATTTATTTATACTATAACACTATGTTTAATTACTAGCAAGGTCCCCAGGTTGGGTAAAGGCCTCCTCCAATGATGACCACTTCTCTCTATCCTGTGCTAATTGCCACAACTCTGTGCCAGCTGCTTTTTTTATTTCGTCCTCCCAGCGTGTCGAGGGCCTTCCCCTCTTACTTTTTCTTTTATTTTGAGCATGCTTCTCTCCATTCTTCGTTGACAGACCTCGGTACCAACACTCAAAGACAAACAGTCATCAGTTTTTTTTTGCCATAGTTAAGCCAGATACTTCGCAAGCTATGATCCACATTAAGCTATAGCTATAGCCAATAGACAACTAGAATTGAACTAATTAATTCTTTCGCCCAAACATCAAATCTAACAGCACTAGAATAGAAGATATGAAAGCTCCATGGCATGGCATAGATAGTCAGAGTGTTAGTACCAAGTTCAGCCAACAAAGTGGCAATATCCTGAAGGACTTCATTCCGCAAAATTATAATTTGCGTAATTAGGTACTGCTGGTAGGGCCTCTTGTGAGTCCGTACGAGTAAGTACCACCGCCCTGCCTATTTCTGCCGTGAAGCAGTAATGCGTTTCGGTTTGAAGGGTGGGGCAGCCGTTGTAACTATACTGAGAACTTAGAACTTATCTTAAGGTGGGTGGCGCATTTACGTTGTGGATTTCTACGGGCTCTCGTAAACACTTAACACCAGGTGGGCTGTGAGCTCGTCCACCCATCTAAGCAATCAAAAAAGCACTTCTCTTCTTAAAGAAGCTGAAAACAAGCCCTTTTTTCATCCTGTATCTACCCAATGCTGACTAGATTTCTTCATATGCACTCCATTCTTTTCGGTCTCTTGCCTTTTGCATCCAATCCCTACCAGTAATTTTGTTCAGGTCGTTGATCCATCTCATTGGTCCAAGTTGCGACGTCCAGAACAAGGTCTCCATTCCAGTACTTTACGTACAGTACAAAAGAAGCGCTCAGCCATTCATCAGCCTAAATTATTTCCATCGGATATAGGCCAATGCTCCTTCACTCCATCAGCAATTCCTGAATAGATCGATTATGGTTGCAGGATCGTGGACGCATACCTAAACGGTCTTCAAATAGCAGAGCACGCCGGTAAGAACGCGGAGGAATGCTCCGGGGGAACTCGTCGTAAGCTGTCCTTTGCTTTGGCCATGGTGGGTGCACCACGCGTGGTGCTGCTAGACGAGCCCTCCACCGGGATGGACCCGAGGAGCAAGAGATTCCTATGGGACACCATTCTTGCCAGCTTCCAGGTGGGTTAGGGCCAATTGGTCACCCTCACGAATAACTACCGTAATGAAGGAATAGCATCGGGTATTAAAAATCAAAAACCTACTGGTGGTAGGCTGTTTTGTGAGTCCGTATGGATAGGTACCACAATCCTGCCTATTTCTGCCGTGAAGCAGTAATGCGCTTCGGCTTGAGGATTTGGGGCAGCGGTTCCACTATAAAACTGGCACTTAGAACGCATGTCTCAATGTAGCTGCATCAGTGTTGCTCATGTCCATGGGCTCTGGACACCATTCAACGCCAGGTGGGCTATAAGCTCGTCTGCCCATCTAAGCAATGGTAAAACTGCAGTGTATAGCGTACAAAATTCGATAGTCAATAGTGACCTTAATTGTGATGTCTGTATACATTGCATTGCACATTACGGACTTAGAGACTTCACTGGTATACTCCCAGGAAACGACCCTCTCAGATTAAATTTATATATTTTTATTTATTTATATACACACAGAAAAGATGACATAGTACAGAGTAATAGGAAAATTATGTACAAAGGCGCTGCTTATTTCTTTAAGAAATCTCTTCCAGCAGAGCCTGCGAGAGGATTATGAGAATAATAATTAAAAGTGATGAGTGTGTGTAGAACAAATAACACATTACTAAAATAACAAATACAACATGAGAATTATAGTAATGCACATACACACAGCAAATATTGTTAAAATTAATTAATTTATTTGTTCGAGTTGGACGGATTTTATTGTAATAAATTATTTTGTTTTTTTTTTCTCCATCCATGGCAATTGTATGTTAAAGATTCATGTTAGACAAATGGATTCAAATCACATAATACATGCTTTTCGTGATATAAAAAGTTAATTGGTTGTCTGTAAAGTCGCCTTACGGACGATAGTTTTACGTGATAACGTCAGTAGCAGAACTATTCTGTTAGCTGTGACGTCACGCGAGAAAAGAGATAAATGTGTCACAAGCCAACACTTGGGTCGATCGTGCCTCTCTATCGCTTGTTCCGCGCTCTCGCTCGCACGCTCAGGCTCGGGCGGAACGTGACACTTTTTCATGCGTGCAGTCGGTGTTTATCGATTTATACCACTTTGAAGATGTGATTTAACTTTATTTCTGAAGTTTTAACTATTAATACTTTTTTTATAGACATTTCAAACCTTTCAATTTTTTGTATCAGGGTAAGAAAGGTGCCATACTAACGACACATTCCATGGAAGAGGCTGATGCATTATGTTCCAGAGTTGGGATCATGGTTAAGGGGAGTTTGAGGTAAGGGTTCCTGAGCAAACTTCTTTATATACACTCTTTAAAGTTTAGCAGATTTGAAGCTTCTGCTACATCTTCTTGCTGCCTAGGTCTGTCTGATTGGCGCAAAATATCTCTAGTCTCATCAGATTTAGGTCATTGATATTGATCAGGCCTTTGCGTGAACCTTTCCTGTAAATTCTGATTTAGGGTTTATGGATCAGCAAAATATTTACATTACATTTAAAAAATAGCAGTGGTTTAATACATTAAAGAAAAATCAAAAAAATAATAATCTCAAAGCACAAAAAAATTTGGTGATTCATCTGTTTGTTTTGCTGATTGAGATCGTCTTTAGGTGTATCGGTTCAACGCAACACTTGAAGAATCTATACGGAGCCGGGTACACGCTGGAGATGAAGATAGGGCAGACCAATCAGAAATCAACGGTATGTTAATTGATATAATTATTTATATTTATTATTGCATAGATGGGTGGACGGGCTCACAGCCCAACTGGTGTTAAGGGGTTACCGGAGCCCATAGACATCTACAACGTAAATGCCGCCATCTACCTTGAGATATGAGTTTTCTCGAGTCGCTGGTAAACTACGCCCGGAAAAATTGTTAGCAAGAGCAGTGCTTTGCTGAATTTACCATTCAATCAGAATCGCGACGGAGGAGATCTGACTAGAAACTCAGTGGGCTGTGTCTATGGGTTAAGTCTTGCTTGACTTGCACACAATCTTGGCGGTCCCCGGGCATTCCCCTACCAATATTACTACCATCAGAGTTTGACTGTTTTTTTTTATTGCTTAGATGGGTGGACGATCTCACAGCACACCTGGTGTTAAGTGGTTAATGGAGCCCATAGACATCTATAACGTAAATGCGCCACCCACCTTGAGATATAAGTTCTAAGGTCTCAAGTATAGTTACAACGGCTGCCCCACCCTTCAAACCGAAACGCATTACTGCTTCACCGCAAAAATAGCCAGGGCGGTGGTACCTACCCGTGCGAACTCACAAGAGGCCCTACCACCAGTAATTACGCAAATTATCATTTTTTCAGGTTTGATTTTTATTACACGATGTTATTCCTCCACCGTGGAAGTCAATCGTGAACATTTATTAAGTACGTATTTCATTAAAAAAATTGTCTACAAATACAAGTGCTTTGCAGATGATGGAGGGGGACATGTCGATGTCGCCTTCGCCGCTGAGGTCTGCGGAGAATTCACCTTCGCTCGGAGAAGCTGATGAAGGTAAAGCTTATTTTGAAGATAGATCAGGACAGAATTATTATTTAGTACACGACTAGCTGACCCGGCAGACTTCGTAATGCCTCAATCGATAAATAAAAAACCTAAACATTTGTATAAAATAAACTTAAAATAAAACAAAAGAATATGTCCGACAGGGGACACATGAAAGGTAAAACAAAATGTTTTTTTTTATTTATTTAATTCCGACCATTTTCATATTTATCTACCTTTTAAACCTTCTCTGGACTTCCACGAATAATTCAAGACCAAAATTAGCCAAATCGGTCTAGCCGTTCTCGAGTTTTAGCGAGACTAACGAACAGCAATTAATATTTATATATATATAGATTAGACTGGTTGTCGTAGAGAGGGCACGGAGACCATTGGCATTCACCACATCGAACTGTGAAGTCTCCAACTGTATTAAGTTATTTAGTGACGGAAATTTTAAATTGCACCGGTCTTTTGTTTTCTCATGTCTTTTTCATCATCATATCAGTGGTAAGGTCTTCGACAGTGAACGGTTCCTGAAATGATGAGCGAGAAACGGCGTCAATTCTTCATCAGATCTCTTGTCCAACTATGTTTTTTTTTTATAGCTTAAATGGGTGGACGAGCTCACCTGGTGTTAAGTAGTTACTGAAGCCCATAGACATCTACGACGTAAATGCGCCACCCACCTTGAGATATAAGGTCTCAAGTATAGTTACAACGGCTGCCCCACCCTTCAAACCGAAACGCTTTACTTCTTTACGGCAGAAATAGGCAGGGTAGTGGTACTTACTCGTGCGGAGTCACAAGAGGTCCTACCACCAGTACAAATCGTGTCGCGTCATCGAAGCCTAGACCCATGCTACGAAACATCATCAAACGTCATTCCTAGCTAGTTGTAGATTGAGTATTGTGTATTGAATATTCCAGGGGGGTCGGTGTCCGTGTCTGGGAGCGTGGAGCTCGACGGGGAGGTGGAGGTGGTGGACGCGTCCATACACACGCCACTGGTGGCCGGCACCCCGCCCCTCGTCAGGCACCGACACCACAGGTACCATCGGCGTTCCATTGGCCTCTGTGCTCTAGTCCACATACACGGTTTCCTACTTCTCTTTGACCTGAAGTCTCAGGGTAAAAGGCCGGTCACCGTCCTCACCGAGCCTGTCGGTCCCTACTCGGCGAGTAAATTAACCCACAGACAGAGTCCACTGAGTTTCTCGCCGGATCTTCTCAGTGGGTTGCGTTTCCGATCCGGTGGTAGATTCTGTGAAGCACTGCTCTTGCTAGGGCCAGTGTTAGCAACACTCCCGGTTTGAGCCGCGTGAGCTCATCTACACGTCAAGGAGAAGCTGAATTAGCCTCTCAAGGCTATCATCAGCACAGGTGGGAAGAAAAAGAACAAAAAAAGGTGAAAGGCTTACACTGTTGAATCAACGGTTTAATCAGAAGCCGGGTATTCCGGAAAAACTTGACAACATTATGATCCTGATGATGATTATGACCTGTTATCGTCTGAGACTATAAAATTTCACACTTATCTTTATATAACTGAGTGAGCCTTGTACAAGTAGTCTTGTTAGTCTGAGATTTAACGATTAGGTTTGGCTGAATCCTGCGTCACACATCATTAAGTGGGCCGTTTGCCATGCCTCCGAGAACAATGATAACCTAACCTTCAACATTTTACTGGTTGTAGAACCTCATGTGAGTCCGCGCGGGTAGGTACCACCACTCTGCCTATTTCCGCCATGAAACAATAATGCGTTTCGGTTTGAAGGGCGGGGCGGCCGTTGTAACTATACTGAGATCTTAGAACTTATATCTCAATGGGAGTGGCGCATTTACGTCGTAGATGTCTATGGGCTCTAGTAACCACTTAACACCAGGTGGAATGTGAGCTCGTCCACCCATCTAAGCAATAAAAAAAGGCTTGGCTGAGTTCCGCGTCACACATCATTAGGGTCCGTATGCCATGCCTCTGAGGGCTGATATTCTGACCTTGACCACGCAGGTCTGAGTCTGGCGGCGGGGCGAGCGCGGAGGCCGCCATCGCGCTAGTGGGCGAGCTGTTCCCGGCGGCCGTGCTGGAGGAGAGCTTCGCGGAGCGGCTCGTGTTCTCCGTGCCGCAGTCCGCGGTCTCCAGCCTCGCGCGCTGCTTCCAGCAGATCGAGGACGGTACGGCGCCAGTACACTCCACCACCATTTCTTTTTTATTATTAAAGGATTACTCGTGGCCCGGAGGCCTTTCCAGTTTCACCAGGACAAATGGATGAACAAAGGCTCAGCCAGGAGGGGCGGGATTTGCTAACAGCTGCCCAAGCGCCTCCGAAGGAGACCTAACAATTCATAGCATATTCAACTCATAGTTTCGCGAATGAATCTACTACCGGATCGGAATCGTGACCCGCTGAGAAGATCCGGCGAGAAACTCGGCGAGCTGATGATGCATGGGTTAGGTTACACGGTTTACGGTTGCCGGGGTCCCTTAGCCTGCTCCGAGTGTTAGAGTTGAACTCCACCACCACATATTCAGGGATTACAATTAGAATTATTTTGATTTGCAATTGGCTAGTCTCAGCTCGCGTTCCCAAAGGGTATTCGTCTAAACTTTAATCTCACACTAATAATCATCATTATCATTCTCCTGCCCTCCCAGTCACCTGGGGTCAGCGCAACACGTTTTCTCCTTCCATACTCCTCTATCATATACCATATCTTCGCTCACTCCCTTCTTACGCATATCGTCTTTCACACAAAGTAATGTAATATTAAAATTAATCTTATTTCACTGTACGCTACTCTTAATGTGGGCGTCGGCTTGGTGATGTAGCGTCTGTAAACTCTGGCTACTACTTACTACTCGATACTTATACTACTACTACCATACGTAACGTATTTCAGTCGTTGTTCAAGTGCATCAGTGTTTCGGACTGTTACTGTTTCGTGCGACAGAGATAGCGCTCTACGAAAACGTAATTAGCCGATTGTCTCTATCCAAAGGTCGATGTGCGGTATTTATTGCCGGGGACTGTACTATATATACACCTAAGCAGGTCTGACTTTTTATATGTTTTCTACAGCTAAAGAGAAACTGAACATAGTCGAGTACAGCTTCAGTCAGACAACCCTCGAGCAGGTGTTCCTCAAGTTTGCGCAATCGGAGAACGTGGAAACCCTAGACCAAGATCACTAGCGCGTGCTGACACTGGTCCAACATTAACTGCACATTTCACTTGGATCCAAAGTTTTGTTGGCTATTGGTTCACTTATTATATTTGCCAAACGTTTGTTAGAAATGGTTTTGTTAAAGTTTCAATAACAAATTTATAGGCGTTAAAAAAAACATTTGATAAATTACTTTAAATAAAACTACCGAATCAAATCAAGGGAATTATCTGATTGAAACTTTCTTTCACGTAATCACAAAGAGATGTCGCTACATTTTATGTCACAGTATAAACAAATGACAGATGTTTGACTACGTTTTTTTTTAACGGTGAAATATATAATAATTTGGTCCAAGTAAAAAGTGCAGTATACGAATACGCGCTCTATGAATAAGTGAAGAAACGTTGTAAGATAAACGAAAAAAAAATTATAATTAAAAAAAAAACGCTTTTTACACAACCTTGACTAGTTACATTACTAGATTTTTTTAAAAGCTTTTTTAATTCCCACATGCGAAAGTAAACGCCGAGAAACATAATGACAATAATGATTTAAAATATTCGTTACCATTTTGAGTTATTCAAATAGGAATTCTTAGTGTGGTCTGGAAGTCGTGGGCCTCCACTCTGGCCTTTGTTCGGAAGCACAGATGCAGCAAAGCTTGTAGCAAGAAAAGCTACATTCCGTATTGAGAAGTAAGTGTCAGTCGTTTGGAGGTAAGGCAGTTCATGACGCGCTGCTCTAAAGCGCTATTTAGATACTCCTCAAAGGAGTAAGATCTACCTTGTATCTCAAATGAATCTCAGCATCATCATCTCGCAGTTAAAGCCGTATGATGCATAAAATAATGCATATATTGAGAAGTAATGTTGAAGAGGACAGTGATTAGCACTATTCCCGTACTACAAGTGTTTGGTAACTAATCAATTTGTAGCACTGCTCTCTCAGTGAGATTAAAAAATAAATTAATAAATTGATTGCCTTTATTTTCGCATGTGGACGTCTACCATAGATTACCGGTGTAAGTTAGGATGTGATTGTGTTTCTAAGAACGAAACCCGTAAATGTTGTTTGACTTTGACTAGATCCGTCCTGCTCTCACGCTGTATTACTGCGAAGCGTGCGAGCAGGACGGAAAATAATGCGATGCTACTTATTTTGATCGTTTTTGGAGAGAATTGTAGAGATAGAGTAGATTTTCTAAAAGCTTTTTAGAACACATTTTTTAAAACTTCCATAATTTTTGTACGAACTAGACTAAAGTAATGAGTTTAAAGGCTATAAATATACAACGATGATATAATAATGAGCTCACACTTGAAAGCCTATTTCAATTGAAATATATTTAAAAAGAGTTGTACGTGTATGTAATACAAAACAATAACAATTAATATTACGGTGTCGATTATGGACCAAAATTCCAAAATTTAAGAGAATAATAATAACTAAATTGTAGAGAACTTCCAATTCTACAATTGTCTCCAATTAGCATTGCAACAACTGGATTTAGTTGTTAATTAGGCACTGTATAATTCTTGCGCGTAAGTACCTTGAACCAATATTGTGGTCTGGTAAATTGTAATTTGCGTCCAGTTGCGGTTGCAATTACAAAGAATTACCCCGCAGGACGGGCAGTAGAGATTTCGAAGTATTTCTTTAAGATTTCAAAAGATAAAACTGTGTCATAAAAATAAATTTATAAGTGTTTGTATGCATCGTCAATGTGTAGCAGTAATAATGCAAGGGTGTTCTAAGCAGATTTAGTGAAACCACACGTACAGTTAAATATGTTTATACATTTAGAGGGTATAAGCGAATATCATCTGTATATATATTTCGGAGAAGCCACAATTATTAACACTATCGTCAGATATCGTAGGGGCGAATAGGGTGATCGAGCCAAGAGAAATATTGAGTACACCAATCACGTTTGTTGTCTTAGAACAATTTAGAAATCTTCTCTTGACGCTAGCAAACGAAAACGAATGAGTTCTTAGGACGGAGGCGCCGCTCTTCAAGAACGCTGGTTGATAAGTGTGATGGCGTCTACGCGCCTCCATTGGCTAGGCTCTGTCGTAGCACGAAGTTAGCCGAGTTCCAACGATACCGCAATCGTGCTGCCATCTCTCGGGAATCGTGCTGCGTTTCATTTAGCTACCAAACTAATGACCGTCTCCGACATATAGATGATATATATTTAAACGTATATAAGTATGTTTCTCAGTGGTTATTACACAGAGAATCCTAATAGGGCCGGATGACCGTGCGTGATTTATTTTATTTATTTAATTTTCATCGCAATCTAGTTGAACCAACTTATTGTTTACTGCACTGTGGTTTGTAACATGTCAAACTGACATTGACGGTGCGTCAAGCAAAGACTTCTTTTGCGTAATGCCTTTTAAAAAAATTTATTAAATTAACAACCTCAAACACAGCCCTACACCAGATAGTTGACAGACAATTACGTAGTGATGTGAAATAATATAGCTTGAGTCCGTATCCTGACTCGGTTATCCGGAAAAGGACTCCTAAAAAGTTTGTAATTCATTATTGTTTGATAATTTTGACGGTATGAATGTTTTAATCATTTTTGTAACGATTTCTTTTTATAATGTTATATAATTTTATTCAATACAACTGATCTTATTGTTGGTCTTTCTAAGTTTTATATCGTCAAAGCTGTATCAAAATATTTTACCTTTCTGAATAGATTCACTAATTTAACGTGTCGCAAGAAATATTTAGTATTTCTACTCATTAATTGAAGATAATCTATTGAATCTATTCAGAAGTTTTTTCTTTCAAAACACACTTTCGGAAGAAGAACTCTTCGACATAGATTATTTATGTGTGTTTAAAAAAAAACCACAATATTTTGAGTTTCGTTATTTCGGAGTCGGTCGACTTATGTCCGGTCTAACGGTGCAAGACAATTAAATAGTTAAGTCTTTTTAATAAGGTGTAACTTTAGTGGAGCCACATTCTTAGCTTACGACGAGATTATTTCTCAAAGGTTTCTTTAAAATTTTTTGTGATTATTTTCTAGTCAACGTTAACACGAGGGTCGGTGAACTCTTTATAATTCTGATACTTTATGTGTTCAACGAAACCGTTATTGTATATCATAAGGATTTTAGGGCGATTTTCCTTTGCAGCTGTTTTTAATGGTGTCAAGTCTTAAGCAACGCGCGGATAGGTACCATTTCTGACGCAAAGCTATCATTCCGGTATGTTGTAACATCAATGGGCATCAGAGAGGCCAGCACCATGCGTGCTGGCCGCTCTGATGCTCTATCGAAAACTTTTTTTTTTGTTTTTTTTTTCTACCTAAGCTGATAGCCTTGAGAGGCTATTTCAGCGGAACCTTAACTAGTAGGTGAGCTCACGGAGCTGACGACGTTGCTAACACGAACCCTAGCAAGAGCCGTGCTTCGCAGAATCTACCACTGGATCGGAAACGCGACCCACTGAGAAGATCCGGCGAGAAACTCAGTGGGCTGTGTCTGTGGGTTAATTTACTCGTCGAGCCCTTCGTCGCAAGCGACGGGTTCGAAGAGAACGGTAACCGGTGCTTGAGGTAACTAAAAGCACCGTTAGTGGATCGGGAGGATCCGAAATGACGTGTTTGGGGCGACGTCGACTGCTTTCTATTCTTTCCGCAGGGTCGGGAATGTCGAAAACATATTCGTATCGTTATCTAGAAACAAAATTGTATAGGATTTAAACAGCGCCCCCTACCGACCGTAAGTGGAATTAATTTCAGCAGCACGAATGAACTTACTATCGTTTCGCAATCGAGTCGTCACGTTCTCGAAACTCGAAACTCATAATCGAGAGCACGAAAACTGTTTTGACATACGGTAACGTAAATCTCGAAGGCTGGCTGGCTATCGAGTACTACCGTCTAATGTAACGATCCGTTTTCGTATCGAAGACTCGATACATTTACATTACGAATTCGATAGATTTTCGTGCTTGATGCTCAGGTACTTACTCGATTTTTGAGACGTATTTATGTTACGCACTTGAACCGATATCTCTTGATACTTGTACCACAGTCATTCTTTTTCTCTAGATTCTATAACTCGATCCCAACCCGCGCTGCCAGTTCAAGACTGAAGCTTTAATAAGTTCATAGTTCAACTTGAACCTGGGATTAACCTGGGTTTTCAATAGATTTTCGTGCTTGACATACAGAACCCCTTAACATGACCGGCGTGAGAAGTTTGCTTTCGTTGTCACAAATCGTAACATCGTTCTCCTCGTATCTGTCTTAAATCAGAAGCTTAAAATCTTCTTCGAGCTCTACAAGACCAAAGTTCTGCAGTACTTCGTCAAGAAGAAGAAGAATTGCAGAAGTTTTTGAAGTGAAACTTCTTTGAGCGCGTTGAGAATAAAATTTAACTCGCGACAGATTCGTTATGGCTGGAAAGAAAAGATACAATTTTGGATGAGTCAGAGTGTGAAAATAGACTGAGCGTCTCGCGAACCTCTCGACCGTGGATCGAGGGAAAAGATAAAGCCAGCTAGGTCGTTTTTCTTATATACAGCATTCCCTATTACAAGAGAAATTTGATTTAGGAATGAAAAATGAAGAAAACCACAATACTACACACCGCAAAAGAAGTTTCGCTTCTTACACGTGCACCAAGTTGCATGCGCACCATTTTTTTTCTTCACACAGATCTCCTTCGATGCTTTTAAATCCATAACGACTTTACCGCCATCAATAATAAAATTTGCAAATCTGCTAGTAATTTGTCGCGAAATTGTGAATCGATTAAAAAAATAAGTTGGAATGCTCTGAGGAATTATTAGAGATGATCCCTTCATCTCCTTTTTATCATCGCACCTTCCGCCATCGGAGCAGAGTTCATCCATATTATATTCATGCATATTCCATATTATATTCATCATCCATATTCCATATTACCTGGAACCGCTGCGTTCATCGACAGTGCGTTTCCAGAGGTCTTTTTTGCCAAGCACCATCCGGCTATGGAATGAGCTCCCCTCCAGGGTGTTTTCCGAGCGCTATGACATGTCCTTCTTCAAAAGAGGCTTGTGGAGAGTATTAAGCGGTAGGCAGCGGCTTGGCTCTACCCCTGGCATTGCTGAAGTCCATGGGCGACGGTAACCGCTCACCACCAGGTGGGCCGTATGCTCGTCTGCCTACAAGGGCAATAAAAAAAATTTTTTTTTTTGAACACTTTTCATATTGATTTATTCATATTCGGGTCTCAAAATTTTATCTGTATATTGAATGGATAAATTGCCTCAGATTCCGTTACTTATTTTAACTATAAACTTGAAAATATGTAGCTTTCAACTGTAAAACGTTATAACGTACAAAGAATGGTGAGCGAAAATAAACTGTTACGCATAAGAAATAAGATTGATATACACGCGAGCAAGTTGAATACAAAAAAAAAAAAGAAGTATCGTTATTATAAAGGCACCGAACTGTTTGATGCGGAAACTAGTTTTAAGGACGGGAAAATTTATAAAATTTCTTTTGACAAAAAAAAAAAAAGTACTTACACACAGTGAGAGAATTGTTTGTTGATTATAATGAAATTTTGCTAGTTTTTAGTATCATCGTTCGATAAAATGCGAACTATAAGAAAAAAAAGGTTACTTATTGAAAAATGTTTGATCTACAACTATGTATAATAAATAAAAATTAATAATGTTTCTGTTCGAAAATGTGTCGGATTTTTGTGTATTTTTCTTTTCACTGTCAGGTAATGTGTTGTTTACCGAATTGAACGTTTTGTTTATTACACTCGGTGATTCTCAACCACTGTTCCGCGGCACTTTTGTGTGACGCCAAATTTCAAAAGTGTGCCGCCAAATTTTGCGAATATATAATAACGTTAATATTATTAAATTATATCATTTTAAAAGAAGTATATTTTAAACATGAATATATATTTAAATCCACAAAAAAAAATTTATAGTATATTTTAGTTTATTTCGTATATTAAAACTTTTTTGATAAACTATTTATGCAGTGTGTTGTAGTAAGTAAATAATTTTTATCTTTTTTTTTTTGTGTGCCGCCAAATTTTGAAATCGTTAAATATGTGCCGCAACAAAAAAAGGTTGAGAATCACTGCTAATTATTTATATTCTAATTTTATAAAAAAACTTCAGAGGTGTCAAGGGACACCCGGATGGAACGAAGTTCCTTTCGATTAATTAGTGAAGGAATTGAAATTTTTTTTTAAGTTATAATAATAAATTACGGCATTATGAAGAAGAAAAAAACAATACTATGAACTAAATTACTATTGTTGAAACGCTATCTCGAGAAACTGTACTCATTACGCGGACCAATCGGATACGAGCAATGTCACGCGATAAGCGCCTACACGTTGATTGGTCAGAATGACGGATCTAAAAAGTGTCGTGACAACTTTTCGTAAGAATTTTTTCCGTCTAGCCCCCTTTCACAGCGCGCGATAAGGAACTTCGTTCCAAAAACGATATCACATTAGTTTTATTTATTTATTTTGTTGTTTATGTTACATTTCATTTTTCGATATGCGTAAACGAAAAAGATTGGTCATGTACTAAATGCAGTCCTGATTTTTTTTTATGTCTGTATCCGAAATGCATTTTTTTTTTAAATTCTATTCTAGAAACAGCAGTGTACGTCGAAGTCATTGTACAAAATATCGTGTGTCCCTGTCTGGCGTGGAATTAAAACGCGAATGCCCTTGTTTTCGAATGGATTTTAATTATCGTTAATTGCCTTTATTTATACACATGCGTCTGTTCTGAAACAATAATCAAACGACCAGTGTAAGCGTTTGACGGTAGTTTTACAATTTACCTAATACCGCCCGGTATACTTTTAAGTACATTGCGTGTTGCTTTTTGCAGCGTATTCATTTCGTGTTTTTTTTTTTATTGCTTTGTTGGGTGGACGAGCTCAGCCCACCTGGTGTTAAGTGGTTACTGGAACCCATAGACATTTATGACGTAAATGCGCCATACACCTAGAGATATAAGTTCTAAGGTCTCAGTATAGTATAAACCGACCTCTTCCACTCTAGAAATAGGACGTATAGATGTGTGAGTTTATATTTTGAAAAAAAGATATACACACGCACACACGAAAAATGCGATTCATTACTGAACTAGATATGAGCACAGGTGCGAAATTAAAATATAGGATATTTAAACAATTCAATGAACATTTGTAAGTTTAATCAATAAAGTATTGTGTAATGTTGAGGTGAGCACGTTATGTGCAAACACGTAACGACAAGAGTTAAACATACATTTCTCAAGGACACTATGGTTAACTAGTTTGGTATTTTTTTTATTTTTTTATTTCTTAGATGTGTGGACGAGCTCACAGCCCACCTGATGTTAAGTGGTTACTGGAGCCCATAGACATCTACAACGTAAATGCGCCACACACCTTGAGATATAGTTCTAAGGTCTCAGTATAGTCACAACGGCTGCCCCACCCTTCAAACCGAAACGCATTACTGCTTCACGGCAGAAATAGGCAGGGCGGTGGTACCCACCCGCGCGGACTCACAAGAGGTCCTACCACCAGTAATTACGCAAATTATAATTTTGCGGGTTTCATTTTTATTACACGATGTTATTCCTTCACCCTGGAAGTCAATCGTGAACATTTGTTGAGTACGTATTTCATTAGAAAAAAATCCAGGGACTTTGGTAATCTGTGGTAGTTAGTGTAAAATATTCCTTGGTGGTTTACAAACAGAAGGATTTAACAGCGACTTGCCTATGTCCTTTAAGATAAAACTGTTTTCTCCCGTCCCCCAAAAGGAACGTTAAACTTAATTGAAGTTCAATTAAAAACATCGAAACATCGAACATCTGTTTGTTGATGTTAATACCAAACAAAACGCACCTTTAATTGCAAAGACAAATGTCGGTTAAACATTTGTCTTCAATATTATCTCTCGATATTATTCGATTACAAATTCTAAATCTAATTAAGAATGGCATCTATATATTAATACGTGAAGCAAAAACTTTGTATCCCTTTTTACGAAAATTGCGTAAACGGAGGAGTATGAAATTTTCCACGCTTATAGCGAATATAGAGAAGAAGTGCACAATGCTGATATGTTTTTAAAATAATGCATAAAAGATACATTAAATCAATAAAGAAAACATTACACACACTACATACCATGTATTTGACGCACACACGCATGCATACAATTTACTGTCAAACTTTTGTTCTTGACGTCTGTGGTCAAATCGAGAATAGATTAAATATTGTTTGTCTTTATTAATATTTTTTTATAGTGTAGCCTTGGCGAAACTTGTGATTATAGAAGTATAAAATACAAACAAACTTACAATTCCAATTAATTATAGTCGAATTTAGACTACTGCGGGACCTCTAGTTTCATCAATTATATATCTACCTTAGCTCGATTCCTTTATGCCAATAAACCTATTAATCCACAAATAGAGTTTTAACATAAAAGATGTTTTAACGACAGCTTTGTTGACATAACACCGACGGGTCTTATATAATTTACATGTATGTACGTCTGTGATAATACGTCAGAACTACCTATATATTGTAGTCACGGCGCGGTTTTTGTTTTACAACACAACGATACGACTTACAACAATTAAATCGCATTTCTAATGTTCTGAATTTTGCAAATATTTAGTCAAAGAGCAAGCACACTCGTAAGAAGAAAGCTATAATCTATTATGATTCATAATATAAAATAATTGCTGTTTTTTCCCTACCTATCCCGATAGCCTTGAGAGGCTATTTCAGCTTCGCCTTGATGTATAGGTGGGCTCACGGGGCTCGAACCGCGAGCTAACACTGGCCCTAGGCCCTAGTGCTTCGTAGAATCTACCACCGGATCCCGCGCGACCCACTGAGAAGATCCGGCGAGAAAATCAGTGGGCTCTGTTAAGGGTTAATTTACTCGCCGAGCCCTTCGTCGCAAGCGACGGGTTTGACGAGGACGGTGACCGGTGCTTAAGGTACCTAAAAGCAGCACCGTTAATGGTTCGGGAGGATCCGTAATGACGTGTTTTGGGCGACGTCGACTGTTTACCATTCGGTCTACAGGATCGGGTATGTAGTTTCCAGCGGCCACGACAAGAGGGTTCTCATGTCGCGCCGCCTTCTCAAAATGGCGCAATGATGCCGACTGTAGATACTTACTGACTAAGTCAAGTTCCAGGTCATCATGGAATGAATCATTGTGGACTGCGTTTAGTACATAACAACTTTAAAATTCAAATGTACATTTTGTGGTTGTTTTTTTTTTCCAGATCAAATTTCCGAATCGTTTTTTTTTTGTTTTTTTTTTTGTTTTTGTGTGTATCATCATGTTTTAGATTTAAATAATTTCAAAAGGAAAGTTTTACGTCACGTTTGTAATGTTAGTCGTAATTTATTTATTAGTGAATTGTAGTCAATTAATTTGTTGAACAGAATAAAAGTGTCCGACGCGAGCAATGCATTTTTAATTTATTCAAATGAAACCCATTTAATCATGTCATTATAAATGTAAGTAGGAAACTTAATTATTTTTTGACATAGTGGGCGTATAGTGGGTAGTCGTGCAAAGAGATTGTGCAGGACCAAAGGATGACAGCTCAGACAGAGACATCTTCACTCTTCCATAATCAGGAAGCAGTAATGCGTTTCGGTTCGAAGGGCGGGAAGCCGTTGTAACTATACTGAGACCTTAGAACTTATATCTCAAGATGGGTGGCGCATTTACGTCGTAGATGTCTATGGACTCCAGTAACCACTTAACACCAGGTGGGCTGTGAGCTCGTCCATACATCTAAGCAATAAAAAATAAAAATAAAAAAAATTGTTCGTCGGCGCATTTAAAGAAAATTTAATTAAAAATTCGAGTCCAAACGAAATCTAGAGTCAATTATTGAAATTACCAACTATCGAATTCTGTTATTGTACACACGCATAAAAGCTCAATTCTAATCGAACAGTAAAAATGAAGGATTTAAGACAAAGACATCACTTTACAGATAGAGAATAGAGAATAATACGGACAGAGAATCTCACATCTAAGGTCAAGGTTTTTTTTTTTTTTTTTTTTTTTCCACAGGAGAAAATCGCCGGATCCCCACCCGCGCGGCAGGTGGGGTATGTGGGAGTTGAACCTCACTAAAAACTCCTGCCGCTCACAACCGGCGCCCTACCTCGGACCGGGCCAGAGCCCAGTCGGGGCTATTGAAACGGCGGGACAGGGTTGACGCAGAGCACATTACATCCATCCCACCGTCCCACGGACGCCGGACCGGTGGCCGCCAGCGAAACGACCACCGGTTCCCTCGTTCAGCGGGCCGAGAGCCCGCTTTGATGGCGCCGCGTTACACCTTCCCCCAGAGCGGTCGGGGGAACGCGGTCTACCATCACCCGGCTTCCTATTGCGGGTGAGCGTGCAGAGCACGCCACCCCTCGTCTGGGTCCCTCCCCGCACAAAACGGGTGGGACCCCTAGCTCTTAGGGGGCCAGGTCACGGATACGACCCCGGTCCCGACCCCCTGCTCGGCGGCGGCGGGTTTCTGCGTAGTGAGGAGAGCTTTCCCTCACTCGCCCCGCCGCCTCCTTCTGCGAGATGGTGCACTCGCAGAAGTCGAGCATAGCCTTCCATGACTCATCGCTGCCAAGCATCGACGCCACGACGCCAGGCAGCGACAAGTCAGGTCCTATCTTTGCGACCAGGACACGGCGCTGCACCTCCCAAGCGGGGCAGACAGCGAGCGTATGCTCCGCCGTGTCCAGGTCGTGTCCACAATGGTGACACCTCGTCGTCGGCTCAGCCCCTATCCGGCGCAGGTACTTCCCGAAGCATCCGTGCCCGGTCAGCACCTGCACCAGACGAAAGGTGAGACGTCCCTCGCCACGATTCACCCAGTCATCAAAGACCGGGTAAACCGCCTCGACGGTCCAAGGTCAACGTTTGATTAAATTTCTGCAATTGATAATGCAATTAACAAGTAAATATTAATTAAACGAACAAGGCTAGAGCTGGGTACAATGACCCAGTTTTGAAATATTACAAATTTTATTGTAAAGGCTATTCAATAGTGATTGTTGATGAACTGTAGACAGCTTTGCAGTAAAGAAATGTACGCTTATTGGATTTATTTATTTATTTAATACAAGGAGAACCAACAGCCAACTAACAAAGTATAATAATAGAACAAATAATAGAAACAAAAAGCCAATTAAAGGTATAACTCACCAATATAAACAAATTAAAAACACTAGAGAAACAAAAGCATAGAAACAAAAAAAAATTAGAAACAATCAGCAAGCATGAAACAATATAAGGAATGGAGGAAAACACCAGACTAATTTAAATGTACACTTTTGTATAAAGGTCACAGCAAAGATGTTTAGCTGACACTGTTTCGGAGGAGAGTTCATCCATACCGCCTGGAGCCACTGCGTTCATCCACAGTGCGTTTCCAGAGATCCTTTTTTGCCACGTACCCACCCGGCTTTGGAATGAGCTCCCCTCCACGGTGTTTACCGAGCGCTATGACATGTCCTTCTTCAAACGAGGCTTGTTAGGAGTACTTAACACTTGGCTCTGCCCCTGACATTGCTGAAGACTACGGGCGACGGTAATCATTCACCATCAGGTGGTATGCTCGTCTGCCTACAAAAGCAAATAAAAAAGTCAATCGTATAACTGTTGTCTCACCTTTTAAACTCAAATGCGCTACTGCTTTCAGGCAAAAGTGGGCGGGGTAAAAGTAAACCCTTGTGAGCCTAGAATACGCCCTAGCAGCAGCAAAACCGTTTTTAACAACTATTGTTGAGCACCAAACATAAAAACGGTGGAGTTAACCACTCACCATCAGGTGGGCCGTATGCTCGTATGACTGCAAGGACAATAAAGATTTAGACCAAGAGGCTGAGAGGCTGCAAATAGTCGTCGTGGCTTAAAGGATAAAACGCCTAGTGCACTATTATCCAGTGATCCGACGGTGTTCGAATCCCATAGATAGGTACAAATTGTTCTAATGAACTACGTACTTAACTCACGTTCACAAATGACTTACACTATGAATGAACTATTTGTGTAATAAAAATCAAACCTGCACAAAAATCTTTAAAAAAACTACACAATTGTCACATAGACCCCAATCTCCCGGTGGGTGGCGACCTTAACGCTGCAATATGAATGGGCTTCGGTATATATAACCATTTAACACCGAGTGAGCTCATTCACCCGTCTAACTAATAAAAACAAACACTTAAATATAATAAATAATAATATAATATAAAATAATATTTTTTTTTGTTTTTAATGTATCGTACTGTTTATTTGTTTTTTGGTGTACAATAAAGAATACTCTCTCTCTCTCTCTCTCTATAAGTTTGCAGCAACAATGCAATGAGACCCGCACTACAGGACGAAACATATGACAAAGGAATAACACCGTGTAATAATTTGCGTAATTACTGGTGGTGCAGACTTAGGACACGCTCTACAACCAGTTCAAGAGGGTCTCTAGCCTGTGTAACCAGCGGGTGCAATCGTTACCCTAGGGCCCTGTAGTAAGCGCGCAGTCACAATGTAATATGTACAAATGTAACAGGTTCATTAGGAGTGCGGAGCCGGCGCTTCCCAACACCGCTGTGTCCACCCCCTGCGTCATCGATAAAGTCATCTCTGAACCAGTTTCTTTAAAAAATAACTATACTTCCTAAAATAGAAAGTTCCAGTCTATCTACGTGGCCACATTTCTAAGCATATATCACACAAAATTATAAGGTGCGTAATTACTGGTGGTAGGACCTTGTGAGTCCTCTTGTGAGTCCGCGCGGGTAGGTACCACCACCCTGCCTATTTCTGCCGTGAAGTAGTAATGCGTTTCGGTTTGAAGGGTAGGGCAGCCGTTGTAACTATACTGAGACTTTAGAATTTATATCTCAAGATTGTAGATGTCTATGGGCTCCTATAACCACTTAACACCAGGTGGGCTGTGAACCCATCCACTCATCTAAGCAATAAATAAAAAAAAATAGCAGTGTCTGCAGAAAATAACCACGCAAAGCCGTTTCTAAACATACATCACTCGGTGAATAGCACAGGAAAACCTCTACATAATTTTATCTCATTACTTTCGCAGATAAATCAAACAATGCTCCTTCTATCGCTGATAGCCTTCCGTAATGTTATCAGCTGACGTACCTTATCAGTTTTCATTAATACTTAAATAAATTAAAGAGTAGAAGGCCGCTTCACCTTTACAGTGAGATTAAAAGGTTTGCAAACTTCTGTGTACTTGTTATGGCAGCCTCGTCTTTTTTTTTTCTTAGATGGGTGGACGAGCTCACAACCCGCCTGGTGTTAAGTGGTTACTGGAGCCCATAGATATCTACAATGTAAATGCGCCACCCACCTTGAGACATAAGTTCTAAGGTCTCAGTATAGTTACAGCGGCTACCCCAGCCTTCAAACCGAAACGCATTACTGCTTCACGGCAGAAATAGGCGGGGTGGTGGTACCTACCCGTGCGTACTCACAAGAGGTCCTACCACCAGTGATTACGCAAATTATAATTTTGCGGGTTTGATTTTTATTACACGATGTTATTCCTTCACCGTAGAAGTCAATCGTGAACATTTGTTAAGTATGTATTTCATTTGAAAAATTAGTACCCGCCTGCGGGATTCGAACACCGGTGCATCGCTCAACACGTATGCACCGGACGTCTTATCCTTTAGGCCACGACGATTTCACTTCGTTTTTAGGTCGTCATCCTCGTCATCCGTTCGTAGTTGTGACTTCGTCAATAATGCCTCATTGACATGGGCGATTAGGTGCACACGTAAAGTACTAAAGGTCATAGGACCACCATTCTATGTATAATCACTACATAAATCATTTGAAATGGGACGCCATGCTTATAAGAAAGAAAGAAAGAGAAAGAAAGAAATCATTTATTCGCCAAGCATAGTGAAAATTAGTTATTACATAAGTTAAAAGCAGCGTGTATGCTTTGTCATTATTTGACATGCGAATTTTAGTGCATTGCAAGATATTATAATATTATGTAATTTACCATTCATTCATCCACAATTCAACAAATAATTAAAAATTCCATTTATTTTCAATGTCGTCCCTAAGAAAATCATTTATGTGATAATAATTTCCACTTATAAGATTATCTTTTAGTTTTTTCTTAAAATGAAAATCGTCTAAGTCTCTTAATGTCTTTGGTAGTTTATTATATATATTAGTTTAGTATATATCTTAAAACGTTTGTATTACATACCAAGCCATGCGGTCGTTGTCCTGGGTTAATGCCGCTATTGCCCAGTCGTGCCCATTTCTGTTGAAGTTCCAATCTACCCGGTGTTGTTTCAGGTACCTATTTAGGATAACTAATTGGCCCGATGATCGAGTTTCAAGCATAATCTCTGACACCCGAAGATTTCGTTTTTTGTATGACATTTCCTCTTTCGTTTTGTTAATGACATTTTGAAACAAAATATTTCGGGATTTGTAATAATAATGTCAATTGATACTAAAAATAAATCGGTAGACTTAAAGGAAAAAAACGGCTCAACTCTTTTGCCTGCCTTTCTTAAATTAATCATCGTCTGTTCTTAGTAACTGTTATTGCATAAGGCGTGAGGCCTCCTCACAGCCAACCTGATATGAAGTGGCGGTCTTTAGATCTACATTAACGTCGCCACTTATTTATTTATTTATTTATTCCATTCAATACAAAGTTAGGCTTACAGTTTTCACCAAAACGCCTGACTCGTGAACACAAAAACATTATTGAAATTATTAAGTACTATTATTATAATAATAAGCTAAAAATAAAATTATTTTGGAATAAAGTATTCCCCAACTATCGGTATATACGTCAGCATCCTGGATATCAATTTATTTTATGATATCAAGTCAGAGTCAAACCTGTAGGGTGTTAGTGTAAAAATTTACTACCGGTAAAATATTTTGAAGTCAAACTTCTAATGCGACTTCCAACAAGGTTGCGTTAAACGTTTAACGGTCCTGGGGAGGGGGAATAGAAAGAGACAGAGCGAGAGTGAATGCGTGGCACTAGTATACTTGTTACGAGACAGCGCGAGCGTTAGCAACGAGTAGCGTCCAATAATTTAATAAAGTATTTAAAAAAATATGTATACATTTATTTTTCTATTTATAATTTAAAATATATATAATATAAATATTGAAGATGTCGCATCTCTTATACACACCCTTCCCTATTACAAGAGCAATCTGATTTATGGATAAAAAAGGAAGAAAACCACAATACTACATCGAGAAAGAAGTTTCACTTCATTCACGTGCACCAAGTTGGTCGCGTACCGCTTTTTTGAACGGTAGCCGAGACGTAATAAAAACCTCATTGAGGTATTAGATTCTGCAGGAGCAGTCGCTATCGCTCGCCTTATCGCAGTGCTAAAATCTGTCATTCTATTTTACAGCCTCGTAAATGTCTGATGTTGATTTTTTTAAATACATTTATGAACGTTGATTCGTAAGGATTCGTAAGGATTTTCTGTGATAAGCAGCGCCTAGAGGCCAGACGTTTTCAAGGGCTATTAATATTGAATCTCTTAAAATCTTAACATTGTCCTGCATATTTCTATCGTGTAGCAGTCGCTTCGGTTTATAGGATGGGACGTCCATTATATCTATATATATATAAAAATGAATTGCTGTTCGTTAGTCTCGCTAAAACTCGAAAACGGCTGGACCGATTTGGCTAATTTTGGTCTTAAATTATTTGTGGAAGTCCAGGGAAGGTTTAAAAGGTATTTATATATGAAAATACTCGGAATTAAATAAAAATAGCAATTTTGTTTGTCCTTTGATGTGTCCCCCATCGGACGGATTCCTTTTGTCTTTTATTTATCAATTGAGGCACTACGAAGTCTGCCGGGTCAGCTTGTACAATATAAAAACAGTTTTCAACTTCAAATCTTGAGATGGGTGATGGTAGTATTCACGTTATTTTTTATATCCGTGGGCACCTGTAAACCACTTAACACCAGGTGGGCCGTAAGCTCGTTCACCATCACATAAAAAAAGTTTATATAAATAAATAAATTATTATTATGTTGTCCAAACAAATATTTTCACGTTTAAAATTTATTCTTCTTCATATTGCATTATCCTCACCTGGAAAGAATTCAGCTGGACAAAAAAAAAGAGATACATCCTTATTTTAACGAGAATCAAAGATAATCCTACTTTTTCAGTTTAATCCTTATCGTTCGTGTTCCGTCGAAACGCAGTCCAAAGACTGTTACACAGATTACGTTATGTTTAAAAAAAAAGATGTGTGGTGTCGTGGACACCGGATAGCAACGAAGTTCCTTATTATAAAAATATTAATATTAAGTTCTATTCGAGGTATAAAGAAAATAACTGGAGGTTTCGCAACAACCCACGGTTAGTCGGTAACGTGCGAACTTATTGTGGTACACTTCATTCACGGTTGTTTGCATAAGAGTTAGTGTATTGCGCAAACGAACGCTCTGACATCGTGGTCAATGAATGATAAAAAAATATGTTATTTTTTGTACGCTATTACAAAGTTAAGTCGTACACTGTGTGCATTACTAATAAAAATCTTACGTTACGGACGTTTTTCCCGGTTAGGGTACCCCTCCGCATCGCAGGCTGGTTCTGGCCCAGCGGGGTATCCCGGAACACCAGCGGCACCGCCCGGGCGGCCTGGTAGGGCCGCCGTACCGCGGAGACCGACGTCGTTGGTCGTCGACTATCGCCTCGACGCCCCGTCGATCGGGCGTCCTCGGGGTGGCGCCGCGCCTACTCCTTGGGCCCGCGATCTGCTCTCAACACCTGCAGCTCGTTGAGTCTCACATACCCCGCGCGCCCCCTAGGCGCGGAGCCCTCGTAGGAGGTTGGAACCACGGCACGAAAAAAAAAAAAAAGAACCCCTCCGCATCGTCCCATAAGGAACTTCGTTCCAAAAACATTCGTTAACATTACTATTCGTCTTATACGACAATTCTCACGGATTCCGACGTTAAGCAAATATTTAAACGCGACCGAACCACGAGAACCATTGGAAATAAAACAAATGTAAACAGTAAGTAGCAGAAGCCTAGATCGAGATAAAAATTTGAAAACGTGACTAGTTTTATTTCGCTCTGTATTTACAATGATAAAGCGTTTATTTGAAATGAAGCTGTATAGTTGAATTGGCGCCGTAAAATAAGACCAATCTCAGTGTAGATCCTCAGGAAGTTTACGCAATTATGAATCACGATCTCAAATCCGAGAGGGTTGCAAAAATAAACCATGGATAATATTTTGAATTGTGGTGCTGGAGGAGAATGTTCTGGATACCTTGGACAGTGAAGAGAACCAACGTTTCTATCTTTTTTTTTATATTGCTTATTGAGTGGACGAGCTTACAGCCCACCTGGTGTTAAGTGGTTACTGGAGCCCATAGACATTTACAACGTAAATGCGCCACCCACCTTGAGATATAAGCTGTAAGGTTTCAGTATAGTTACAACGGTTGCTCCACCCTTCAAGCCGAAACGCATTACTACTTCACGGCAGAAAGAGGCGCGGTGGTGGTACCTATCCGTGCGGACTCACGTGAGGTCCTACCGCCAGTAAAGTCTGACTCTATTTTACTGTTACTCGTGATCTTCGAGCAAATATATCGGAATCTGTCGTCGTCTCTCTCGCCCTGGGTTTCGGTCGGGTTAGGGGCACTAAATTGGATAGCACCTTTCGTATATTGTTGGGATGTAGGGAACATTTAGAGCCCGCATGACTATTCATGTCACCATCTATTATTCGAGCAGTGTACCAGATGTTTTACAACATATTTGAGGTCGAGACCTCATGTCTCAGGCTGATTAACTCTCACATTATACTCTGTATGAGTCTCAATGATGATATAACAGAAGAAACATATCGTCGCGGGCTCGATAAAGAAAAAATAATTTTTACTCATCTTACCGGTTTCAAATCTGGACGGATAAATATGTATGGATGAATAAATAAAACCGTTACATACCGATTTTGTGAACTCGAAATTATCTCCTATTAATATCCCCTAATAATACTCAAAACCAGTTTTGAAAATTTTCGTAACTACGAGAAACGTAATAATTAAAATAAAAACAAAAGTAAATTGTTTGCTTTAACTAGTTTACTATCTCACCTCCGAAACCGTTAATCCCAGGTTCAAGTTGAACCATAAACTTATTAAAGCTTCAGTCTTGAACTCGCAGCGCGGGTTGGGATCGAGTTATAGAATCTAGAGAAAAAGAATGACTGTGGTGCAAGTGTCAAGAGATATCGGTTAAAGTGCGTACCATAAATACGTCTCAAAAATCGAGTCGTGGTAGCTGAGCGTCAAGCACGAAAATCTATCGAATTCGTAATGTAAATGTATCGAGTCCTCGATACGAAAACGGATCGTTACATTAGACGGTAGTACTCGATAGCCAGATAGCCTTCGAGATTTACGTGACCGCATGTCAAAACAGTTTTCGTGCTCTCGATTTTGAGTTTCAAGAACGTGACGACTCGATAATAAACGATAGTAAGTTCATTCGTGCTGCTGAAATTAACTCTTGTTACGGCCGGTAGGGGGCGCTGTTTAAATCCTATACCATTTTTTTCTCGATAACGATACGAATACATTTTCAATAGTCATTCGTGCTCGCCCCTCTGGACTATTCCCGCTATGTTTTACAGGATTTCGTTTTTAAATGGTTTTCAAATTATCGAATTCGTAAGATTTAGAAAAGTGTATTTATTGTTTATCTTGGCTTATTATAGTTCATAGGATATTTCATTTAGCTTGCCGTCTTACTATTCCAGGTCAATATAAGATCGATTGTAGTAGTCCGATGTTGAAGACGGATGGATTCGGTTATATTTTATGTATCTCTAAAAAACTTCAGAACATAATGACCCATTCATTAGTTCTCAATTATATTACTATGTCTATGTGTTTCTTTTAAACTTGCCGGCAGTCATGATTGTAATATACGGAAACCTCAATCTTTTAGTGTTTTAGATAAATCGCCTAGCAATCGAAAAATAAAAATACTATAATAATAAATACTAAATTGATACGAACAGTGTGATTAGTGCGAGTATTTTAACTTCTCGATCGCGTAAAAGTTAACTCAAATTTGTATGGAGTTGGAATAGCGCCCCTAGCGGCAAACGTAGGAACACACACACTAAGCACTTGATCAGTCCAGCGCATGAGGCTTCTTGCATGAGTTCTTTTAATAATGCTAAATTAATTGATTGATTGGGACTACATTGATGGTATTCTCATTTTATTTTGTTGAAATCGGTTACTTAATATTTCGTTAAAATTTAAAATTATAGTTAATAAACAATCACATCCGCGATATTGCAAATCTAATTTGCATCTCACCGATTGCTGAACGTATATTCGAAAACATTACTAAATTAGATTTCTAAAAACATCTCTTATTTCATCATCGTCTCAAAAATGAATGCAATAAAATCTATCCAACGAGCAAAATTCTACAGAATATATAAAAAATACGAAATTTTAATATTTGATAGGTATTATTCTGGGATTGTACCTAGAGGACGCTAAGGAAGAACTTGATGCCGAATGCTCGCTTAGCTTAATGATATTTAGTGCATTGTTTACTTAATACTAGTTTTTTAACGCTCTCGATAGCGTAAAAGTTAACCCAAATTTGTATGCAGTGGGAACAGCGCCCCTAGCGGCAAACGCAGGCAAACATTCCAACTCCATACACAAATTTGAGTTAACTTTTACGCTATGGAGAACGTTAAAAACTCGCACTAAGCACACTGGGCGATTGGCGCCTGTAAGCGTAGATCTCGGTCACGCTTTGTCTCCCGCCAGTCGCTTATGGAACAGACCAAATACATTCTCGCGGAACGCCGCTGGCAAAAACCGACTAGATCTGAGATCTCAGTTAAGTGAAGCGTGTCGTCGTGGTGCCGCGTGTGCGATTGTAAACAATAGACTCACGAAATCCTTACATACAGGATTTTATCACGTCTATAATAAAATTAATAAATCATGTTTCTGTGAAGTGAAAAAATTTGTGTTGGTTTTAAAAAAAAAAAACGTCAAGGTTCGTATTGAAATGGCTTAATTATATTTTCAAGACTTAGATTTATGTACTGTAAGTGAACTAATAAAAATCACAAGACTTAGAACTCATGTGTTAATTAATAAAAAAAATTAACCAAATTAGTCTTAGGAAATAAATATGTTATGTTAATACATTTCAGTAATTTGTATATTCGTTAAATTAATATAAAATCAATTAGCTACCGTTTATATCAGGCTTTTCGACCGGTCGAACTGCCTATGTCAGTGGTCGGCAAACTTATTAGCCAAAGAGCCAAATATGAAAATTAAAACGATTTAAAAGAATTGAGAGTCAAGTCTGTTTTTAAATGTAGTAAGCATTATACAATATACATAATATTGTTTGTGTTAACATTTCATTTATAATAATGCATAAAAATTATTTAATATTAAAAAGATATATTTTTCTTGAAAAAATACATTTTTTTTGTAATATTCATTCATGGTTCCAAGCCGGTTTCGACCACGGCGACCAGATTTTTCAGTTTAATAACTTAAAAGCTAATGTCCGCGCCTCTCATGCGCTCTAATATGGCTACAGTAGCCTATCTTGTTCTTAAACGTGCGCAAACAGAAGCTACACGTAAGAATTTTTTTGTAATAAATTGTTAATTCAAATCATAAAATAAATGCTATATTGTATACTGCTTAGATTAATATATATATATAATAATCAGCCCAGACATCAGTCAGGGGTACATACTATTAACCGGCTTTTTCGTCCACAGCCGGATAATATTAGAGGGCGGGCAAGCCCGTACGATATATTTTGTATCTGAGCCACACTCAAGAGTTCAAAGAGCCGCACTTTGCCGACCTCTGGCCTAAGTCAATGTCAATGAATGTCATGTTACAAATTAGTTGAATTAAACATCACTTTGTCATTATGGCAGTACAATTCAGGCGTATCCAAATTAATAGTTATTCTGTTATCAGGAACGGAGACAAAAAAATCAAAAACCATTAAAATCAGTCGAGCCGTTCTCGAGTTATAAGTATTCAAACAAGCGGTAGTGTTCGAACAAGCGCTAGGACCTCTTGTGAGTCCGCATTGGTGGGCACCACCACCCTGCCTATTTCTGCCGTGAAGCAGTAATGCGTTTCGGCTTGAAGGGTAGGGCAGTCGTTGTACTATACTGAGACATAAGAACTCTCCTATCTCAAGGTGGGTGGCAGCTTTTACGTTGTAGATGTCTATGAGCTCCGGTAGCCAGCTCAGGGTTCAGGGAGTAGTCAGCGGCGACAACGATAAGACGATTAACATGACGAAGAAATAGCTACTGCCAAATCAGTATCACCAATGCGACGTCTGGCCAATCTTATTTATTAGTAAATGCCCTGTTAATTAGGTTCGAAATATGTCGGAGGACTTCTATGAAGGCAGCGCGTTTTTGATCGTTTTTTTTTCTACCTATGCTGATAGCCTTGAGAGGCTATTTCAGCTTCACCCTAACGTGTAGGTGAGCTCACGGGGCTCAAGCCGAAGTGTTTCTAACACTGACCCTAGCAAGAGCAGTGCTTTGCAGAATCTACCACCGGATCGGAAACGCGACCCACTGAGAAGATCCGGCGAGAAACTCAGTGGACTGTGTTTATGGGTTAATTCGCTCGTCGAGCCCTTCGTCGCAAGCAACGGGTTCGGCGAGGACGGTGAACGGATATAAGTGTGTTTGTCACTCATAACACGGGGAATATTAGTTTACTCCTAGAGACAATATATCACTTGTTCGCAGTTCTTATTAAAATAACCCTTTCTCCCTATCATCGTTACTCATACTCATGATTACCATCATCCGTAATGTTTAGATCCAGTTCGTTTATCGCGTGCTGTCCAGCTTTAAAATAAACACTCTATTTCGCGAGTGCCACGACATGCCCTTCTTCAATCAGGTTTGACGGGTATAATCAGCTGTAGGCAACGGCTTAGCCAGGTCCTAGGTACTCCTGACGTCCATGATCAAAGGTAATTACTTCCATTCATTACCATCAGGTGGATCGAACGCTCTTTCTAATTACAATGCAAATAACAAAAATATTTATTACGATTTTTTTATTTATTGCTTAGATGTGTGGACGAGCTCACAGCCCACCTGGTGTTAAGTGGTTACTGCAGCCCATAGACATCTACAACGTAAATGCGCCACACACTTGAGATATAAGTTCTAAGGTCTCAGTATAGTTACAACGGCTGCCCCACCCTTCAAACCGAAACGCATTACTGCTTCACGACAGAAATAGGCAGGGCGGTGGTACCTACCCGCGCGGACTCACAAGAGGTCCTATCACCAGTAATGAAATACGAACGTTTGATTTTAAAAGAAAACAATGCGATTTTTTTAATGATTCAATGTTTTACACAAATGAGACAGCTCCAATGGAATTATTTTCAAACTATAACTATTTTATCAAAGTTTACACATTGAGTGCATAATTTATTTTAAAAACAATATCTGTTTGATAGTGGAAATTCCACGTGTAAGTCTTAAGAAGGCTGCACATTGTGATGTTGAGTGGCTGAGCTCTGATTACAACTTAACACCAAACGGGCTGCGAGCTCGTCCACACATTTAGTACAAAAAACAACTTGTCCTTACCTCGTATTTACATCTATATATTAATACGTGAAGCAAAAACTTTGTATCCCTTTTTACGAAAATTGCGCGGACGGAGGAGTATGAAATTTTCCACACCTATAGATAATATAGAGAAGAAGTGCACAATGCTAATATTTTTTTAAAATAATGCATAAAAGATACATTAAATCAATAAAGAAAACATTACACACACTACATACCATGGATTTGACGCACACACGCATGCATACTCTTAATTGTCAAACTTGTCAACAAACCGGAGTAGAGTTCATCCATACTACCTGGAGCCACTGCGGTCATCCACAGTGCGTTTCCAGAGATCTTTTTTGCCACGTACCATCCGGCTATGGAATGAGCTCCCCTCCACGGTGTTTCCCGAGCGCTATGATATGTCCTTCTTTAAACGAGGCTTGTGGAGAGTATTAAGCGGTAGGCAGCGGCTTGGCTCTGCCCCTGGCATTGCTGAAGTCCATGGGTGACGGTAACCACTCACCATCAGGTGGGCCGTATGCTCGTCTGCCTACAAAGGCAATAAAAAAAAATAAAAAATAAAATAAAAAAAGAAACTTTTGTTCTTGACGTCTGTTGTCAAATTGAGAATAGATTAAATATTGTTTATTAATATTTTTTTATAGTGTAGCCTTGGCGATATTTGTGATTATAGAAGTATAAAATACAATCATAATAGTGTACAAACTTAAAATTCCAATTAATTATAGTCGAATTTCGACTACTGCGGGACCTCTAGTAATTCGTAAAACCATAACGCGGTGAAAATTCTACGCAGTGGTTACATTTGTGTGTGTGTGTGTGTTTTTTTTCCTACCTAAGCTGAGAGCCTTGGGAGGCTATATCAGCGTAACCTTAATTAGTAGGTGATCTCACGGGGCTCAAACCTGACGACGTCAAATCAAATCAAATCAAATCAAATCAAATCAAAAAATTTTTATTCAACATAAATGAAAGTACATACTTGTTGAACGTCAAAAGAACTACCGCCAATTCACAAGAACTAGCCTCCGTCCTGAGAAGAATTGGCAAGAAACTCAGCGGGCATGTCTTTTTTTTTACATATAGAATTATTATTTATTTATTTTTTAATATTATTATTTTTTTAAATATGAATTTTTTACACTGAGTATTATAACGTAACAATTACTACAATATTGAAATGCCTGGAGCGAGCAACTCATTCCCACTTTGTGCAATCTTCTAGATAATCATTGACTTTATAGTAAGCTTTATTGCACAGATGTTCTTTAATAGTTTTCTTAAACCTATGTATATGTAGGTTCTGAACATCATGTGGGATTTTGTTGTACAGGCGCACAGACAAACACCCGAATGAATTTCGTATCTTATGTAACCTACTCATCGGCACAACAAGCTTGTGTTTGTTCCTAGTATTTCTATTATGTATGTCCGACTGTTTAGGAAACTCCTCAATATGTTTACGAACATACATCAAATTTTCAAAAATGTACTGGGATGGCATAGTGAGAACTTTAATTTCTTTAAATTTCTCCCTCAGGGATTCCCTTGAGTGCATGTTATAAATAGCACGTAGAGCTCTTTTCTGCAGAATAAATATCATTTCTACATCGGCCGCATTGCCCCATAGCAAAATGCCATAGGACATGACACTGTGGAAGTAACTAAAGTAAACTAAACGAGCCGTGTCCGCGTTTGTTAACATTCTAATTTTTTTTACTGCGTATGCTGCAGAGCTGAGCTTACTCGCCAATTTATGAATATGAGGTCCCCACTGCAGTTTGGAGTCCACTGTTATACCAAGAAATACGGTTGACTCAACAAGCTCCAATGATTCCTCAGAAACAATTACATCACTATCCACTTGTCTCACATTTAAAGATGGTTTAATACATTTTAAAGTAAATTTAATACATTTAGTTTTCTTACTATTCAATAATAGGTTATTGATACGGAACCAATGAACCACACACGAAATCGCATCATTCACTTCGTCATAGACTTGTAGTTGTCGTTTAATTTTAAATAATAAAGATGTATCATCTGCGAATAATACGACCTCGTGTCGGGACTCAATAAAACTAGGTAAATCGTTTATATATATTAGAAATAAAAAAGGACCCAAAATGGAACCCTGAGGTACACCCATTTTCAACAAGGTGCCTGAAGATCTATTACCTTTCACATCTACTGTTTGTATCCGTCCTGATAAATAGGAAGTAATAAGTTCCAATGCACCATCCCTAATACCATAGTGATGTAGTTTCCTCACCAATGTTTCATGTTCAACACAGTCAAATGCTTTGGATAAGTCACAGAAAATTCCAAGACAATCATGCGATTCCTCCCAAGATTTAAAAATATTTTTGACTAGATAAGCACCTGCATCAGTTGTAGAGCGACCCCTGGTAAACCCGAATTGTTTATTATGAAGCAGGTTATTTGAATTAAAATGTTCTAAAAGTTGGGTCAAAATAATTTTTTCAAAAATTTTACTCAACGTAGGGAGTACTGAAATAGGTCTATAGTTAGAGGGGTCATCAGTACTACCAGATTTAAAAAGAGGAATCACTTTACTATGTTTCATTAAGTCAGGAAATACACCACACCTAATACAATCATTAAAAATACTAACAAGATGAGGAGCAATAATGTCTATTACAGACTTCAAAATCTTTACTGATATTCCCCACAAGTCAGCTGTATTTTTTACATTAAGGCTATTAAAACTTTTTATTATACTGCTTAAATTAATTTCCTTAAATTTAAAAATTTCATTACATTTGTTGACATGTTTATGCAATAATATTTCAGCTGCTGTGGGGGATGAATTTAGAGAAGTGGTAGTTGAAACTGGAATGTCAGAGAAAAACTTTTCAAAAGCATTAGCCACATCTTCATGACTAGTTACCAATTTATCATCTATTTTTAATGAGAATTCTTGGTGGCTATTTCTGACTTTTCCACTTTCTCTACCAATGATGTTCCAAGTCATCTTTATCTTGTCAGGGGCATTTTTTATTAAATCACTTAAATGTAAAGATTTTGCCGCTAAACAAACTTTTCTAAATAGTTTTGAATAGTTCCTGACATATTGATGAAATGTTTCATCATTATTATAAGCTTTTTCAGAGTACAGATCATATAACTTTTTTCTACTTTTGTACACTCCGGTGGTGGCCCACTCGCTGAACACTGTTTTGTTCGTCGCTAACACGAACCCTAGCAAGAGCCGTGCTTCGCAGAATCTACCATCGGATCGGAAACGCGCCCCACTGAGAAGATCCGGCGAGAAACTCAGTGGGCTGTGACTGAGGGTTAATTTACTCGTCGAGCCCTTCGTTGCAAGCGACGGGTTCGACGAGAACGATGACCGGTGCTTGAGGTACCTAAAAGCACCGCTAGTGGATCGGGTTTGTGTGAGATTTGTTAAAAAACTTAAATATATGACATGTGAAGAATGACCCGTGTGCTTAGTGCGAGTTTTTTAACGTTCTCGATAGCGTAAAAGTTAACTCAAATTTGTATAGAGTTTGAACAGCGCCCCTAGCGGCAAACGAAGCGAAGCAGTTCCAACAGAAACATTACGAATCAGTATCTTAAGCTTGCCCAATATAACAATTATCATGCCATTATCATGTTTAACTACTTGATATAAAGACATTAAAAAATGTACACAAGCTTAGGTGTATTTATTCACATTCATCAAAAAAAATAAAAAGCTAATACTTAAATAAAAGTCAGACAGACAGTCGCTTTTAAATGTCTTTACCACGAATTCGTAACGCATATCTATATTAATATTATACTCGTAATATCATACGTAAATTTCCTCCTCTTTGCATCATGTTCCCCATTTCTGAGGGTCGTGATCTTCATGGAGCAAGCACTTTTCTTCGGACTATGTTCCTTCATTCATTACTGACCTCTGCGCAGGGGATAGCTACACTGATGTTGGAGTCCAATCATCATCATCATTATCCTGCCCTTCTCCCAGTCACCTGGGGTCGGCGCAACGTGTTTTCTCCTTCCATACTCTTCTATCATATACCATTTCTTCGCTCACTCCCCTCTTACCCGTATCGTCTTTCACGCAATCCATCCATTTCTTCTTAGTTCTACCTCTTCCTCTATATTACCACATTCATAGTTAACACTCTCTTACCAACCTCATTTTCATTTCGTCTCATCACATGTCCATACCATCCCAAACGCGCACTTCTCAGCTTCTTCATGTTGGAGTCCAATGTCGTCTTAATTTGATCGGACCAGCCCATAGGACTACGCCCCATTGGCCCCTTTCCTTCCAGTTTGCCGGTAATTAGTAGTTTTTCGAGATTTTCATCCTCCTTTCTCACAACGTGCCTGAAAAACTTGAAGAAATAAATCATACGTAGGCAAGTGGTGGACAGACTTGGAGACGCCTAGTTCTTCCAAGATTGATGCGTTGGTCCGATGTGCCCTATAAGGGACTAATTTATAACACAACTATTGGCCCCTCCATCGCTTAGCTTCAGGAACTGTAATTTATTATTGATCTTATTTAATTTTCTTCCTTTTTTTCCTTCTTACATGGTACTTGTCGTTATATTTTGGGTAATTCACACTATATCTTTGTAAATTATAGCCTATGTATTATTCTGATATGAAAATTATATTATTGTAATGTTTCATCAAAATCCATTCAGTCGTTTTTGCGTGAAAGAGTAACAATCTTAATTAGTAGGTGAGCTCACGGGGCTCAAACCTGACAACGTTGCTAACATGAACCCTAGCAAGAGCCGTGCTTCGCAGAATCTACCACAGGATCGGAAACGCGACCCACTGAGAAGATCCGGCGAGAAACTCAGTGGGCTGTGCCTGAGGGTTAATTTACTCGTCGAGCCCTTCGTTGCAAGCGACGGGTTCGGGTTCATACATTCTTACAAACTTTCGTATTTACAATATTAGTAGAATAAATGTAGTTTAAGAAATAAGAAAACGCGTTAAAGTATCAATAGATAATAATTTCATCTTTTCTTTTACCTGTTGACACTGGTCAGAATATTAGAGTGATGTTACAAAATGATAGTATTGTCATTGGCCGTTGATGCGCGTGCAAATTTTCAAATTAATCGGATATCCTGAAGTCGGGTTCGTGTTAGCAAGAACGTCAGGTTTGAGCCCCGTGAGCTCATCTACTAGTCCGTTGACGTTCACATGGGCTCTCTAGACTATTATCTTAGATAGGAAAAAAAAAGTGGAAAAGACATTAGAAGATTCCGTTACATACAAAACATACCAAGCCAATAAAAGCGTCCTAATATGCGTGAATAGAGAGAGCGAGAGAGACAGAATATACTTTGCACACCAAAACACGATGAACATTTAACGGCCGTCTGGTGTAGTGGTAAGTGGCATGGTCAGTACACAAGGGGGTCGCGGGTTCGAATCCCGCCAAGGGAAGATATTTGTATGATAAATATAAATGTCTTTTCCAGGGTTATGGATGTATATTAAAAATATGTATGTGTATAATAAAAATCTTACATTTATATCCGTTATCTGGTACCTGTAACACAAGTTCTTTACGAACTTATCACGGGACCAGTTAACGTGGCGTGATTGTTAGTAAATATTAATTTATTATTATTTATTAAAAAACTGACAACAACCAGATATATTTGTACAATAGGCCGTCTTATCGCTAAAAGCAATCTCTGCCAGACAACCGCTTTTATTTACAGAAATTCTAAAAAAGATTCAACAGGTATGTTGCTGTTTACTATAAACAATACATTATTATAGAAAATGCATACATACAATAAATAGATATAATATACCGTTTACGTTCATGTAATATGAAATCACTGTATGATTTATATACTTACATGCACATAATAGATCATGACTAGTATTAGAACAGGTCTCTTTTTTTAAATTAATGTTTGTAATAAGTACATAATACACGGTAGATTCACAAGGTTTTTCTAAATGATTGCATATAATGGGCATGACTAGAGAGCTATAAGAAATAAGTCTACATTACTGAGCAATTTCCCACTACTAATGTCGCTGTTTGGAATACAGCTTGGAATCGACAAATCGTCGTTGTCAAGTCACAATCTGTTATATGAGGCCTATAAAATCAAAGGCAACTAAACGACTTCATGTCGTAAAATGGATTAACAGTGGCGCTATCTTGTTTAGTTAGGTAGTTGGACATGCTTTAGTGTTTTCTTGTTATAACAAATGCAGCTAAATCTCTACCAAATTCAGTTCCAAAATTTTATTTTTACTCTGTACTAAGTACTAATAAACGAAGTTTTATCATTTAAAATTCAGATTATTAGTAATATTCTCATCTATACTAATATTATAAAGAGGAAAGATTTGTTTGTTTGTTTGTTTCGAATAGGCTCCTAAACTACTGGACCGATTTGAAAAATTCTTTTGCCATTAGAAGCCGACATTGTCCCTGATGAACATAGGCTACTTTGTTTTTTTTTTTGTTTGTTTCATGTGTGTTTTAATGTTTCCGAAGCGAAGCGAGGGCGGGTCGCTAGTTCTTTATAAATCTGCTTTAAAATAAAGAATATCGTAACTATCCGAAGAAAGTTATTTCAGCTTCTCACACCGGGAGTGTTGCTAACACTGGTCTTAGCAAGAGCAGTACTTCGATGGATCGGGAGGATCCGTAATGTCGTGCTTAGAGCCGATTTTTGTAGTTTACCTGAATATTTGACAGATTGGATTTAGCTGCCTTTGATTCTATAGGCCTCATATGGACTTTTTGAGAGTTTTACTTTTTGACCTTTTCGTATAGTTCACAGCCCTGTCTACCGTATAAAAAAAACTGGTATGTGTCTATAGCTTTAATATTTATCTATAGCTTTCATTTGATATAGTTCTTAAAAATTCACTTTCATATAAAATTTTATACGAAAATGTTTTTTTACTCGTTAATTCAAAATAGAGTTTTTGCACATAGCGGACTTTGGTTTGAGAGCGACGAAATAACACTTTTTTTTTAAATGCTTAGATGTGTGGACGTGCTCACAGCTCACTTGGTGTTAAGTGGTTACTGGAGCCCATAGACATCTACAACGTAAATGCGCCACACACCTTTTTACTGGTGATAGGACCTCTTGTGAGTCCGCGCTAGTAGGGTGCCACCACCCCGCCTATTTCTGCCGTGAAGCAGTAATGCGTTTCGGTTTGAAGGGCAGGGCAGCCGTTGTAACTGTACTGAGACCATAGAACTTATGTCTCAAGGTGGCCGAGGCTAGGCTATGAGGAGTAGACGTACCTGCCAACCGGTCGCTAGCTTCTTACAGGCTGCAGAATTCAACGGACGTGACTGCTGGACGACACGTAATGGCGGCGGCTGGCCTGACGACTTGATGGCATTTGTTCATAAAACTGGTATAGGTACCACTCGCGGCATGTGCGTGTACAATGCCTGCGGTGCGGTCGGCGATAGTCTTTTTTTGTTCTCCCTCTTTTTGACTTTTGCTTTTATGTTTTTTTTTTTTTATAACTGGCCATGCGATAGGTTTTATGTCTACTCTCATTAAAAAAGAACCGCTTCCTATCTCATTTTCTCCCATATTAAATCATATGAATTTGGAAATACACTAAAAAATTAAAAACCACTTCAAAGGTTTTAAAATTAAACTAAATTATACATGTCGAGCGAATACCTCCGCATTCCAATAAAAGATATTTACTTTTAAATTAAATATTAGTGTGCATCACAAAGCTATTTCTTTAGTTTGAAAATGGCAAGAAACCGTTTCAGATCAGCCATTCCCGATCCTGCGGACAGAATGGAAAGCAGTCGACGTCACCCAAAACACGTCATCTCGGATCCTCCCGATCCACTAACGGTGCTTCTAGGTAATTCAAGCACCGGTCACCGTTCTCGTCGAACCCGTCGCTTGCGACGAAGGGCTCGACGAGTAAATGAACTCCCAGACACAGCCCACTGAGTTTCTCGCCGGATCTTCTCAGTGGGTCGCGTTTCCGATCCGGTGGTAGATTCTGCGAAGCACGGCTCTTGCTAGGGTTCGTGTTAGCAACGTCATCAGGTTTAAGCCCCGTGAGCTCACCTACAAACGTTAGGGTTACGCTGAAATAGCCTCTCAATACTCTCAGCTTAGGTAGGTTCAAAAAAAAATAATCAGATCAGATTTGTATAATAAGAAAATTCAATAAAATCAATAATAAATTACGAGAGCGGGTCGCTAATAGAATCATATTTATATTTATAATTTATAATAATTATATCTATATATTTATATATGTATTACACCAAGAAAATAACATGCATGTTTTGAAATAAATATTATTCACTTTTCATTCAAATGTTTGTCGATTTGCAGAATTTAATGCATGAAAAAACAAATACTAAAGATAATAATTGTTTATTGTATCACTGATATGCTACTTTCATTCCATAATAAACTGGCATCGCGTGATAGATGTGCTAAGAAAATTTCATCTTAATATTTATTATTCGCTCCTTAACATATTTTCTTAGCAACGTAATTTTACTAAGAGGTTTTTGCTGATAAATTTTATAGTTTATTTTGTTTGTGAGCGCTTAAAGTATTTTATTAAACAACTTAGCATCTGTCTGCGGGATTCTAGCACCGGCATAGTCATCTCGCTGGATAGTATATAAGGCATCTTAATTTTTAAGCGACAGACACTCACAATCCCACGAATTTTAAGTAGGTACAGTATATGAAGCGCACAGAGTGAGTCCAGGAGCTCTTTTAAAAAAAGGAATCTGTGACTGACACTGAGTTTATTTTATAAAAGAAATAATACAAACGATGTGTGTTTCCGCTACTCAAACCAATTCTGTTCTGCCGCGCTTTAGCACTAAATCGTCTGTATCTAAAGACGATGCGCATGATGAATGGTAAACCTTCGACATTGCCCAAAGCACGTCATTACGGATCCTCCTGACCCATTAACGGTGCTTTTAGGCACCACAAGCACCGGTCACCGTCCTCGTCGAACCCGTCGCTCGCGACGAAGGGCTCGACAAGCGAATTAACCAATAGACACAGCCCAGAGTTTCTCGCCGGATCTTCTCAGTGGGTCGCGTTTCCGATCCGGATGGATTCTGCCAAGCACTGCTCTTGCTAGACTCAGTGCTAGCAAATCTCCGATTTGAGCCCCGCGAGCTCACCTACAAACGTTAGGGTGAAGCTGAAATAGCCTCTCAAGGCTATCAGCATAGGTAGGAAAAAAAGGAAGTCTGCATTATTATTTATATTACGTTGGTTATTATTGAGGGGCATATGTAACAGTACCTCTACCCTAAGAATCACATCCCAGACTGAGCCCCGTGAGCTCGCCTACACGCTCGGTAAAGCTAATAAAACCCTTCGAAGTTACTAGCAGTTGACAAGAAAAAAAAAACTTTTTCCCAACCTATTCGTTGGTAGTCTAAGAGGCTATTCCAGCTACGCCCAGACGGATAGGTGAGCTTACGGGCTCAACCTCAAGAGAATTTGCTAACACTAGCTAACCCTAGCAAGAGCAGTGCTTCGCAGAATCTACCACCGGATCGGAAACGCGACCCACTGAGAACATCCGGCGTGAAAAAAAGCACACTATCAGTCCTGTGTACAAAAAATTACCTTCTAAAACAGCCCGAATAGGGTGGCGCCACCGTAGCCAGTAGTGGTAAGTCCAAAAATACTTTTATGATTCTGCGAAGCACGGCTCTTGCTAGGGTTCGTGTTAGCAACGTCATCAGGTTTGAGCCCCGTGAGCTCACTTACTAGTTAAGGTTCCGCTGAAATAGCCTCTCAAGGCTATCAGCTCAGGTAGGAAAAAAACAAAAAAAAAAACCCTAAAAGTTATTTTATTCTTTTTTTCAAGTCAGCACACTTGACTTGGATATTTTTACTTGTAGGTTAGTGACGTTTATAAAAATGTTCAAGGGCATCCTCCATGTTAATAGTAGGTTAAATAGTGTAATTGTTTAATGTATATTGTGAATTAAATTATTTTCTTACAATATAAGTTATTTATTTATTTATTTATTTATTTAAAGTTAGATTAGTTGTCTTTATCATGTTGTTTTGTCGTATAGATGTAAGGAACATTGTGTACAAATGCAGCACTTTGCCTTGCTTAGTCGTGCGCACAAGGCTTATGTTGCAAGCCAGATTTTATATCTTTCTACTCGTGTTTTTTTTGACTTGTGATGTATATTGTGTGCCTAATAAATAACTAAATAAAAGTACGCCTCACTCATTTTACAAATGCTACTTTCATATCACACTACTTGCTAAACTTGCGCTATTAATTTGGTGGCTTCTCAATTTGTACGTTACGGCTTACAGCTGGACACTTTGTCAACTTGTCTCCAATTTAAGATGGTTCTTTTAACCTCTAAAACTCTCCATACAGTAGTAAAACAATTTTGAACTTGTGCACACTTTATTAATATACATAACAATAACAAAAGGTCAATAATCACATTCGCATGTTTAAAATGTGAGTAAGTCGACTAAAATTACAAAATAATTATCACAGCCTAATAAAGCATAATCTTTCTAATAATAAAGAATTTTCCACCGTCTTCCGATTTGTGAACATTGCAACATTTTCGATTTAATTTCCGCGCTAATGAAACCTACAATGTATTCGAAAAGTCGAGACAGAGGTAGTTTTCCAATTCCAGCACAAGAGCGCATTATGCGGCATAATGCTCAACTAAGCTACAGCATAATTCGGCATTGTGCTAACTAATAAACTAATAACTAAATAAACTAATACAGGTAGTTTTCCAATTACAGAGCATAATGCGACTCAGTGACGCACAATGCCGAATTATGCTGAAGCTTAGTTGAGCATTATGCCGCATAATGCGCTCTTGTGCTGTAATTGGAAAACTACCAGAGATATGTAATAAAATGAAAATAATGAAACCGTCATGTTACATGTAGCATTTTTTTATTTATAAAATTTACCGGTTACAAGTCCATTGCCTCTTATGTTTTTTTTAAGTGTTTTACGGCCCTGGATGCGAGTCCTTATGAGATTGGCCCTTTTGAGTATTATGTTGTATTGAGTACTGAAATTCATATAACTTACTCTTTCTTTGCAAATAAAAATAAAGATATTACCTATGTGTTGTTTAGTAAACTACTACTATATCCTACAATATCTAAATACTCAATATTTACTTTCAATGATCCTTTAATAATTTCAATTAATAAATAAAATCGATTAATTATTGTAACCTTTTAAAACAAATTACGGACGATAAGTATAATTTATCTGTTTTACTTTATAATCTATGGGCATATTTAAAGTATATTTTCACCGCAAATGACGTCACATACTAAAGTTTCGTTCAGTCCAGTGGTCTCGAACCTACCGATTTTTCGGTATTTCTACCGATATGGGCTCTGTTTTGCCGAAATATAACGATTTTTCTATGATTTCAGAGTATACATGGAAATCCTCCCGATTTTTCTACCGATTTTACACTTTTAGACATTATTGATCTTGACATATTGATTAAAAAATGTTAAAATTGGCAAAACTACTTCGATACTTCTTAAGAGTAGGCTTTTTCCCGATATTGTTCAGAGCAATGATTTCCAGGAAATTGATATAGAGTGGCGCTTTTTAAGAAATTGTGCACAAATCAAAACATTTCTTAATGATGTAGAACTATTTTGGGATGAAGTAACTTTACTAAAACGTGGCGATGAAACTCAAAAGTTTCTTTTGTTGTTTAATTTCATCCTTAATATTTTATCACTTCCCTATTATTCTTAAATATGATTGTTATAAATTTGTCTGTAAGTATTTTTTTTTCAGTCTACCGACCTCTCTCTCTATGACGTTCGAGATCACTAGTTCAGTCACTTTTATAAAAATTGCGAAATGCTTCGTTCGAAATACATCCGTTATATATATCAACAATATCCCATAAACTTATATCAAGATGTGTCTATTAAGAAATACTACGTAAATTCATAGCTGCACAGACAATTAAAACATCGCTCTGCGATTACATTCCTCCGCTGAGATTGCTAGTATTAATAATGTGTTTGTAATTTAAAGACCAGAAACCGTCTATTTCTGCCGTGAAGCAGTAATGCGTTTCGGTTTGAAGGGTGGGGCAGCCGTTGTAACTATACTGAGATCTTAGAACTTATATCTCAAGGTGTGTGGCGCATTTACGTTGTATATGTCTATGGGCTCCAGTAACCACTTAACACCAGGTGGGCTGTGAGCTCGTCCACACATGTAAGCAATAAAAAAAAACGCGCTTAAGCAAAACAAACTATCAATTGATTTCATCAAATATCATTCATCTTGATACTGGTCAGCATAATGAAGCGAAGTTATAAATTTTTGTACCGTTAATTTTACAGATAGTCTTAATAATTTTGAAAGCTGTCACAATGACGTTAACAAGATTATATTAAAGGGTATATGAAACACAATATTATAAAAAAGTGATCGTATTGTTTAACATCGCCTTTATTATATTCATTTTAAAATAGCCATTCGGATACAATTATCATGGTATATGATAGCTATAGATCTTGAAGATAGTTCATTCCCAACCGAATGGTAGACAGTCGACGTCGCCCTAAGTACGTCATTTCGGATCCTCCCGATCCACTAACGGTGATTTTAGGTACCACAAGCACCGGTCAAGGGTTCTGCGAGTAAATTAACCCACAGACACAACCCACTGAGTTTCTCGCCGGATCTTCTCAGTGGGTCGCGTTTCCGATCCGGTAGTAGATTCTGCAAAGGACTGCTCTTGCTAGGGTCAGTGTTAGAAACACTTCGGCTTGAGCCCCGTGAGCTCACCTACACGTCAAGGAGAAGCTGTTATAATCTCTCAAGGCTATCAGCATAGGTAGGAAAAAAAATATCTGGAAAACACTGCTCTTGTTAGGGCTAGTGTTACCAACATCGTCAGGTTTGAGTTACTAGTTCTGTGAATCTAGTTATGACCCCTCGAAGTTACTAGAATAGGTAGGAAACAAAATAATAAAATGGTAAAAGCGTTAAATAAGACTCGTAAAAAAAATTAAAAATGATAACGTGCCCGGCTAGCAAAATCCTAAGACAACAATTACAGATGTATAACAATACGATACACATTCGCATTGATTAAGGACACTTAAGCAATACTTTTAGTATGTCCAACAACTTTACAAATTATTTCTTTCATTCTTAATCCAATTCCAGTAACTCGGCCCAACAATTCTCGCCTTTATACATACTGTGTGGTTAGTGCGAGTATTTTAACGTTCTCGATAGCGTAAAAGTTAACTAGAATTTGTATGGAGTTGGAAAGTTTGGCTGCGTTTGCCGCTAGGGGCGCTGTCCCAACTGCATACAAATTTAAGTAAACTTTTACGCTAACGAGAACGTTAAAAAACTCGTACTAAGCACACATCTCACAGAATCGTATCGAAGACAAATGTGTCGTTTACCAAAACAGGGTACGTTAGTAATCTGACATAAAAAGCCCGTGTCCTAAGAAATTTTTTTTATTGCCCTTGTAGGCAGACGAGTATACGGCCCATCTGATGGTGACTGGTTATCATCGCCCATGGATTTCAGCAATGCCAGGGGCAGAACCAAGCCGCTGCCTACCGTACACTGTACCTATTGCTACCGGGACCACTTCGACAAAGCGACACGACACGAGAACCCTCTCATCGTGGCCGCCGGTAACTACATTCCCGATCCTGCGGACAGACTGGAAAGCAGTCGACGTCGCCCAAAACACGTCATCTCGGATCCTCCCGATCCACTGACGGTGCTTCTAGGTACTTCAAGCACCAGTCACCGTTCTCGTCGAACCCGTCGCTTGCGACGAAGGGCTCGACGAGTAAATTAACTCTCAGACACAGCCCACTGAGTTTCTCGCCGGATCTTCTCAGTGGGTCGTGTTTCCGATCCTGTGGTAGATTCTGCGAAGCACGGCTCTTGTTAGGGTTCGTGTTAGCAACGTCGTCAGGTTTGAGCCCCGTGAGCTCACCTACTAGTAAAGGTTCCACTGAAATAGCCTCTCAAGGCAATCAGATTAGGTAGGAAAAAAAAGTCAATGTAGCGACCGTGTGTAACCCTAACGCCCTCTAGTAAGTGAACGGTCACAGTAAAATAGGTACAAATGTAAGAGGTTCATTGGGAATGAAGAGACTGGCGCTCCAAAACACCACTGTGTCCACACCTTGCACTATATACATAGGACACAGCATAAGTTTCGTTGTTTTTTTTATATATTAAATACATAAAGTAATTTGTACTCGTTTATCCTAATCTAAATGCTATATATACAGCCAGTTCTAAAACGCTCAAATGTCTTCTCATCTCCATCTAAAATCCTACCAAAGCTGTCGACAGCTATCAATCCGTACGCCCGCCGGTGGACTTCTTACATTTGAAAATTAGCCGACTATAATAGAAACCCTTTGCAAAAATGCCATTTTTTAGAGAGCATTAGTTTTGATTTATAATGCCAGAGAACGTTGTCTTCAGAGGTCAGCTGATTTTGTAATACATTGCGTGCAATGGAAAAGTCGTAGGTCAACTGATTTTGTAATACATTGCGGGTAATGGAAAAGTTGTTAAAATTGACTTTTTATTGCAATTTTAGATCGCAATTTACGTTACAGGTTGCTTCCTTACAACCTCCTTTGTATATGGTCGTAACCCTGTAGGATTATGTTGAGCAGTGGAAATCTCACCAGTGATTCGATTTTCTCTGTCTTCACTAAAACACATTGCAGCTACGCAGCGCTGAAGCAGAGACTATGAGTGCTAAGCCTGAACCCACTTCCTGTAAGTCGAGTCCATCATGATAGTCACCGCTTTGTCTATGGGTCGCACTATGACCGGTATGGAGGCCAGCCCTAGGGCCACAGTCAGCCAATTCCGAACGCTCAAGGGCATTTTCGGTACGTTTCTCGATAGAACACGCTGTGAGAGCACGCATATTCTGAAATATAAGATATATATATGACATTAACTTCTGGATATAGATAAGGTTTCTGACATGACATTATCAATGTACTCAATATGGAGGGTAGAGGTAAGGAGAACCGTCTCATATGGGAGAAGCTTGAAAAAGTGTCTCACTTTCAGCACTAACAACTCTATGCAGCGTTAAAATTTCTTATAATGAAAAACATTTTTACTCCAGGAAAAAAGAAAAGAATACATATTAAAACAAAAGCTTTCCTCAAAGATAAGGTATTTAAGTATACAAACCTGTTTATTGTGAATCCTGGTATGACAACCGAGGCCAATGTTTGCCATAACAGAGCGTCTCCGGTCTCTATCAGCACCTTTTTAGGGCGACCGACTTTCTGTAAGCCAAATAAAAACATATGATTGAACTGAGCTCAGTGACCTAGCAAACTGACCAACCTATTAGTTGATCAAATTAGAGTCATCGATATGTTTAAAATGTCTAATGAATATATGATCGATAAACTTTCAATTCTATTTTTTGTTATTATTTCAAATAATACTCCAATATGTTATTCTGTACAAAGAGTATTTTATTTTCTTTCAATCACATACCTAACTACTGCTACTATGCTAGCATGATAAAATAAACAATAGTTTAAAAACAACGAAAATACACTTTTATCGAAGATCCAACCAAAAACATAGAAAATAAATTTTAATAAATTTGAATTAAAAATAGTGTAAGAAAAAATGATTTAATTGTAAAAAACTGTGGGGTGCATGGTATCAGTAGTTATTAACATTTTATGAACAGATATGAGTAGAAGGATTATTTTGATAATATCCTGAAAAGCACCCCACGCTTTTTTACAATAAAATAATTTTTCTTACACTATTTTCAATTCAAATTTATTATTTATTTGACATTTTTTAGTTGAATATCATTTTTTTAACGTTTTGTAGGGGGTCAAAATCATGTTCAAAGATTCCGTTACATACATACGTCTGAAGCTAATAAAAGCGTATTAAAAAGGAAACATTTAAAATATATCATTCTAGATTAATTCGAACTGCTTTTCAAACAGAGCAAGCTTAGCTTAAGCAAAGTTCATTTTCTCTAAATTAAATTTCTCATCTTATGTAAAAGATGAAAGTTTTTTAGTTAGTCTAGAACAGCAGGTAGAAATAACAAATTCTGTATATCCAAATAATATATCATCAATCATATACCAACATGATGATGTTTAAATAATATATTTTAAATCTACAATCCCAGAATAATTAGGCACCTTAGCATTGTTTCTTGTGTTGAGTACTTTCACTTGTGTAGTGCTATAAATTATTGAATAACAATGAAAACTAAGAAACAAATCTATACATTAAATAAATAAAAAATAAAGAAGCCTGTATTTCCTTAATTTCCATTTAGAATGTGGTATTTGTTTATTAATGTTTGGTTGGTTATTAATGTTTTGCATATTGTCTATTGTCTAAATGTTAGTAAGAGTTAGTTATTGTTATTGGATATGGACCCCTCCTCGGGTGAAGGCCTCCTCCAGTCCTGTCCTCCAGTCCACTGATCTGTCCTTGCCGATAGTTTGGCCATCCTTCCCTATTAATTCGGTCACCCCATTGTTTCAGTCTCCCTACCCTAAATCTTTCCTTAGATCTTCCCTACCCTGATCATTCTAAATCTATACATGAGTCGTCTATTATCAAAGGTGGCAATCTGTGCATTTGGACAATTTTTTTTATTGATATGTCAATACAGATTGATATGAATATAATCGTCTCCTTCAAAGAATACGGTTCAAAACCTGCATTAAATAAAGGTTAATAGTTAACCTGTTATTTATCTAAGATGTCGTTCCGAAGAGTTTTGTGACTGCCAGTGGAATACAAAGTCAATAATTCGTTTTTCTGATTTACCAATCATTCTCCAAAAGTCAGATTGCCGGCTTTGATAATAGTCGACTCACATTAAATACTAATAATTTATTTAAATAAAGATTTTTTGCTTTAAAAGATGAAAAATTTGAACTAGTCTTAAATTTACAAGAACCAGAGAATTAATAGAATCAGTTCTGAAGTTTTCATCTTTAAGGATTTTTATTTAGTGGGTTTAATGACAAACATACTCTTATCATTTTCCAGCTCTTGTCAGCAGTATCGGCGAGAACATACGCGAATGCTACTCCGTAACTTGCTCGGACCACCTTCACTGGTACAATAGGACGGAAAGATTCTCCAACTTCATTCGCGTAACCTGAAACATGGATTTATTCAGCGATCAATATATAACGAGTGATGAGATGTGAGTATTTATTTGATTTTGTTTCTAGATACATTTTGAGTTGATTGTTCAGTAGTCCCAATCTTCTTTTTCACTTTGTACTAGCTTCCAGGGCCTTAACCTACATTACATTTAAAAAAAAACTGATAAGGGTAGCTGTGATAAGATGTTACTAAAACTTCTCTATTTAAATATATATTCAAGTTCCTATCATAGGATATATATCATAGGAATTCGAACCCATAATGCTAAGATAAGCACTCATTAAGTTAAAGATTGTCTTGATATACCAGTATTACTATTGTAGACAAGAACTGAAATGAGTATTTCTATGATAAGTGATATTTTTTTTTTATTGCTTATGTCTTTGGATGAGCTCACAGCCCACCTGGTTTTAAGTGGTTACTGGAGCCAATGGACATCTACAATATAAATACGCCACCCACCTTGAGATATAAGTTCTAAGATCTCGGTATAGTTACAACGGCTGCCCTACCCTTACAACCGAAACGCATTAGTGCTTCATGGCAGAAACAGGCAAGGCGGTGGTACCTACCCGCGCGGACTCACAAGAGGTCCTACCACCAAATGTCAAGTGCGTTAAACTTTGAATACTTAATTTTAAAAGAATTAAGTACAATAATTTACAGTAATATCTAATAATATGTTCTTGGTACTGAAATTTGGTACCTCTATAGAAATGATCAAATTACTATTTCATTGAATTTTTGTTCAAACTCATATTTTCAATTAATTTAACATAAAAAATAATATCTTATATCTTTAAACGAGCATTTCTTGTATATGTATTCATATATTATCTGTATCTCGGAAACGACTCCAACGATTTTCATAAAATTTAGTATACAGGGGATTTCGGGAACAATTAATCGATCTAGGTACGATTTATTTTCAGAAATTGTTGTTTTATTCGTGTTTTCAATATTCAACTTTATCAATAATTTTGATTTTGATTTTTTCTTTATTTAAAGAAATTATTTTATTATTTAACCACAGTTCATATTTTTTTATTATTCTGTCGGTAAGATCGCAAAATATTATTTATATTTCATCATTTTATGAATATATAATTCGTATTTAAATATAATTTCTAAAAAACACAATTTACCCAAAAAAAAACCGGTCATTATCTAGTAAATAAATAAAATACAAAATACTTACATACCTAAATAACGTACCCAGGTGTCTCTGAAGAAATCTCTGTTCGTTTCTACCATTATTAATGTTTATTTACACATTTATCGTTTAAATTTAATTTTCAAACCGTATCTTGTAAATTAGCAAAGATTTTATTGGAAAAACAAGGCACACGATTAGATAACTTTTAAGGCAGTTTTTAAGCACCAATTTGTTTTAAACTTCCCTACAAAAGGCATTTATGATTACTGAGTCCAATTTTTTTGTATCTTGAAGTTTTTGTAATATAATAATTATCTTCAAAAACAGATCTACTAAAATTTTTAATCAAAACTCGAGCGACGATGGCGCCGACGAGCGCAGACATAGATTATACCTACCATAGATTATACACTTAATATATTTGAGAACCTACACTTAATTAAGGGTGATACCGATATATTAGTATTCACTAAGATATTTGTAATACAGCTTGTATTCGTGTATCGGTAATCCGTCGAATTCTGATACGCTAATATTCCGTATTCATCTTATTCATAACAATTAGCCAACTCACATCGGTCGGGTTGTATCTATCACTCGAAAATATACTGGCATACGCCGTACGTGTCTCGCAGATATCTCTCTATCACATTCATATCAATGCTGCATGCGCTAAGAGGAAGTGAGATAATCTACATGTTTATATACTGATCAATGCAAATAAGTAATATCACTATGAGTTTAAGGACTATTTTGTATTTCACTTCTTACATGTCAAAGATGATAGTGGGTATTTTGCATGACTTTTTAATGTTTGAATCTTCATTTCTTGATTCAACTAAAGTTTCTACTCAAGACAAAGTAGTGCATTTTTACATTTATTGGAATAAAATCGGTAAGCTTTATTTTCGTTATTTTAATTTTATTTTCTGTTTCCTTCCAATTAGTTGGTTTTAAAACGATGATTTGAAAAACGGAAGTAGGTAATTGATACTGTTTACCAATTTCATAAATTAGAATATTTTTACACAAAACGTAATACTGCCAGAACTAAATTAAGTGTTTTTACGTAATAAATTATGATGACAATATATTTTTGCAGTGGTATTTAATTATCTTCTAAGAACTTCTCAAAATATAAATAAAAGTTTGATTTTTGAATCGAAATGACTTTCTAAGCAAACGGTTCATGGATTATAATATTTTAACTGTTGTATACCTACTAGCCACCTCAGTACCATGTGAGGGATTTTTTCAAAATCTGGTAAACTCATTTCTGACCGACGTACCAGTCTTTCGGTAGAAAAAGAAAAAAACTTGTTGTTTATATTAATGTGCAATGTTTACCAAATTCTGATTTAATAATAATATTCATATTAATGTACATAATATTACTTGTAAAACATTTAGTATGAAGTCAAATTCCTAGATACAATATAATTAGAAATCACGAAAAATCAAATCAAAATATTAAAAAAATATAATTAGAACAACACAAAATACAATTTTCAACAATTATTGATTTTAAATACTAATGACAAAATGTGGGTAGCTAAGTTGACACGCGAATGTACAACGTCCGTCTATCCCTGGTGCCGAGATCAGAAAGAGGCCGTGAACGAGGCAATATGTTAGTGGTGTCCTCAACTCCCCTCTTCAACTCCGACCAGTCTGAAGTCGCTGCTGTATTACGTCAGCAGGCCACGCCCACTTCCTAGGTCTTCTTTCCTTAGAATATACTATTCATATTATTAATAACTTATTTATGTGTATTATCTATGATTATTAACTTATTTCACGAATATCGTACTAGGTTTAACTCGTTTACCCTTTCTGTCGAAGTATATTAAGATATCAGGATATATTCACGTATTAGTTAAGGTATTATAATATTACATAATAAATATATTCGTATTAGCTAATATTGACAAATATCAAAAATATCCCCAATCACGATGTACGACCAACCCATACCATAGGCCCCGAAGGTCAAATACTAAGGCGTCACCCTCGACAGAAGGATGACATTCCGCCCCCATATAAAGACGGTACGCGACCGTGCCGCCTTCATACTAGGACGTCTCTACCCGATGATATGCAGGCGAAGTAAAATGTCCCTTAGAAATAAGGTGACACTCTACAAGACTTGCATACGCCCCGTCATGACCTATGCAAGTGTAGTGTTCGCACACGCGGCCCGCACTCACTTAAAATCATTCCAAGTTATTCAATCCCGTTTTTGCAGGATAGCCGTCGGAGCCCCGTGGTTCGTCAGGAACGTCGACCTCCATGACGACCTGGACTTAGAGTCCATCAGTAAGTATCCGCAGTCGGCGTCGATGCGCCACTTCGATAAAGCGGCACTACACGAGAACCCTCTCATCATGGCCGCCGGTAACTACAATCCCGATCCTGCGGAAAGAATGGAAAGCAGTCGACGTCGCCCCAAACACGTCATTTCGGATCCTCCCGATCCACTAAAGGTGCTTTTAGGTATCTCAAGCACCGGTCACCATTCTCGCCGAACCCGTCGCTTGCGACAAAGGGCTCGACGAGTAAATTAGCCCTCAGAGTTTCTCGCCGGATCTTCTCAGTGGGTCGCGTTTCCGATCCGGTGGTAGATTCTGCGAAGCACGGCTCTAGCTAGAGTTCGTGTTAGCAACGTCATCAGGTTTGAGCCCCGTGAGCTCACCTACTAGTTAAGGTTCCGCTGAAATAGCCTCTCAAGGCTATCAGCTTAGGTAGGAAAAAAAACAAAAATTTTTTTTGACAAATATCGGTATTAGCCCATCTCACTTAATATTTGAGATAATAATATTAACTATGACGGCAATAGGTAATGGACATAGGTATTGCTTACATTCATTACTGACAGCTGACATATTGCTGACTTTGCTGACGGCTGGAATTGTGTCAGTGTCTTTTGGAGATGAGAAAGACGATTGAAATAAAAATACGAATTTCTTCTACATATTTGCTAATTTTACAGATCTTACATGATAACTTTTCACACAACACGCTTATTGAATTTGCGAAATTTTTCTCTCACATGTGATAATGTTAGTCATTACTTTACTTTTGTGACAATCTTCTCCGTAAAATGGCAGGAACATAACTGCAATAGATTTTTAAGCTCCTTGCTTTTTTTTCTATTTACTTTTAAATTTTGCATTTTTCTGAACGTCTAAACGGTTAATATGGTATCATTATTACTTTTTATTGTAATCTGTCTACGCAATAAACAAAAAAGTCAGATGAAACTACAAGTCCATTAAGTCAATAATTTGATGTTTTTTTATAATATTACGTTATTTACAACATAGGTCTAGGAAGATCTAAGTAATTTTCATTAATATTCATGTAAAAACAATGCATTACTTAAAGTTAGGTTTCATTAAATGAACTTAAGCCAATGACTTTCAAATCAAAATACGTATTATATATATATGATTCTCAGGAAGTATGTATAATAATTATTGTAATAAACACATACCAAACACATGAATATGTAGGTAAATACAAATAGGAATCAATGATATTTTATTTGATTGTCAAATGTCAGTTGAGACTTGAGTTTGTCACAACGTTCAACATACGATAACAAATCCACCTATACAAATCCCCGATCAGCTGTTTTTTTCGCAACACAAAGAAAGGTTGTGTGGTGAGGTTATGTTATTCATGAAATAATAATCATGAAAACAACTTTTAGAACTAAACGTTACGTGAAAGTGAATTGATTTAATGATAATCTGAGTGATAATAATATAGAGATATTATAAACAATCCGTGTTGTTTTAATAAAATCAAGGAGAAAAAAAGTTCATTTCACGTATTTAATTGATAAGAGCATAGTGAAAATAGATTGGCAGTCTGGCAAGTATTTTGAAGGATATGTTAGCTTTTTTACTAAAATAATTACCTTAATTAGTGAGTTGACATTGATTTCATCCTTGGTACGACTACGCAATACTAAGAAAATGTATATGTACATGTATTATAATATTTCACAACTCGTTCGACTCAAATTTGTTCAAACATCTTTTTCAACAGAAGGATAATTAACTGTGATCTTGCTTTCATTATAAATTGAAATAAATTTATACTTACAAACAGTTAAAAACTGAATGCTTAGAGGCGTTTCGGTATAATTATGTCCGATTTTTATTTTATTTTATCTTAAATACTTAATATTTACGATTTACGTGATCGTAGGTGGATTACTTATCTTAAATTATTTTATTTATAAAACGATTAAATAAAAAAAATATTTAACAAAAATAACACATTTTGGATTTATCATAAAGTATTCCAAGTTAACAATTACAAATCCATATTAATGAATCTCTTAAGTAATTTAAAAAATAAAGAATAATGTAGGTACATAATTAAAAATGGTTACATATTGTTTTATGCGCACTGTAACGTATTTCGATAAATAAGAACAAATTTGAATGCGGACTGAATAAATAGTCACGTGCGTTCGCTTGAATGTGAATTACTGAAAATTCGATGTGAGTCAATAGGTACGCACTCCACCATTTCTTTGATCGTAGGTAGGTAGTACGAAGTAAAATTTTATAATGATTACGAAGATACAACCCACTTCTATCGGCACTATTGCACACTTTTAAATAAAATTTTAAATTGCATATTTTAAATTAAGGCCGATTGCCTAAATTATCAGTGCGGATTCGACGCGGCGTGGCTTCTCTCTTTCTCTTATCGTGTGCGATTCAGTTCGCAATGTCTAGTACAAAAGGTACCCCACTTTAGATACCGGATCGCTGCTAAGCACTGCTCTTGCTAGGGTAGTAGTTTCGCCAGGTTTGAGCCCCGTGAGCTCACCTACACGTTCAGCTTAGTTAGGGAAAAAAGTCACAAATACGAAGGTTTGACGTTTGAAATGCATTAGTACTCTATGTGTAAATAGAACCTTCTGGCCCCAACGGCCATTCGTTCCGCGAACAATGTGTCCTGCCCACTTCAGTGTCGCAATCCTTTGGGCTATGTCGGTTACCATGGTTTTCCTGCGAATCTCCTCATTTCTGATTTGATCTCGCAGGGAAACTCCGAGCATAGCCCTCTCCATTGCTCTTTGGGTGACCTTGAGCCTTCTCAGAAAGCCCATTGTGGCGACCGCGTACTGGAAGACGTAGCGTGGGTAGGCCTCCCACAACGTGGGCCGACGACCTATTGAGGTTCGCGGGGATCCGCTGGATGCAGGCAGCGCAGGAGCAGTCTTTGTGGCGAGGCTTGGGGAGGCCTATGTCCAGCAGTGAACGTCCATGGGCTGATAGATAGATAGATAGTGTAAATAGAACAGAGGCAGTTACAAAATTTTCCACAGTGAGTACATATTTTCATTGGTTTTCCCGAATCATAGATCTAATTAAAACTAGTGTAGTGCCGAAATGTCGGAAATAATATTAAAATATAATGCGAATAAAAAACGCGGGATCTTAAAAGTAGTTATTTTTATGTGGGTGGGCGAGCTCACAGCCCACCGGGTGTTAAGTAGTTACTGGAGCCCATAGACGTCTATAACGTAAATGCGCCACCCACCTTGAGGTATAAGTTCTAAGGTCTTATAGTTACAACGGCTGCCCCACCCTTCAAACCGAAACGCATTACTGCTTCAAAACCTACCTACAGAAATAGGCAGGGTGGAGGTACCTACCCGGGCGGACTCACACGAGGTCCTACCACCAGTATCACTACATAGTATAAAACAAAGTCGCTTTCTCTGTCCCTATATCTGTCTGTCCCTATGTATGCTTAAATCTTTAAAACTACGCAACGGATTTTGATGCGGTTTGTTTTAATAGATAAGAGTGATTGAAGAGGAACGTTTATATGTATAATAGCATCCATTAAATAGTGGAGAAATTAATAATTACAGTAACCGAAGCGAAGCGAAGTCGGGTCGCTAGTAATAAATAATAATACCTATCTAATATCAGCTTCACCATATACAACATTAATTACTTAGTAAAGAAAGTATACGCGATTATACTTGTCATAATCCAGTTTTTTAGATTAGGTTTTATTATCCTGCTTTATTCAAATAACACATATGAAATGTAGACTGATAAAACAACACTTCAAGATTATACCTCATTTATATTGCGGGCTGAAGTGTTTGTATAACATGAAAGTAATAAAGATGAGTTTAATATATAATATAAAAATACTGAAATATTATGTGAAACTAGAACGCAATATAACGACATTTTTTATCGATTTAATATGAAAACTGAAAAATGTACTGTTTTAACAAACGGGCGTCCGAAGAGAAAAGCGGTTATTCTTACCTATTCTTTTAATGAAGTTTTGTAATAACAACATATTTATTAAAGTATTTAAGTATGTATATTAAAGTCACAGCAAAAAATTTTAAAAAAATCTATTCGAAATGGCCACCTTTGGCCTTTAATCTGTTTGGCCACGAATTACTAGAATAGTATTAACGCACTGCTTGCTCCAAAGATTTTATAAGAGACTCAATGTCGCCGTGTGGTTTAGAGCAGGCCATGTCCTCTAAAACTGACCATAATTTGAAGTCTAAAAGGTTGAGGTCTGGGCTAGATGAGGGCCAGTCTTCAGCTGTTATAAAATCCAAGTTTCAAGCCATGCTTGGGTAGTTCGTGCCTTGTGACCAGGTGCAGAGTCCTGTTGGAAAGTTCACGGTAAATTAAAAAGTGTATTGCTGAGTGGTTTCACAACATGATCCAAGACTGTATCATGATACACTTTGGCTGAAGTTTTCACCCCTTTATCACAAAAATTTAGTTTTGTGACTCTATTGTCTTGCTTTATAATACGCGACAGAGTCCTAGCGGGAATCTTCATTTCTCGCGTTAACATTTTTTGCTTCCTAATGAGGTGTAACTATACTGAGACCTAAGAACTTATATCTCAAGGTGGGTGGCGCATTGACGTTGTAAATGTCTATGGGCTCCAGTAACCACTTAACACCAGGTGGGCTGTGAGCTCGTCTACCCATCTAAGCAATAAAAAAAAGAGATTTCAACAAATTCTGACTTTAACAGCATTAACAGCCTTTGTAGTTCTAACAGCACGCGGCCGCTCCGATCTTTTCTGGTCTTCGACAGACGAAGTGTTGTTGTATCTGTTGATAATACGATATACGAACATACCGCTGATAACAAGCTTTTGAAGTTTCTGGAATATGACCGACGGCTCCATACCCACTTTGTGCAAGGCAATCATTGCAATCAGATTTTCATTAACACCCCATTCCATATTGTAATTTGATAATAAACACGAAACAATATGTGAAATGGCGCAAAATCGAAATAAGTTTTTAAAATAATATACGTGTTCCAAAATCAACATAATTAAAAAGTTAAAAATAAGAAACGTTTTTATGTAACAGTATTTATGGCCAGACTAGTTAGTATATACACAAATTGTATGTATGTATATGCCGCGAACTTAAACTTGTTGATTACATTTTTATAATATCATATCTAAATAGTTTTATTGAACATCTAAATACATTTCGTAATACATGTGACATATTTAATATGCGATCATCACACTGTGATGTGAGTTAAAGACACGTTTTCGTGTCCAATCGATAATGACAAATCTCACAATAGAATGCTGAGCGTTTATGTAAATATGAATATTTGTGCAATAGCTTCCTGTGAGACGAGAAAAGGCAGCTAGCTAGCTAATATTTTCATTATTATTACGTAGCTATACATTTGACAATTTAAATTTTTGTGAAAGACAGATCTAATTACGCTTAACGAAACGGAACATGGCGTTTATGGATTCAAATTGGCTCCCTGACTCGATTTTATAGGGATACCTATGATTTTTCATGAGCAATGAGCACTGAGAAGTTCCGGCGAGGAACCCAGTGGGCTGTTAAACTGATGTTGAAGTCTGCTATTGGCCAATACGGTTCGTGCTACCGGGCTACCTATTCTTGCTGTATCAAAGCCGGAAGATCAATTATACTGTTAGAGATATCAACACATACATATATGTAGGATTGGTGAAACGGAACGTATGAAAAGAGTGTGGAACGGAACGTTAAGATGTGAGTGAGAGAAAACGATAAGAAAGGGAGAAGAGAATGACAGACAAAATGATAGAAAAAAGTATGAAGGGTAGAGGTAAGGAGAACCGTCTCTGTGTGTGAAAAAGTGTCCGTTAAAATCTGCTAAATAAGGGTGGCGCTACAGTAGCAACCGGGTAAATTTTAAAAAAGGCGCTGAAAGTTATTAGAATAAGATAGAGAAATAAAAAAGGACTAAAGAACTGTAAGCACTACAAAATCACAAAAAGTATTTTATTTAAAGCTGATAAGAAAATGCAATCGATGTCTCCACGTTTTACCACAGCAATAATTTTAGGTTATATTGACGAAATTAGTTTGGACTACGTAGACATGTGAGGTCTTGTATATTACACTGTCACTAACTACTCTAGACATTAAATATATTAAATTTCCTAACTCAGCACACTTCAATCAGTTAACAAGTGCTCAATTCATATCATACCCTGTGCCTATGCTAGCACCATTCTGGAGGATTTTTGAACTGTTATTTAGTGCTGAAAGTGGGTTACTTTTCAAGCTTCTCCCATATGAGTCAGTTCTCCTTACCTCTACCCTCCACATAAAAAAGAAAGATGGCGAAGACGGTTAAAGCGTAAAAAAGATATTAGATATTTTTTTTATTATAATATCAGAAGATTTTGGAACAGTGGAAGTTTTATTTGATGCGCTGCGATCCCTATTCTGCATATACGTATTTTCAAATATCTGTTAAATAAAATCATACGTTCTACCTCTACCTCGTGATAATGACGAAACTGACAAATAAACATAACTAGTGTTCTCATTTGAAAAACAGGTTATCAATATGTCACGCAGCTAACAGTAAACGTTATATAACATTGATTTCCAGTGTATCGTTTTAAGCTTATTTTAATAATGTACTGTAATGTACTGGTGGTAGGATGTCTTGTGAGTCCGCACGGGTAGGTACCACTACCCCGCCTATTTCAGCCGTGAAGCACTAATGCGTTTCGGTTTGAAGGGAGGGGACGAGCTCACAGCCCTGGTGTAAAGTGGTTACTGGAGCCCATAGACATCTACAACGTAAAATGCGCCAACCACCTTGAGGTATAAGTTCTAAGATCTCAGTATAGTTAAAACGGCTGACCCGCCTTTCAAACTGAAACGCATTACTGCTTCACGGCAGAAATAGGCGGGGTGGTGGTACTTACCCGTGCGGACTCACAAGAGGTCCTGCCACCAGTAATTAGGCAAATAAAAAAAACGATCTTACGTTACATCATTTATATTTTACCGTAGATTAAAACGGTCGGTACAGATCGGCGGACACGATCTCCGAATAATTGCAAGACCTCGTAACAAGAGATAGGGGTTCGTTGACTTCAATTATAATAATTACAGTTTAAATTATATTATCATTTATTGTCATGTTTTTTTTTTTTATTTGATTAAAAACGCTCCGATAGCTTAATTATCTTTGTTTTACAAATTTATCCATTACTCCGGTCCAATGTTCCGAGTCAGCTTAGATCAAAGTCTAGGTTTTTTTTTCACTTTTATTGCCCTAGCAGGCAGACGAGCATACTGCCCAACTGATGGTAAGTGTTTACCGTCGCTCACGGACGTCAGCAGTGCCAGGGGCAGAGCCAAGCCGCTGCCTACCGTTTAATACTCTCCACAAGCCCCGTTTGAAGAATGACATGTCCTAGCGCTCGGGAAACACCGCGGAGGGAAGCTCATTCCAAAGCCGGATGGTACGTGGCAAAAATGATCACTAGAAGCGCACTATGGATGAACGCAGTGGCTCCAGGTAGTACGGATGAACTCTACTCCGGTCGCGGGCGGTGCGATGGTAAAAGCGAGATGATGGTATCATCTCAAACAATTCTTCGGAGCACTCAGGTTATCACCGAAGTCATAGATAGCGAAATGTGAATGCTCTTAAGGAATTCTTGTGGACTGTATTTCTTTCTATTAGACTTGGCGCTTATAAAAAAATAAGCAATTTGAAATAGCTCTGTATACTTTAATTTATAAATTGCACAGGAATCGTACCGAAGCGCGATTTGACAGCAGCTGTCAAAGTAACTTTCGCTAAACCCATTTTAGTGTTGTAGTGTTGCCACCACACTGAGACATAGAACTAAAATATCAATTTATTTGTTAGAGCAGCCAACGGTCTGCCCCCAAACCGAAACACTTGTACGCTTAGCAATATACATAGATAGAAAAATTTAAAAGAAACAAACAAAAATTTACAGGGGGTAGAACTTCTTGTGAATCCCCACGGGTAGGTATTTGCCGCCTATTTCTGCCGTGAAGCAGTAACGCGTTTCGGTTTGAAGGGTGGGGCAGCCGTTGTAACTAATCTGAGACCTTAGAACTTATATCTCAAGGTGGGTGACGCATTTACGTTGTAGATATCCATGGGCTCCAGTAACCTCTTAATACCAGGCAGGCTGTGAGCTCGTCCAACCATCTAAGCAATAAATAAATAAAATTAAGTCCTTCGAAAGCAATTGATAAAATTCTCCTTTCTTTTAATAGCCGATTTCTCAGACAATTGAACATTGTTGTAGGTACTTTTTTTGTTCGTGTGAAAAAGTCACATTTTCCTCAAATCAGGTCTCCGTAACCTCGGAGCTACGAATAGAATGTTTAGCCTCAACAAGGAAAACAATTTGGAATACAAATTCAATATTAAAGTAACAACCGCTTTCCGAGGAAATCTTTAGGAGTCGCGCACGTATGTGAAGGACATTTAAATAAAGGCGAGTCTGATTGCTATTGAATTTTCCTCACTACTGATACAGTTGTGTATTTCCTTGCCGTTTTATTTAAGGAGTTAATTGGTTACTAGTTCCCATAAATAAATGCCATAATTCTGGTGAATCGTGAATGCTGCTACCTACATGGAGAAATGAATCTAAGTTTTCTTTGAATAATGGATGTTCTAACCTTTGTGGCAGAAATAACCAAAGTGGTGAAAGTTCATGTCAACTTATTAGCTATTAATTTTATTACATTTTCATACGTTAATTAAACGAATTTTTAGATTATCTGTGTGGAGCATGTAAGCATTTAAAAAAAAAATATATCGTTATAGCAAAATGGAGTCTTTCGAGAACAGACAGCTGTCAGAATAATTTACAGTTCGGAAATTATAAATATGACATTTATGAAAATGAAATACACACACATATTTACCCGACACACTACAGGCTATTTGTTATAGCCATATTTTAGATATATATATAATAATATATATATTTTTTTTGGAACGAAGTTCCTTATCGCGCGTTGTGAAAGGGGGCTAGACGGAAAAAATTCTTACGAAAAGTTGTCACGACACTTTTTGCTATAGTAAGCTATTGTAAGCTGTGCGGCGTCGCATGTTTCTCTGTCTGTCTGTCTGTATCTCTCTCTGTCTCTCTCTCTCTCTCTCTCTTATATAACATTATATTTGTAAATAATAAAAAAAATATTATTATAACTTAAAATAAAAATTTTTTTTATTACAATTCCTTCACTAATTAATCGAAAGGAACTTCGTTCCATCCGGGTGTCCCTTGACACCTCTCAAGTTTTTTGTTTTTTTATTGCTTAGATGGATGGACGAGCTTTCCGCCCAGCTGGTGTTAAGCGGTTACTGGAGCCCATAGACATCTACAACGTAAATGCGCCATCCACCTTGAAATATAAGTTCTAAGGTCTCAAGTATAGTTACAACGGCTGTCACACCCTTCACTAATCAGGAATTTCATTTTCATTTTCCCAATGGACAGAGATTTCGATAAGGATTTGCAGATTTGTGTGCAAAACAGTCATATTATGGTTGAAAAGAGAATGCATTAATCATCTAAGTAAGACTTCTATCATTTAGGCTGATGATGATGATGATGATGATGATGATAATCGAGATAAACTGAACCAGCATTAATTTTTATATACTTTAATGTACACTATAAAAGAAAAATATATCAGCAAGCGAATGACACTTCATGGTAATGAATCGAATAACATCTACAATGATACATTTCATCATTGTTATTGTTAGGTTTTGTGACATATTTGTGTCACTACATAATGCAGTACAATCATAAATAACTACGTCACAATTTTAATGTCTTTATTGACAAGCTGCTTAATGGTCATTTTAATATTTAAGAAACGGTGTTTTGGCAGTGCCAAGTATAATCAGCTCAAGCTACGTCACGGTTTTGCTCACTTCAACTCTTTTTATCTCGATTATATTGTTTTGGCGACACGACCAGTAGTCGATCGACAGTCGATAGCGCGCGACGTGGCGCATCACTAATTGCGTACAAATAGTTTTTTTTAAATTATTATTTTTTTATCGTTTTTTTTTTTTTTATATTTGCGAAAATAACAAGTTAAGTGTACGTGGGTATATTTGTAATCATATTAAATTCGTGGGCCAACACAATTATTATATAATTAAATTTAATTTTTTTTTAAAAACTCAAATTGAGTTTTAATATAAAAATAGTATGTACACAGTTTGACGTTAGTGGTTCGAAAATAACTTTATGATTTCTGTGTCTAAAACTACACGAATACCCATCTTTCGATCACTATTATTGTTGTTAATGTATAATTATTTTCCATTTAATCTTAATATTTAGTGTTTACTCGCACAGTGGCATTGTTTGGGTGGTCAAACTAAAAAATACACCGTTACAATATTATACAATAACTCAGAAATTTCAAGCACTTGTTTGACAATGGAATAATTAGCGATCCAATGTCAAATAAAGACGTTTAATACAATTGTTGTGTTTAACATATTATTATTTAGATTTTTGTTTTTAAGATACAAAAAGGTAATGTAAATTTATTACGAAGTGACTTAGTCTAGTCTTCAGTGTGATCATGATAAGAATACATCATACGTTATCCCTAATGATGTCGTAAATGTGAATCAAAAATCTTTTTTTATTTTTTTTATTGCTTAGTTGGGTGGACGAGCTCACAGCCCACCTGGTGTTAAGTGGTTAGTGGAGCCCATAGACATCCACAACGTAAATGCGCCACCCACCTTGAGATATAGGTTCTAAGGTCTCAAGTAAGTTACAACGGCTGCCCCACCCTTCAAACCGAAACGCATTACTGCTTCACGGCAGAAATAGGCAGAATGATGGTACCCACCCGCGCGGACTCGCAAGAGGTCCTACCACCAGTATAAAAAAAAGCATAAAATGATATAATATTTAGAACGGATTCTTTTTTGAAAATAATTTAACCTCTATATGAATACTATATAGGTGAAAAGGGTGTTCTTTTTTATTAAGAAAATGCGATGAGTGGATCCGGAACCTGAGGATGGGGAGTGGGATGAGGATGAGTGGAACTTTCTAGCTAATCATTTAAAGTTTCCGGAATCAAAGGTCATCTCTTTATATCAATCAGCAATAAAAACACTATTTTTTTATTTAAAAAAAAAAAACATTACGTCATTCTATAAACGCAAATAATACATGAGTAATTTCATCGTACACTAATTTTCATTATATTTTAATGGCCACTTAAAGCTGATCAGGTTCCGGATATAAATTTTACTTTTGTTAATATTTACATAAAAAACAAAATGTGTGCAATTCACACGTGGTAGAAGTGAAACCTTCCAAAATTAAAATACAATTATCCTAAACGTCTTAAGTATATGTAAAATTTTGTCATTAGTAAATAATTGTAAGGTAGCGCCCTCTGTGAATTGATATTTTAATTTCACGTATAATCCTAAATTAAAATTCACTACAAGAGCTTTCATACACACGTTAGTATTAAAAAATCTCACAGATGGCGCTGTATTAAATAGTATGTATATTTCTGTCTCATTCTTTGCTGGCTTCATCCTACACATTTTTGTATTTGTGTCTCTTACCTGTCGTTTTTTCCGTTGCATCCGGTTTGAAATCACAACGATTCTAAAGAAGTTTTCACTTCAATAATACATATAATGTGCATTGGTTGCTCGTGAGCACCCATAGACCTATCTCTTAATAGGACATCGTGACCTATTGAACGAACCGCGTTATCGTAGAAGTAGTTCGCGAGTGAATTGTAGCTGATGACAATACAGCCGTAGTCTTTCGTGACCTATTGAATGAGCCGTGTTACCGTGGACGTAATTCGTGAGCCCATTTAATCGATTACAGTATGCTTAGTGCGAGTTTTTTAACGTTCTCGATAGCGTAAAAGTTAACTCAGATTTGTATGGAGTTTAACGTTTGGCTACGTTTGCCGCTAGGGCCGCTGTTCTAACTGCATACAAATTCGAGTTAACTTTAACGCTATCGAGAACGTTAAAAAACTCGGACTAAGCCCACAGAACCGTTGTAGTCGTTCATGAACTATTGAACGTATCGTGTTAATGTCCAAATAGTTCATGAGCGCATCCAATTGTAGGAACGTGATAGTTCCTAAAAACACATTCGGTACATGATTAATTTTCTTGCGATATACTTAGATCGGAAACTGTTTACAGCACTGAATCTGGTGGTAGGACGTCTTGTGAGTCCGCACGGGTAGGTACCACCACCCTGCCTATTTATGCCGTGAAGCAGTAATGCGTTTCGGTTTGAAGAGCGGGGCAGCTGTTGTACTGTTACAAATGAGACCTTAGAACTCTTGTCTCAAGGTGGGTGGCGGCATTTACGTTGTAGATATCTATGGGCTCCGGTAACCACCCAACACCAGGTGAGCCGTGAGCACGTCCACCAATATAGCAATAAAAAAAATATATTTTTATTTGTTACGACACAGTTTTTAAAATTTTAAGACACACAAAGTCCACACAAAGAGCCACAAATAGATGGTTTTAAGAAAAATATCTACTAACGTTTGTTCATTAATGTATAACTAGATGATGTTTTTTTTTTGATAACGCCATCTTGTTGTGTCTTTAAAGCGGCTAGTTGCCCTCAATTAAGAAAAATAGTATTATTATTCGCCAATAGATGTCGGGAAGAGTTGATTATTGAGAACACGAATAAAACAACATTTTCTGAAAATAAATCGTAGCTAGATCGATTTATCGCCCCCGAAATCCCCTGTATACTAAATTTTATGAAAATCGTTAGAGCCGTTTCCGAGATTCAGATTATATATATATATACAAGAATTGCTCATTTAAAGGAATAAGATATATTTATTTGTCGTTACATAAATACCACGCTGTACGTAGGAGTCATGGATGAGGTGTTCGTCCTAGAATTCTCGTATCAATGTGTTATTGTGTTATATTCTGTGATTTACAATTGTTGATTGGAAATATGTTATTGTTTTTTTTTATTGCCGTATAGGCAGACGAGCATACGGCCCACCTGATGGTAAGTGGTTACGGTTGCCCATGGACTTCTGCAATACCAAAGGCAGAGCCAAGCCGCTGCCTACCGTTTAATACTCTCCATGGTACTCGAAGGCTGATGAGTATGAGGAATAATTTGGGACTGAGTGAGCACAGTCGCTCATGGCTATCCAGCCAGCCAGGGGCATATTAGCAATAAATTTCTATTGTGTGTTATTGATATTTGGTTCTTTTCGTTGCCAAGGTTTTCGATCGCTGGTCTAGCTGATAATGCAAATCATTTTCTTTTTTTTTTCCTTTTTTTACGCTATGGCAGGTAGTCTTACAGGGCTCAACCTCAGAGAGCTTGCTAATACTAGCCCTAGCAAGAGCAATTTTTTTGTTTTTTTTTTCACTTAATCCTGTATTGTCATCACGTTGATCTAGACTAGGGTTGCCAGATTTTTTTCTGCCTATAAGGCGCAAATGCTTAAATAGGCAAAAAAATACGGGAATTTAGTTTTTTACCCGGGACAAATAATAAACAAAATTATAGTGTTTTTTTTTTAATATTTCTCCGAGCATCAAGTCAATTTTAACATTTTTTATCAGTATGTTAACATATTTATAAAAATCGATACAATTTTAATCGTAGGGTTCGAATATGGGACAGAGTCAGTTTCGCCGGGACATTTTAAACTAGGTCTAAAATACGGAATGTCCCAGGAAATAGGGGCAACCCTACGTCCGGCAACCCTAACTACACAATAAAAAACATTGTGTTTTCTTCGTGAATACTATATTTATTTGTTTTAATAAACTTAGTTAAAGTGTTTGTTTCATTAACGCACGAAGTCTATGACCCGGTGTCTTAGCCGATATTTCAATATACATTACAGGCTATAAAAAATAATAACAATTTGAGCACCATTTTGGTTTTATTACATTCTGAAATGACCATGTAAAAAGGTCCACCAGCTGTAAGTATTAGTTAATTTCGTACGTCGCCCAAAACACGTCATTACGGATCCTCCCGATCCATTAACGCTCGCTCGTCGAGCCCTTAACGGTGCTTGTAGTACCCAAAAGCACCGTTAAGGGCTCGACCAGCAAATTAACCCTCAGACACAGCCCACTGAGTTTCTCGTCGGATCTTCTCAGTGGGTCGCGTTTCCGATCCGGTCAATACCGTCTTTACCATAAGGGCACACGGGGCCCGTGCCCAGGGCCCCCATTCTCAGGGGGCCCCGAAAGACCGACAATTTCTCTCACACGTTTATTCTCGAAACATTTTTGTCGGGCATATTACACTTTTTTCACAAATCAGTAATCAGAAGGTATTTATTTACAAGGCATATATTATGCCTATAATAGAAGATTTTGCTCAACAGAAATCCCGAAAGAAACCGTTATCGAAATCGTAACCAAAAAACCAGCAGCATTCTAATATCATTAATGACATATTATATCATACTGTATTTGATTACCCATAATAAATGGTCTCATACTCAGTAAAAAAATGTTATTATAATTTATTTTTTTTACTTTCCAAAAGGGCCTCAAATTCTTGTGTGCCCAAGGGCCCCATCCTAGTTTAAGACGTCCCTGGATTCGGTGGTAGATTCTGCGAAGCACTGCTCTTGCTAGGGCCAGTCTTAGCAACATTCCAGTTTGAGCCCCGTGAGCTCACCTACATGTTAGGGCGAAGCTGAAATAGCCTCTCAAGGCTATTAAGCACCGGTAGGAAAAAAAAAGTTAATATTGTTCTATAGGTTACGTGAATTAGGCGCCAAAATCTCGATCAACCTTCAAAACCGCAAAGTCACAAACAAGCAGGAAAACCAGTCAAAGATACAATAATTAAACACGCAAACATTACAATAATGTCCTTAATCCGTTCGTCTTACTTCGATTATGAGTTCTAACACGACAGCAATAAATGTGATTTTTCTAATTGAACGGATTAAGTACATAAAAGTTATTGCTCTGCAAGATAAATAAGATTCACTAGTCATTGTGGCGAAAAGATTTGCTTTCTGCTCAGAATATGACGCATTGGTTCATATTACATTGTTGAGAATTGCAATAATGTACATTTAAAAACATTAGGAATACTAAGTCAAATTTTTATGGATTTCTATCCTTTTCTAACGCGAACGTTAAAGTGAGATAAATAAACTCCGATAGCTACTTGCCCTTCTGCCAATGTAACGTTAAAGACGTATTGATTAGAAATTAATTAACGTTCATATTAATTCGCTTGCCAAAAATCGAATAGACAATTGAGTCGACTATTATCAAAGCTGGCAATGTGACTTTTGGACAATTATTGGTAAATCAGAAAAACGAATTATTGACTTTGTATTCCATTGGCAGTCACAAAACTCTTCTGAACGACATCTTAGATTAATAACAGGTTAAGTATTAACCTTTATTTAATGCAGGTTTTGAACCGTATTCTTTGATGGAAACGATTATATTCAAATCAATCTGTATTGACATATCAATAACATTTTTTTGTCCAAATGCACAGATTGCCACCTTTGATAATAGACGACTCAATTAAGTGTTGGTCCAAGAAATAAAATGTATTAGATTTGTTTTTGTTTTGTTGTTGTAAATAGTAAAGTGATAAAATGAGAAATGAAAGTGACAAATCGAACGAGTGGGAGAACGAAAAACTGAACCCGAACGGATGGTAAGTGCTGATTTTATTAATACGCTTCTATTAGCTTCAGACGTATGTATGTTGGTATGTAAAGGAATCTTTGAACATGATTTTGATCACCTTTAAAAAACGTCGGATTAACTCGAAATTTGGTATACATACTTATTAAGGACCGAAGACAATTCAATTATAAAATAAAAAAATGAAATTTTTTTTTTGAAAAAAAATGAAATTCAGCTAAAAATGAATAATAAATAATAGTTTAAAAAAACTAACAAAATACGCTTTTATAGAAAATCCAACTATAAAATAGAAAATAAATTTGAATTAAAAATAGTGTAAGGAAAAATTATTTTACTGTAGAAAAGCGTGGGGTGCTTTTCAGGATATTATCATATCTGTTCATAAAATATTTATAACTACTTGTACCATGCACCCCACGCTTTTTTTACAATAAAAACATATTTTTTTACACTATTTTTAATTCAAATTTATTTTCTATTTTATAGTTTTATTTTGTAGTAAATTAAAATTAACATTACTATATATGGTCATTATTATTAGGGAGTCCAACACTCATATAAATATTAGACTATCCATTAAGTACGTGTATTTTCTACATAGATACCAAGGTTCAAGTCAATCGGATGCATGGTTCAGTAGTTATAACGGAACATCCGTAAAAAACACTGTAGATTTACATATTAGTATAGATATATGTAAAAACTTCCGTGTACTCAGCACAAGATTTAAAATCCAATCTAATGCCGTACCTACAGCATATTTTTCGTCTAATCTAAAATGCCTTTCGCGGCCTTTTATCGTTTTTGTCGACATTTCAATGCTGAATTCATTATCAGTACGCGTAATATCGTTATTATAATCTATCACAATTGCGAACCGTTCGCCGATAGCCTTATCGTCTATCGATGTTTAGTGATGTGGCGATTGATATATTTAGATCGTGTTTTGTTTCGACAATCAAACGTTATTGTCGCCTGTTGACTGTTGCTACGCGGATTGTTCTGCTGTATCGAACCTAGTTTGTTTAGAACTATTTTGTGCGGAAATTGAAATTAAAAAAAAAGCGTGGCAAATACGAACAATTTCAGTGCCAAATGTTTTAGATTTTCGCGCCTAAATCAAAACTACATACTTTAATATTTAACATTTTGGCATGATTTTGGCGCTGTTCCGTGCTCCATGATCGCGGGTTTTTTTTTAATTGCTTAGATGGGTGAACGAGCTCACAGCCCACCTGGTGTTAAGTGGTTACTGCAGCCCATAGACATTTACAACGTAAATGCGCCACCCACCTTGAGATATAAGTTCTAAGGTCTCAAATATAGTTACAGTCGAATTAAAACCTCCGGGGTAGTATGCCGGTATCTCTTTCTGGTCCGTATTTGCATGTTGCCATTTGAAGTCATCGTGGCCTAAAGGATAAGACGCCCGGTGCATTCGTACCGAGCAATGCACCGGTGTTCTAATCCCGCAGGCGGGTACCGGTTTTTCTAATGAAATACGTACTTAACAAATGTTCGCGATTGAACTTTCCAACGTGAATCGTGTAATAAAATTTACTGGTGGTAGGACCTCTTGTGAGTCCGCACGGGTAGGTACCACGACCCCGCCTATTTCTGCCGTGAAGCAGTAATGCGTTTCGGTTTGAAGGGTGGGGCAGCCGTTGTAACTATACTGAGACCTTAGAACTTATATCTCAAGGTGGGTGGCGCATTTACGTTGTAGATGTCTATGGGCTCCAGTAACCACTTAACACCAGGTTGGCTGAGTGCTCGTCCACACAACTAAGCAATAAAAAAAAAATTCGATGACTCGCTCTGACCCTTTGAATAAATTTCAATTGTATGTTAACTATATTTGACTCTTTTGGTTGACAAGGTTATGAGTTATTTTGGTTATGTCTAGGGATATGATTCTTCCTCCGAATGCGAGAGGTACCGGGCTCAGATCCCGGACGAGTCCCCAAAATTGTGGGATCCTCTATACGATTCAGACCAATAAAACAGTTGATTGCTTCACACAAACATGATTTTGTTTGTGACACAGCCCACTGAGGTTCTCGTCGGATTTTCTCAGTGGGTCGCGTTTCCGATCCGGTGGTAGATTCTGCGAAGCACTGCTCTTGCTAGGGCCAGTGTTAGCAACACCTCTGGTTTGAACCCCGAGAGCTTACCTAAACGTCAAGGAGAAGCTGAAATAGCCTCTCAAGGCTATCAGTATAGGCAGGAAAAAAAAGTCTGCTTATAAGCTTACTTGGATCACCCAACTACGTAGGTAATAGAAAATTAAGTTGTTCGTTTCTCTGGTGGTAGGACCTCTTGTGACTCCGCACGGGTAGGTACCACCACCCTGCCTACTTCTGCCGTGAAGCAGTAATACGTTTCGGTTTGAAGGGTGGGGTAGCCGTTGTAATTATACTGAGACCTTAGAACTTATATCTCAAGGTGGGTGGCGCATTTACGTTGTTGATGTCTATGGGCTCCAGTAACCACTTAACACCAGGTGGGCTGTGAGCTCGTCCAGTAATCTAAGTAATAAAAAAAAATTATAATAATAATAAAGGTTTAGACTAAAATGTTTGTTTCCAATCATTTATACCTTGCACTTTTATATAAACAAGAATTTGCTATTTTATTTTATTAGGAGCTAACAGTAATTCGTTTGAATTAAATCATTCAAAGACACTTTATTGTTAATACTAGCTTTTGCCCGCGACTTCGTCCGCGTGGAATAGTTCGCAAATAATGCTTTATTTTAGAACAAATTTGGTTAGCATAAAAAACGTTATAGTGAGCCAACATTAACATATAGACATATGCTGTCGCGGACTTTTTTTTAGACCTTTTTAGGGGAACAATTCTGTCATACATTATTTTAGCGAAACTTTAACCGTTTCTGCAGCGCACGCAGCGGTAGCTCTCAAAAGGTAAAAATAACCCCGATTTTGAAACATTCTTTATTGGTGCTCCGCTTGTATTGGTCTTAGCGTGATGTTATATAGCCTATAGCCTTCCTCGATAAATGAACTATCTAACACTGAAATAATTTTTCAAATCGGACCAGTAGTTCCTGAGATTAGCGTGTTTAAACAAACAAACTCTTCAGCTTTATAATATTAGTATAGATTTGCTAGTAAACATGATTTTGAATAGAAAGATAAGAAAAGATAACTTATCCTAAGTACTACAACGTCTTGAGTTCCTTAGTTGCATTCTTACAATGATTTTATCGGTCCGCGCGTATCTGGAATAGCCTTCTACCAACGTATCGGTATAGAAAAAAGAAAAATAGATAGATTAACACACCTTTTAGTTTATGGTATTTATTCGGCAGAAATCGACAGGTAACAAATTCAGAAAGAGTTTTGTGTTTTTAATCTTTATTATTAAATCAGGTACGAGTAACGCCATCTGTCATCTAATAGCAAAAACAGATATCAAAACGACTATATAGTACTATCGGAAATTTTCTGGAAAATTACAGATATGTCTTGTCTATACTTCTATATCTATACTAATATTATAAAGAGGAAAGATTTGTTTGTTTGTATTGAATAGGCTCCGAAACTACTGAACCGATTTGAAAAATTATTTCACTGTTTGGAAGCTACACTATTCCCGAGTGACATAGGCTATAATATTTTTTGAAAAAGTTAGGGATCCTTACTAAAACTCCAATAATGTAACCCAAGGTGTAAAAAAATTACCTAAAATATTCTTTACATCGCGTGCCCTGCGAAAACTATTGATGATAGAATAAAAGAATGTACTACGACTTTATAGAACACATTATTGTTTACAAAAAGTGTCGCGACAGCTAATGTCTAACTACTATAGTTATGCCGCAACAAGTGTTCTTTTATTTAAAAAAATAAAACAACGTCAAATATCGTTGAAATTTTTGTTGAAAGACCCGAGCGGAGCCGGAGCGGGCCGCTAGTCTGGCATAAAAGCGTTGCCACCAGTAATCCTTCCTTTCAACGTTTATGAAGGCAATTAGTTTACTAATTTTTCCCTACCTGATCACTGGTAGCCTAAAAGGCTATTTATTCCTACTTAAGAGAATTGCTAACACTGGCCCTAGCAAGAGAGTTGCTGAATCTAACACAAGATCGGAATCGCAACCCACTGAGAAGATCCGGTCAAGAATTCAGTGGGTTGTGTCTATGGGCTAGATAGCACATTGAACTCGACATGAGCGGTGACCGGAGCTTAGAGTGCCTAAATACATCGAGAATGGACCCGACATGTTTTCAGAGACGGCGGCTTTGCGCAGACGTCTGAGTCGGAAATGTACTTTTTTTTTTTAATTGCTTATAAGGGTGAACGGGCTCACAGCCCACCTAGTATTAAGGGGTTTCTGGAGCCCATAGACATCTACAACGTAAATGCGCCACACACCTTGAGATATAGTTCTAAGGTCTCAGTATAGTTACGACGGCTGCCCCACCCTTCAAACCGAAACGCATGACTGCTTCACGGAAGAAATAGGCAAGGCGCTGGTACCTACCCGTCCGGACTCATAAGAGGTCCTACCACCAGTAATAAGTTAGAGGCGGCCAAATAAGAGGGTTGTCGTGGTGCACCGCTTTTTCAAAGAAGCCGCTTTATTTAGATGCTTAAGCTATGGTTATGGCAGCGGAGTCGGCTGTTCCGTAGATAATATATTTTATAATAACATCAGCTACGCCGACGATATGGTGTTACTGAGCCCATCGGTAGGAGGCCTCGGAAAGTTACTCACTATATGTGAGAAATATGTTATGACTCATGGTCTCAGGTACAATGTTAAAAAAAGCGAAATCCTACTGTTTAAAGCTAGGAACAAAGATTATATATTACCTCCCATCGCGTTACATGGTACCCCGTTAAATAGGGTAACCGGATTTAAGTACCTGGGGCATTGGGTCACAGATAGCATGTCTGATGAATTGGACATTAAGAGGGAGCGTAGGGCTTTGGCTGTGAGAGCTAACATGCTCGCCCGCTGATTCGCACGGTGTAAGGATGAAGTCAAACACACACTATTTAGGGCATTTTGTCAGTCCTTTTACACCTGCAGTCTGTGGACTGAGTACACTCAAAAGGCGTTTGGAGCCCTGCGCGTCCAACATAACAACGGCTTCAGGGCACTGATGGGGCTGTCTCGGTACTGTAGCGCGTCAACGATGTTCGCGGAGGCTCACATAGATGGCTTTTACGCGATCATTCGTAGGCGCGTGGCCTCCGCGTGGTGCCGGCTCCGGGACAGCCCGAACAGCCTCCTGGCCGCGATAGGGAGTCGCTATTGCTGTCCTATACTGAGGCACTGGAATGAAGTCCATGTTGGCTCAAGACCAGCCATGGTCAATGTAAAATAAATAAAATGTATTTTTTTTTTGTATTACTAACACTTCATATGGAATTTAATTCTGAAATAAAAATTTATTATTATTATTATTATTAAGTATCGGTACTAATTGAAGGTCCTTGCAAAGATCTACGTTCCTCACGTGTGTGACGGTGCTCCGACGGCTATCCTCCAAAAACGGGACAAGTATGCTTAATGCGAGTTTTTTAACGTTCTCGATAGCGTAAAAGTTAGCTCATATTTGTATGGAATAGGATCGTTTGCGTACGTTTGCCGCTAGGGGCGCTGTTCCAACTGCATACAAAATTGAGTTAACTTTTACGCTATTACGTTACTTTACGTTAAAAAACTCGCACTAATGAATGACCAGAAGAGAGTTTATATGCGTTCGGGCCGCGTGAGCGCACATTCCCCGGGACACCAGTGCGCAGAGGATCCAAATTGGTTGTGCTGTACAATTTGTCGAACCCAAACCGTGAGAGTGTTCAAATCTAGTGTAGTTGTTACGGCGCGGAGACGTTCCGGACAACAGTACACAGGACCCGGGAACAGGTAAGTGGATTGACACTTTTTATTCCTAGATATTAGTCTAATACGGGTAGGTGTCGTCCAGCCTGTATAGCTGCGTCACCATTTTATTTAATAATAAAATTGGCGGACGTTAGCGCCATCAGAGTCTGGCCTCCTGTGTTTATTCCCAGTCCTTTCCTGCCCCTCGGGGTTAGGCGGGACTGAAGCCAAACCCGATTGGCTAATTATTAGCCCCGCAAGGGAATTGTGATGTCGGGACCTAGTCGGGACCAATGTGTAGTCGTGGATTACTTGTAAATACATTATAATAGATTATTAAATAAGTTGTTAAAGTAGTGTAAGTCCATAGATCCCCACATAAGAAATTGTTTAGATTAGAGTAACAGTCCACCAACCAATAGGAAACGTTGTTCTTTATACTAAAATTTTTACACAGTGCAGACAAACTTTTTCATAACTACCCCCAATATCACTAATTTTTTCTCTGATTTCTATTTTTCAAGTAAAATTTGCCCATAGTTTATCTAACATTACTTGCAGTGCTGGCAGACGGCACCCATATTTGTAAGCCTCCATCCCATTACTTTTTAGTTATAATAGCCTAGTAATAGTTGTATTTGTCCATAGTTTTAGCTACAAAGTGTTTATTAGATTTATTGTAGTTCAGTAACTTAAATCTTTCTTTCCCTTTGGTCCCAACGCCTGTCCTGACTGGACTTAGTGGTTCCGCACCAATATTTTCCTTTTTCTTTTTTTTTTATTTATTTTGTTTACTTAGGTATTTTTAGATTTGTATCATACTGAAATTCTTGTTTTATTAATACAAAGCGGTTAGGTGTCCGAACCCTGTCCGCTGGGCGGTTGGGGGTAGCTGGTACGGGGGCCAGGTTCATTTGCGGACCTGAAACTTTTGTTTTAGACCCCCAAAGTTCAGGGCACCCTGTCCGGTCGCCGCCGGCCTGTCTGCATTGATATTGATGTCACTATCAATATTAATGCTTCTTGCTGAAGGGTGTCACACCTCATAGTTGTCTGTATATATTAGTTTAGATGCTTATTTAGTTCAGTTTAGTATATTTTCTTATTATTCCATTTACCTAGCTCAGTTAATAAAATTTTAGAAGTGAGTTAACCACTTGTAGGTCATTGATGGTGGCGGGCCAGGAGATGGTTGGGTTATCGGTTTAATTAAATTAAACAATTAAATTATTACATTTATTCCAAATTATTAAACATAGATACATTAATTAATTTCTTTTACTTTTTTCTTTATTCTGATTTTATTTTACTTTTGTTTTATTTAGTCGTTGTATTCAGTGGTCTTCAACCGTAGTTGCCGTAGTCAACACTGCATTATCCCCGTCCTATTACTCATTTTTCTTTCTTCTTCTCGCATTGGGGCCGAGAGGGACCTGATGACCACAAATAAATAATAAGATAGCAACATCATGTCTGGGGGGTCACCTCCCCCCACCATCAGCACACCCGGTCCGTCCCGAAAGGGACATGAGGCAATGGTGGGTTCACCCGCCTATTGCTCCCTACCTGCTCGCCCGGAACAAGGCACCGGAACGGACGACCGGCCCGGTCCTTCGGGCGCGGCCCGGGGGTCACCGAGGATCGGTCCGGGGGAAAGTTTCTTTCCCTTACCGGCAGATTGCTCGGGGTCCCTTCGGCCGCGCAAGAAGGCGAGGTCCGAGTCCGACCGAAGTTCTGCAGAGGGTGTAGATAAACGACCCCGTATTGGACCTTCGTCCAAATCCTTAGTCGAGGACGACGAGGACGACGACAGCGAGGCGACGACTTCCTCCTATGAAACGTCCGAAATAGAGGCAGACACCGACACAGAACACAAGTCATCCAACCCCTCGCGTACCTCCTCTTCGAGGGTGGAGTCCTCTCCCCCCTCCAAACCAATTCCTAAGCCGAGGAAGTGTTTAGGGACAGTGGAGAGCCCACCAGCCAAGCAGCTGCGTACGCCTCCTCGGTCTCCTTCTCCTACCATCTCCCCCATTCCAACGGATAGGCCAAGAGGTGCCCCCACCACAGGCTGCATGGTGGGCAACCTAGAATCGACTAGGTACATGGACCTTGAACCCTCCGTCTCCAATTCTAAACCAATCCCTATCCCAAACCCCTCGCCAGTCCCCTCCACCTCATACGCGGCTGTAGCAGCCACGCGACCCGTACCCACCCAACAACACCAACAACACACCCACCAGAGTTCCACTGCCCCAAATAGGTCGCGCACTAAGGAGGAGCCCCGCCGTCATCCACCTATTATGGTGGAAGTGCTCCCAAATTGGTCCCGCCATATGGCGGCCATTAGGGAGCGCTTGGGGAGGGCACCCTCCGTGCGCCCTTACGGAACAGGGTTCAGATTTCTGCCAGCGTCGGCAGAGGAATATAGAGTGGTCCAGGCCTACCTTGCCGGGGCCTCCTCAGCGGACAGTGCCATCAAATGGTATTGCTACGCGTTAGAGGAGGACATCCCGACAAGGGTGGCTATTCGCGGACTACCTGCCGACACCGACGCGGCAGAAATCACAAATTCCTTGAAGGAGCTGGGGTTTCCGGCTCGCTATGCCCGATGCATACGGGCTAAGAGAGGGAGGCCGGGGTGCGTATTTTACGTTACCCTCGACCACCTCTCTAAGGAAGGCCTCGCCCGCTTGTACGCAGTTGAAGAACTGCTGTACCTGCCGGGGGTGTCAGTTGAGGGATGGCGGCCAAGCCGTGGGCCGGCGCAGTGTCACCGCTGCCAGGCCTTCGGTCACGCCTCCACCAATTGCCACCGAGCGGTCCGCTGTGTGCGTTGTGCGGGTGAGCACATCGTGGCGGACTGCCCGAGGCCGAGGGAGGGGCCCTTCACCTGCGCCAACTGCGGAAAGGACCACGCAGCCGTTGACAAACGGTGCGTGGCCTACCGCAGGAGGGCGAGGATGTTGGGTGTTACCGTCCCCCCTCCCGTACCACCGGTGCCGCGCGCTCGGAGGCCTCCAGCTCCTGCAGTACCAACACCATCTCAAGCAACTTCGACTCAAGTTTCGGCCGCTAGAGTCGTATCAAGTAAGGGCAAGGGCAAAGGGAAATCGTCCCAAGCCCCAATTCTCGCCCCAACTCCCACCTTACACTCACGGCAGCCCAACCTAGTGGAGTCGAATCCAGCAGCCTCCACACTGATGGCACCGGCTAACGCTGCCCGACCGGCCGTTAGACCTCAACCGGCACCAAGATCTCTATCAAAAAAAAATAAAAAAAATAAAAAAAAGAAAGAGAAAGCCAAAGAGAGAAAGCGAGCGCAAAGACTAGCCGCCAATATCCCACCCACCCCAGTAGAGAGAATGACTCCAATGGAGGTCACAGAAGCAACGCCCCCCCCTACAACCAATACAACACGAACACCAATCGCAATCCACGCTCAGCCCCAAGAAAATTCGGTCGACGTGGGCATGACTCAGCCCCCACTACCACCCCGCCCGCAGAGGGAGCAGCGCAGCGGCCGACAGGACACGCAGCCTGCCGGCTTCGCTGCCTGGCTCCTCTCCCTGTGGGAGAAACTGTCCGAGGTGATCTCCGGAGTGATCCGAGAGATCGCCTCGGGAGCCAGTCCCTTCGGGGCCTTGCTCGCGGGGTTCTACCGGATGATTGCGCAGCTCAATGGCTAGCCAGGAGCTGCGCATCATCTACTGGAACCCCGATGGGATAGGGTCCCGGAGGTCGGAGCTCATCCGACTCGCCCAGGAGTATGACCCGCAGGTTATCCTCCTGGGCGAGACCAAGCTCAAACCTCGACAAGATTTTAGGATGCCCAACTACTTCGTGTACCGACGGGACGAACTGACCTCCAACGGGCGCCCGTTCAGGGGCACTGCGGCGCTCGTCAGGAGGGACGTGGTGCACGAGGAGCTTGGGCTACTGACCTTCGCCTCTACCAGAACGGTCGGGGTGAGGGTCCACGTACCGGGGGCCGAATTGCGGATTTATGCCGCGTATCGACCCCCGGGTCCTGATTTTGTCGAGGACGATATTAGACGGGCCTTGAACCATGATCGCCATCCGGCCTTGGTGGTCGGGGACCTCAATGCGAAACATGTCGCTTGGGGCTCCCGAATCATCACGCCGCCCGGAAGGCGATTGTACGAGGATGCCGAAAGGGGGGACTACTGCGTGGTCGGCCCCAACGAACCCACACACGTTCCAACGTTGGCCCGGTACCAACCGGACGTATTGGACGTGTGTGTTCACAAGGGGCTACAGTGCCCTCTAGCGATAGAGGCACTGTACGACCTGAGTACCCCTCACCTACCGATCTTGGTCACGGTGGGTTTGGGGCTCACTCGGGTCGCGACATCCCCTCTCAGGCCTAGGGTCGACTGGCAGTCCTTTACGGGACTGCTGGCCGACCAATCCTTGTTTCAAGACCCGTCTACCCCTGATGAGGTCGACACGGCGGCTTCCCGTCTCGTCGACACCATCAGGGGAGCCCTGGACCAAGTGACGACTCTGGTACCCAGCGGGGGGCCCAGAGCGGAACTCCCGGTGCACCTCAAGACGTTAATTCGTCGGAAGAGGGCACTGAGGAGGCTCTGGGCGACATCTAGGTGTCCCAGGATTAAGCGCGAGCTCAACCGACTTGAGGGGGAGCTGGCGACTAAGATGCGGACTTACCGGGGTGATTCCTGGGAGGGGGGACTGTTGGACGCGTCCGACGACCGTACGATGGCCCCCCTTCACCGCATCTGTCGCCGGCTCACCAACAAGCCCTCCCCCACTTGCCCCTTGGAGGACGAGGGGGGAAGACGGTGTTTTACACCGTTGGCTCGTGCCGAAGTCCTGGCCAACTCGCTGGAGCGGCAGTTCACTCCGAATGTCTCTGCACCCTCGATGGCTGCATTCCATCGCGAGGTGTCAGAGGGTGTAATCCAATTCCTCAAACCGGAATCGCCGGGAGTCGAGCTGGGAGATGACGACTTAGTCACTCCCAGCGAAGTGCGCCTCCTCATCAAGTTGATGAAGAGGCGCAAAGCCCCCGGCGAGGACGGTATTCCTCCCCTCGCCCTGCAAAACCTCCCTCCCTCAATCGTGTCAGCAATGACACGATTGTTTAATTCCATTCTCCGGGTAGGACACTTCCCTGGAACTTGGAAACTGGGCAAGATTATCGTCTTGCCCAAACCCGGCAAGGACAGGAGAAGGCCCTCCAGTTACCGACCGATTACCTTGCTCTCGCACGTGGGCAAGTTGTTCGAGCGGCTGCTCCTGAGGAGGATATCGCCGTATATTCTCCTCAGGCCGGAGCAATTCGGTTTTAGAAGCGGCCACTCGACGACTCTGCAACTGACCCGTGTCCTGCATCACTTGGCGGACCGGCGAAACTCGGGCCAATACACGGTCGCGGTCCTCCTCGATATCGAGAAGGCCTTCGACCGTGTGTGGCACGAGGGGCTGGTCCACAAGCTGCGGGACGCGGGCCTACCGCACGCTCACGTGCGACTGCTCGGGTCGTATCTGGAGGGCAGAACCTTCTTTGTCGCGGTCGAGGGCGCACGGTCTTCCGTGCGTCCCATTACGGCCGGGGTTCCCCAGGGTAGTGTCCTATCACCTATCCTATACGCCCTCTACACCAACGACATCCCCACCCTGGAGGGTCACCTTCGGGCGTGGGAGGAGGACGTTGGCCTTGTTCGCTGACGACTCGGCCTACTTCTCGTCCTCCCCGTTCCCCTCTGCAGCCATCATGAGGATGCAGAGGCTTTTGGACATACTGCCCCAGTGGCTGGACCGTTGGAGAGTCGCGGTCAATGTGGGAAAGACCGCGGCCTTACTCTACGGTCCGGTCCGTATCAGAGTCGTCCCAAAGAAACTCAGCCTCCGAGGTGTGAATGTCGAGTTCAGGACCACGGTCCGGTATCTCGGATGCGACATCGACCGCTCTTTGAGCATGGTCGCGCACGTCAACCGAGTCATCGGTCAGGCTCGCGCGGCCATGTTCTTGTTGCGGCCGGTGTTTGCGTCCGGGCTTCCGACCAGGACCAAACTCGCCATTTACAAGACATACGTCCGTTCCCGCCTCACATACGCTGCTGTGGCCTGGTATCACCTGTTGTCGCCGTCCCAGCGATCTAGGTTGCAGGCCCAGCAGAGTCTTTCCCTCCGCATTATCGTCGGGGCCGGGCAGTACGTCAGAAATGACGTTATTGCCCGGGACCTAGGGGTGGAGTCGCTCGTGGAGTTTGTGACTAGGCTCGCCCGTAATATGTACGAGCGAGCCGAAAACGGGCCCCATGAGCATCTCCACAACATAGCCCCGCTGCACGCCAGACCACCGGATGGTACGGCGTTGCCGCGGGAGCTATTGGTACCCCCGACGATCGTTCGGAGATAAAGCTCCTCGCCGGCTGTGAGGCCGGGGAGGACCTATGAGCGCCCCTCTCGGAGCTGAGTTTCATCAGCCTCTAGCCCCACGCCTCTTGCCCGTTTGGCGGGTCCCCCGTATGGGGACCGCGGCTGCACCCCGTAGGTGCAGCCTCATTTCCATTAGGGGCTTTGACCCCACCCCCCACCCCCTTTTGGGATGGGGTGTTCTTACCCGCTGCAGTCCTCCCCCCCATCAATATTGTATAACGATGGGGAGAGGGGGAGAGGACTGCAGCGCGGAGTGCGGATTTGCTCTCTCCCCCATAATAGGTTAAGTTAGATTAGGATTAGGTTTAGGTGTGACGGCGCGCGCTGTCCCGGCACTCCACGGAGTGCAGGAACGGCGCGCTTTCGTCGCTTAGATGTAAGTTAGATTAAGTTAGGTGTACTTTAGGTTAAGCTAGGATAAGATAAAAATGTAAAAAAAAAAAAAAAAAAAATAATATAAAAAAAAAAAAAAAAAAATAAAAAAAAAAAAATAAAAAAAAAAAAATTAAAAAAAAAAAAATAAAAAAAAAAAAAACAATATGGAGGAGAGCAGCGGCCGCCCCCGGAAGAAGAAGGGAAGAAAGAAGAAAGAAGAAAGGAAGAAAGAAGAAGGAAGAAAGAAGATGAAGAAGTGAAGACAGAAATCGTCCCACCACTTACCTCGAGCCTGTATACAGTCCATCCCGCAGTGCATCACCCCTGCCTTAATAGGCGGGGAGCTACAAGTCCGGGTAGAGGGGTTTCCCCGAGGCCCGCTCCGCGCCCCCGCAAGGGGACGCGACGACCCCACGACGAGCGCACATTACGCTTGCACACATCATGACGGAACGTATGCAAGTTTTGTAAAATGTCACCTTGTTACGAAAAGATATTTTACTTCGCAAATTATTCGAAGCGAAAAAACGAATGGATCACCTGAAGCGAATCGAATCTCGTTAGTCAAAGTCTACCTTATTTGTCGTAAAAATAGAGTTTTAATTTGTATTTCGGTGAAAGTTCTTTATTAATTCCGAATTGTGCATAAATATTTAATATAAATGCAAATGTTTAACGCAAAACGATGTTTATCTATTTGTAGAATATGATTATTATTAGAATTATTAGAATTAGAAGAATATGATTGATATTAACAGAAAAGTAATTGAAATACTCGTACTTTTAAACTAAAAACCCGTTGCTTGCGACGAAGGGCTCGACGAGTGAATTAACCCATAGACAGTCCACTGAGTTTCTCGCCGGATCTTCTTAGTGAGTCGTGTTTCCGATCCGGTGGTAGATTCTGCGAAGCACTGCTCTTGCTAGGGCCAGTGTTAGCAACACTCCCGGTTTGAGTCCCGTGAGCTCACCTACACGTCAAGGAGAAGCTGAAATAGCATCTCAAGGCTATCAGCATAGGCAGAAAAAAAAAATCGACTGTGTGAATGTGTGGATTTGTGTATTTCCTTTACAAACGATTGGATAATGGATTTTTGATTCTGTAACTTCCATATCGTCGGGACGCATCGCAGTACCATACGTCAGATATGTCGATAGAATTACAAATACGATGTTTTTTATCGAAGGTTTTTTTATTGCTTCCATCCACCGGTAGTGGATGACCTCCACGGACTAGTGTTAAGTGGTTACCGGAGCCCCTAGATATCTACAACGTAAATGCCGCCACCCACCTTGAGACATGAATTCTAAGGTCTCATTTTTTACAATAAACGGCTGCCTTCCTTCGAACCAAAACGCTGTTTCACGGCACAAATAGGCAGGGTGGTGGTACCTACCCATGTGGACTCACAAGATGTTCAACCACCAGTAATTATGGAAAATATATAATTAGAATAAGGAATATATACAATACGAATTGTTTGAGATGATACTATCATCTCGTTTTTACCATCGCACCGCCCGCCACTGGGGTAGAATTCATCCATACTACCTGGAGCCACTGCGTTCATCCACAGTGCATTTCCACCGATCATTTTTGCCACGTACCATCCGGCTTTGGAATGAGCTCCCCTCCACGTCGTTTTTTCCAAGCGCTCTGACATATCTTTCTTCAAACGAGGCTTGTGGAGAGTACTTAACGGAAGGCAGCGCTGCTTGGCACTGCCCCTTGCATTGCTGAAGTCCATGGGCGACAGTAACCACTCACCATCAGGTGGACCGTGTGCTCGTCTACCTACACGGGCTATAAATAAATAAATAAATTACAACTTTTAGGGTTTGATTGTTATGACAATTTCATTAGAAAAATTGTTGAGGCTTGCAGAGATTATTAAATGGTAGGCAGCGGCTTGGCTCGGTCCACGAGCGACGGTAACCACTTACCATCAGTTAGGCCGTATGCTCGTCTGCCTAAAAAGACAATAAAAAATCATAATGCAAATAAGTAGAACATGGTACCGGCTCACTAACCCTCATGCGAGTCACACTCACACCACGTGTCGTCTGCGACCACGAAAACGCTAAAAGTATTCGAAAGATTAGAAGTAATTTTAATCAAATATAACACTAATCATACCAACACTTACTGGCACCTATTTCTACCATAGCGGGTAGTTAACGGTATATGACAAGTATTACTCAAAATAAACAAACAAAAAAAAGTATAATAGTTGTAGATTAATTACCTAGTAAGAAAAATTAATGAAGTCAATTTGCAAAAGCAAGATGATACTTGCATTTGTAACGGCCGTCTGGTGTAGTGGTAAGTGACATGGTCACCACACAAGGGGGTCGCGGGTTCGAATCCCGCCAAGGGAAGATATTTGTATGATAAATATAAATGTCTTTTCCAGGGTTATGGATGTATATTAAATATATGTATGTGTATAATAAAAATCTTACATTTATATCCGTTATCTGGTACCTGTAACACAAGTTCTTTACGAACTTATCACGGGACCAGTTAACGTGGCGTGAGTGTTAGTAAATATTAATATAAATTTAGTAAATATTTTCAATGCAAAAGTTCAAAATGGGTCATTCGACCCGTCATGGTATATTTAGTGTTAAAAAACCACAAGATTAAACCGTAAAATTTATTTTTTAATTCGCGAAAAATACTACGAAATAAATATTACTAAATCTAAATTGAGCTGAACTGTAGTAACACGAAGGCCAAACTTACAATCACTCGGCCACTAGGAATTTTTTATTTCATTTATTTTTTCCGTTCTTCACTAAGTAGTGCGCTCGGCTTTAGGCCAATTGTTTGATGCATTAGCGGGTGAACGGTCTCATAGCCCATCAAATTAAGATATAGGAGTCCAAGGACATTACCGAAATTAAAATTATAGTATAGGTCTTATTTGTAGAGTAACAGTAGTCATGTTACTGTTTCGCGGTAATACTTTTCGTGGTAACACGACTGTTGTAACACACGTAAAACATATAACGTATTCATAACGTCAACAAATTTAATTCGGCGTGACTAAAGGATAAGACCCGGTGCATTCGTATCTAGCGATGCAACAGTGTTCGAATCCCGCAGGCGGGTACCAAATTTTCTAATGAAAAAAGTACCTACCAAATGTTCACGATTGACTTCCACGACGAAGCTTTATATATCTATATTTATATAAAAATGAATTTCTGTTCGTTAGTCTCGTTAAATTTGGTCTTGAATTATTTGTAGAAGTCCAGAGAAGGTTTAAAAGGTTGATAGATATGAAAATGCTCGGAATTTAATAAAAATAACAATTTTGTTTTTGCTTTAATGTCTCCTCCGTCGGACGGATTCCTTTTGTTTGTTTTAAGTTTATTTTATACAAAAGTTTAGATCTTTTATTTGTCGATTGAGGCACTACGAAGTCTGCCGGGACAGCGGTCGTGTAATAAAAATCAAACCCGCAAAGTTATAATTTGCGTAATTACTGGTTGCGGGACGTCTTGTGAGTCCGCACGGGTAGGTACCACCACCCTGCCTATTTCCGTCGTGAAGCAGTAATGCGTTTCGATTTGAAGGATGAGGCAACAACAATGGCATTTACGTTGTACATGTCTCCATAGTCAGATAACCACTTGACACCAGATGGCCACATCCAGGTCTTTTTTTTTTATTACTTAGATGGATGGACGAGCTCACAGCCTACCTGGTGTTAAGTGGTTACTGGAGCCCATAGACATCTACAACGTAAATGCGCCACCCACCTTGAGATATAAGTTCTAAGGTCTCAAGTATAGTTACAACGGGTGCCCCGCCCTTCAAACCGAAACACATTACTGCTTCACGGGAGAAATAGGCAAGGTGGTTGTACCTACCCGCGCGGACTCACAAGAGGTCCTACCACTAGTTATCGTCCAACCATCTAAGCAATTATAAAAACTTTGATGGCTTAACATTAAAATGTGTATAAGTATGTAAATCAGTGTCTGACCGTGGTATAGGGAGTAATCGCCGTAGTCTGGAACCAATAAATGACCATGTGTGCTTTGATAATATTCTTATCTATAGCATAGAGGTGTCCATGCCATATCTCGGAACGAACTGTACCGGGTCGTGCCTGATCTGGCGCAGTGATGAGGATAGACAATTTTTAGACGACCATTTTATACAAAACGCCTAATCGCCTTGGAACTTTCTCCAATACCTCGAACCCAATACTAGCCTTCGTTTCATCCGAACGAAGAGATAAAGTTGCATCTCTTTACGTGTCATTGATGATTTCCACGCCATTTTAAACATAGACTCGAATCTGACTACAACCAGAAACTTATCTCCTTCTCCTCCGTGCGTCGTGTTCCTCAGTGCTGAGGATCGTGACCTTACATACATACTTAAAAGTTTTCTTGGGAAAATTGCTAGTGGTAGCTTCCCGCGTCCTTCCACAGCAGAATTTCAGAGGCGATTTAGTTCCTCTGGGCTACTGAAGCCTTAGTCCGGGCTAGTTGACCGCTGCCCGTTGCTCAGCGTTATATTTTCAAGGCAGGGTAGGAGGCATACCGACGCCAACCCTCCTCTTTTCTCATCCGGGCTTTAATTTCTGTCAGAGACGTTTAAACCCATGCAATGAATGGTATTTGTGGAGCGCTAGGAGTTTCGTCGTGCTTAGCGATGGACAGGACCACAACGGTCTACGTGCATCGCCAGATTGCTTAGATGGGTGGACGAATTCTCAACCGACCTGGTGTTAATTGGGCACTGGATCCCATAGACATCTACAACGTAAATGTCCACCTTGAGATTTGAGTTTGAAGGTCTCAGTATAGTGAAAACGGCTGCCCCGCCCTTCAAAACGAAACGCATTACTGTTTCACGGCAGGGATGCAGGGTTGTGGTACCTACCCGTGCGGACTCACAAAACGTCCTACCGCCAGTAAATAATTCACAAATTAAAATTGATTCTTCATTAAACATAGGCCAGATATCCAAGAATAGCAGTATGGTATTCCCGTTCATCTAATTGCAATTTAACAAACAAACATCCTCATGTAATTATTATTAATTTTGTATAAACTTTTATTATATTAAATCAGTAATCGTTCGTCCGTCCGTGACGTTTCGTTATCGCTTGTCGGTCCGTTGGTCAACGCCAGTTAAACTCTAACCGTATTGTTAACAACACGTTATCACAATAGAACATTTAACCACTAACGTGTTACAGTGAAGTGAATGTATTCGATTGATTTTGGTTCGAACTGTTTCAGTGCAAAAAACACAGTTGTGCTAGACGAAATCGCGATACACGTTTATGAATAATTGTGTTTCTGTGTCTGTCTCAATGAATTTGATGATAGCATGCGATAGAGAACCAGTCGCGAGCGCAAGGCCACTTTCACGGTTTCAGTCGAGTCGGAAAGTCTGGTCTTCGGCAATTATGTCGAGTCATTTGCGTGATTTTCGGTTATTAGTGAAGCAGATTGGTCCACCGCCGACCGTGCTATGATTTAGGAGTGCCTATGCACTCACAGGTCGTTCGAAATCGGAAGGAAAACCGAACCATTATGTGCTATGTCCATTTTTTTTAAGGTTTCGATAATTTGACCATTATGAAATCTTCGTTTGATTCAACATCCCGAAGAAATACTTTTGCGCATAGCACATAAGTACCAGCAATTTCATCCATCTGACTCCATATAGAAAAGGAACATTCTATTTGTCTTCTGCTGAACTTCTGCGTAGACAGAAGGAGTTCAATTCTTTCCTCGTGCTTTCACGATGTGTGGAACAGGAATTGTTATAAGAAACTATTTGAGATGATCCCTGTACCTTTTTGTTACTATCACACCAATCGTCACTGCAACTGCATTCACAGTGCCTTTAAAAGCATCGTTTTGGGATAAACTCCACTCCAGCCCACTGAGTTTCTCGCCGGATCTTCTCAATACTGGTACATTACTGGTGGTAGGACCTCTTGTGAGTCCGCACGGGTAGGTACCACCACCCGGCCTATTTCTGCCGTGAAGCAGTAATGCGTTTCGGTTTGAAGGGTGGGGCAGCCGTTGTAACTATACTTGAGACCTTACAACTTATATCTCAAGGTGGGTGGCGCATTTACGTTGTAGATGTCTATGGGCTCCAGTAACCACTTAACATCAGGTGGGCTGTGAGCTCGTCCATTCATCTAAGCAATAACAAAAAAAAAAAAAATGTCGCGTTTCCGATCCGATGGTAGATTCTGCGAAGCACGGCTCTTGCTAGGACCAGTGTTAGCAACATCGTCAGGTTTGAGCCCCGTAAGCTCTCCCACTAGTTAAGGTTACGTTGATATGATCTCTCTAGACCATCAGCTTAGGTAGAAAAAAAAAACTCCACTCTATTGAGTTTCCCAAGTATGACAGGTTTTCCTTCGGACGAGATTTGAAGATTCCTCAGCGGTCGGCAGCGGAAACCATTCACCATGATGAACCCTATTCGTGGGTCGATTCTTTCGACAGATGAGGGCCTTCTAAATCAATGCCAGTCCCGATTCTATTGCGTAATTCAGTTACTGCCAAACGAGGACTTTAAATGCGGTCATTGGAATGATAACGAGTACGTGCTGCCTTTGCATTGGAGATGTTTATGTAAGGCTTAAACAAAAGTCGTGGTATATGCGTTCGGTATTCTCCGCTGGCAAACTACTGACGATTTTTCTGTTATGTATACGGTTACAATAACAGTTGTTGCATTGCCTTACGAGTTTTCCTTACAACCTAGTGACGTGATGAACCAAAATCGACCGATTAATTCAAAGTTTCAGCCGATGAGTAGTAAGTAGTGTTACGAACAATTGTTTTGGACATTTCACACGTGTGTGTCTCTCGGTAAAGATGCGTATAAAAAAGACGTTTCTGGTTTACGAAAATGAAAACAAATGCCGCAGTGAGAAGGAGCCTTTACTGCAAGATTCGGATAACAGTGAGGATTATTGGCGAGTTTTTCTGTTTGATTCACTGATTGCAAAGATATTTTTCCACGTACCAAAAGAGTTTATGATGGCCAAACGCTGTTTCACGCTACATCCTCCAGCGAGGTTTCAAAAAAGTCCTTTGCTGGGTCAGCGAGTTGGTAATTCTCCTCGCTTGACGATAAGTTAGGGCTGTAACCTTTCTCGCTTGTGCGACTGGAATGAACTTCCCTCCTCGGTGATTCCTAAGCGCTATCACATGTCTTTCTTCAAACGGGCTTTGCTGAGAATACTAGGTGGTAGACAAAGGTTTGGCTGTGCCCCTCGCATTGCTGAAGTCCATGAGTGACGGTAACCACTCACCGTCAGGTGGGCCAAAGCAATGAAAAAGAAATGCCTTAAGAAAAATTGTAATTAAGCAAATTACTCTCTTAACAAAAAGGTTATCGCAAACTTATCAATCTCTTATTATACACGAAGTCCTTAAGAAGATATTTTAAAATCTTTATGAAGCGAACATTTTTTTTTTTCCAATAATATGAAATCAGAAATAATATTTTTTATTACGAAACTTGACTGTTCAATTACGTGTAAATATTAAAATCTGACACCACTCGCGCTCCAGCTCCTGATGACAATGACGTCCAAAAAACCTCTCTTAAAGTGTCAAAAGTAACAATATAAATTCTCAGCTCTATCGGGTAAATGAAATCGACGACACGAAAATTATTTTTTATATATTCAGATATACATGAGTGAATTACGCTTTAATAATTAGCTATCTAAATTTAATAGTTGTGTTATCTCGTGAGGTTCTGAAGGAGCCATTATGAAAGATATCAGCCGGCTTATTGTAGTAACACGTGGAGAATTCGTGTTTTTATTATAAGGTAAATCGAAGCCAAACCAAAATGTACCTTATTGGAAAAGGAAAACAATTTTCAATCCGCTGAGCATCACAAATTACATAGGGCCTTTCGTGGCGCCACGTTTCGTCCTTTGTGACCGGAGTGAGATGTCTTGTCGGATCCCCCAGATCCACCCTCAGTGATTTTAGGCTCTTCAAGAACCGGTCGTTCTTCTCTTGCAAACTGGACTAGCACAGGCCACTGAGTTTTTCGCCGGGTCCTCCCAAAGGACTGCGATTACGATCCGGTGGTAGATTCAGCGAAGCACTGCTCTTGCTAGGGCTATTATTAGCAAATTCTCTCAGGTTGAGCCCGTGAGCTCTTGTACCCGTCCGTGCGTAGTTGGAATAGCAGTCTACCAACGATTAGGTAGGGGGGGGGGGGTCAAAATCAGAGCGAGGCCATAGTAGTGATGCGCTCCTGGCATTTATGTGTATTATCTATGCTCCTTGCCCCCGCCTGTCTCTTCTGTGTTCTTTATAATTGAAGTTTGGACTTGTTGAGCGACAGAGTTTTTTTTTTTTTTTTTTTTTTTTTTTTATGTGTATTATCTATGACTAAACACTATCTCTATCTCCACTAACTTGCCGAGAAAATACGTTTCATTATATATCATTGACCCAAAAAATACCAAATCAAATAATATTCATGAATAATAAAAAAAATCCTTTTTTTAATTTTAAATATTATTTATATGTAACATAATGTAATTTTAAATTCTCTAAATATTATCCTAATATACTCAACGGATACAAGATGGCGCTTTTAGATTACCTAAATAAATATTTCGACACGAAACATTTGATAAGTCATATCGATACAACTTATCACGTACATAGATCCTGTCAATGAGATGTCAATATGAAATGAGGTCGATAACCTGTTTTCTGTTGACAAGAAAATGATTTCCAAAACTTTGGTATTAAAAACGTCAAGTTCTGAGGGGTAACATTTTTGATGAATAATTAGAATTTCAGAGTTAAAGCAATTCAATTTCTTGTGGTGACCGTCTTTCCAAGCTGGAATAAGATCTTCCACAGAATCTACAAATATAATCGGTTGCCGTTACGTGTGTATGAATTTTCTAACTAAAACCGTGCGAAGCTACAAATAACTAGAGTTATTTTAATAATCTGTGCCTGCTAATGTGTTTTTACGTATTTGTCGTCTAGTAAGTAAAATCGGCGAAATTGGAATTAACGAAGAAATTAATTACAAGAAAAAAGGAAATTGGTTCCGAATTTCTGTGTGGCGAACCATTTGTTATTAAAATACGGAACCAAAGAATCATTGTTGTAGATGAACGGATAAGGATATGGCTTACTTGGTGCCTAGCCGTCCCAAGCCCAACACGGGTTTCCTACTCCTCAAACCGAAGTGTCTTACAGTAAGACAGGGCAACACATTCTACCAATGCCTGCGCAGTCAATTCACATCCTACCCTATAGATAATCAACCATACCAATCATGTTCCTTTAAGGTTATACTGGATAATATCTAAGTTTTTGTCTCTTTCTACCATCAGGCTCAGCTCTCGTCCCAGTCAGCAGTTCAACGTCATCAGACGGGTCTACCAGCAAGATGCGCTCAACAAGGACGCCGATTACCAAGTTCCTGATAGACCACGTAAGCTACTGAAATTATAAAATTAGTTCTAGATATTAGTTTAATTATTATTACCTACTGCGCTCGATTTTTGCGGGTCCCGGATATAATTAAAACTACTATATTATTTCCGCGTGATTATTTCCAAAGTATCGAATATTTTGTATAAAAAATAATTATCATGGTAATTCGACATTTTAATATTATGCTACCTACCCTCTAATAACTAATACCAACTAGAAACATATTTATTTCCTTTAATCAAAAAATGACACGGTTCTAGTTAGACCCATGGGGGAGGTTAAGCCTGAGTAAAATGTTTTGTGTTGTAAAATATATTATATAAGACTTATTCTGCAATAAAATTTGTTGTAAAAACGCTTCATTTAAGTATCAAGGAGAGCGGGTGCCTAGTAGGAGTCTATCTCTCACTCTCACGCCAACTACACTTAAGTCATTGATATCCAACTTCTATTGTTACTCGACAATTCTATTTCTACTTCTATTGTACCTCGACAATTATTATTACCAAATATAAAATATTTCTTATCTATTCCTTAGCGAACTCGTGATATTGTTCTTGCTATTCTAATATCAGTTTATTTATTTATTTAAACAGTACGGTTGGTAAATATAATTTGATTTCGTGTTCCAGTGGGTCACCGCTGCAAAAAACTGGTCAACAGTTGCGGCATCGGTGAATGTCTCCTCAATTCAGTGCCGCTGATCAGATGGCTGCCGAAATACAAAACTAAAGAGTATCTCGTCGGGGATTTGGTTGCTGGAGCTACCACCGCTGTTATGCACATACCTCAAGGTAACGTAGCTTAAACCTACAGACGCGCTTCTCGCCGGATTTCCTCAATGGACCGCATTCTTATACGGTGGTAAATTCTGCAAAGCACTAGCTAGGGCGGTGCTTCGCAGGCTAGTGTTGGCAAATTTTCTTAGGTTGAGCCTATGAATAGACAAGGAAAAAAGCGTAGCTTACTTAGTAAAGTATATTTCCTAGTTGAACCAAAGAACTCTGTTTACCTTCAGTCGACCTTGGCCGCGTGGTAAAAGTAACTTATGATTTAATTACCTTAATTAAACCAAGTAACTTAGGTTAAGTCACGATTTTTCTGGATTGTGAAATAGTATATATCACCCTCTGGTTCATAGGCTACTGTAGCCCATTGTCGTCACAAGATGAATGCCATCCTCCATTTTGAATTAAGAACTCTGAGTTATACTAGTATTAGAATAACAGTTGTCCTACCTATAAACTGGACCGCTTGCGTCAAACGTAGACCCCTGTCTACTACCCTTAGTGGCGACCCATCCGTGATCACAATATATCCTGACGAAAGACTGTAGAACTTACCTCTGACTCGATAACAGAAACGATTACAGAAGAGAGACCTTTCTCCATGCTTGCTTGGAGAGAGTTCTCTTGAGGAAAGATGTGCTTGTAAAGAGACCGTTTTATAGAGACTATTGCTGATAATTTCGCGACAGAACCTCACCAAAGTCGTGCCCAGGCGATAAGCCCAGGTCTGTTGAAACCGAGACTAAACAAGAGCTTGTAATAGTCCACTCCCGCATTGACACATGACATTTTTCGCAGAATTAATTCTACTTTAGTGTGGTTCTGGATTCTGTCGTTGCTAAAACATTTAAATGAACCTTCATATCGTTTCCAGGTATGGCGTACGCGTTGCTGTCAGAAGTACCACCGATAGTTGGATTGTATATGGCATTTTTCCCGGTGCTAATCTACGTTATATTCGGTACCTCCCCTCATATTTCCATGGGAACATTCGCGGTCGCTTGCTTGATGGCTGGAAAGGTAATATTAAATTTGAGTTTTACAGGATTTTTTTAAAGTCGGTTCATAAGGTCGGTTGTTCGATTGTTGAGGTATTTGACAAGGTTAATAGGGCCTATGTTAACTGCTAAAATTGAATTGTGGTTATCTTGTGATTGTTTTAAAAGGGCGAGTGTCGCAAAATCCAAATATCACTTGGATCTTCGTAATAATCGTTGTGCTGTTTTAAACATACCTTCCAGTAAAAAAAGCTTGGTAGGCAGCGGCTTGGCTCTGCCCCTAGCATTGCTGACGTCCATGAGCGACAGTGACCACATACCATCAGGTGGGCCGTATGCTCGTCTGCCTATAAAGGCAATAAAAAAAATATAAAAAAAACTGACTGACTTGGTGATGCAATAGTTAGCGCCCTTAACGGTTGCGTCAAGGGGTCGTGGGTTCGATTCCCACATCGGGCAAAGATTGGGTGATGAACATATTTGTTTGCTCTTTGACTGAGTTTTATTATCCGTACATATTTAAACGTTTATAAGTCTGTTTGTCAGTCTCTGGTACCCATAATCCTGAATTGGGGCCGGATGACCGTGCGTGATTTGCTCCTAATTATTATTATTTTTAAATGATTACTACACTAGTGGTCCTTCGGTAGTCGAAATTCGACTATAATTAATTGAAATTATAAGTTTGTACACTATTATGATTCTATTGTCAAAGACTATTACTTCCATAATTATAGATTTCGCTAAGACTACACTTTAGCAAATATTATTAAAGACAAACAATTATTTAATCTATTCTAAATTTGACCACAGACTATATAAGCAATAAGAAAAGTTTGACAATAAACAAATATTAAGCATGCGTGTGTGCGCCAAATACATGGTAGCGTGTGTAATGTTTTTTTTTATTGATTTAATGCATTTTTATTCATAATTTAAAAAAATATTTACATTCTGCATTCCTTCTCTATATTCTATATAAGTATGGGAAATTTCATACTGGCAATTTTCGTAAAAAGGGGTACAAAGTTTTGCTTCACGTATTAATATATAGATTATAAAACAAATGTAAATTCCGTATGTATATCAATGGTTAATTAGTTCGCATTAATATATTCTAAAGTTAAAGTATAATAGTTATTTGTCTCCTAATGATTCTTGTCCACGTAATGGTCGTCTGAAGGACCGACAATTTTACTTTTTTGTATTTAATGTTTCGCATTGTTATCGTTATTTTGTGTATAATAAAGCTTACTCTCTCTCTCTCTCTCTCACTCTCTTATATCATTCATTCCAGGTTGTGACACAGCACGCTACGGTTCTAGACGTGACCCATGGGAACAGCACGAATGGTAGTACAGGTAAATCTGCTCAATTGCCCTCGCAGGTACCGATGCCATCACCCTAATGGTGTCTTGAAACCGTCACCCGTGGACATCAATTAAAATATAAAAAGTATCTGCGGGAAATTATTCCTACATATACTCGTGCTACTGCTTATATTACTACTACTTATACTGGTGGTAGGACCTCTTGTGAATCCGCGCGGGTAGGTACCACCACCCCGCCTATTTCTGCCGTGAAGCAGTAATGCGTTTCGGTTTGAAGGGTGGGGAAGACGTTGTAACTACACTTGAGACCTTAGAACTTATATCTCAAGATGGGTGGCGCATTTACGTTGTAGATGTCTATGGGCTCCAGTAACCACTTAACACCAGGTGGGCTGTGAGCTCGTCCACCCATATAAGAATTAAAAAAAGATATCAAATCTGCCGACAAAGACTATGTTATATGTTAAACGCAATGGAACACAATTAAAAATTATCTATCGCGCGGTGCTAACAAACGCCAAGCTAATCGGTTACGGTGTGTCATTGACCCCCGACTGTTGTTCGTCTTACATTGCGGAAGATTTTCGAAAACTTCTGGAAGGATACGATAAACGTGCTATTTAATTTCAATAAATTTATTCTTGGTATAATTCACAGCGCCTGAAACTGGTATAGAATACACACCCATACAAGTTGTAAGCGTCGTTTGCCTCTGCGTTGGCATGTATCAAGTAAGTTGACTATTATTGGTTTCATCTCCCACGAGGGTTTTTTCCTAATTAAGATCGTAACTAGTAGGAGTAACAGACTAATCGGAGCACTTGGAGATAGTGAAATTAAAATACCACATTCCTATCAGCACCAGTATAAGACATAAGACCAAAATAAAAACCCTCCCCTATTCTCTTTCAACTTTTCTCCCACCGAACAAATTTCCAGGAGATATTTGCGTAGTCTCCAAGCGGCTTAACACACACCAGAGCTTAAATTCAACATAATTATAATGTTCGACAACAAAGCTATCAAGATTGGACCGATGTTCTGCGAAAAATCGCGACTAATATTTTATTCTATATTAAACGGCCGTCTGGTGTAGTGGTAAGTGACATGGTCACTACACCTGGGGGTCGCGGGTTCGAATCCCGCCAAGGGAAGATATTTGTATGATAAATATAAATGTCTTTTCCAGGGTTATGGATGTCTATTAAATATATGTATGTGTATAATAAAAATCTTAGATTTATATCCGTTATCTGGTACCTGTAACACGAGTTCTTTACGAACTTATCACGGGACCAGTTAACGTGGCGTGATTGTTAGTAAATATTTATTTATTTATTTATTCTTTGCCCAAAAACGGTCGCACAAGTATGGATTTTAGATTGCAATTACAAAGATTTGCCGTAGCGTGATCTTGATACTAGCTTCGTTACCGGACTAAGTCTGTGAACATTGAGGACTTGAATCAAACTAAAATCACTAGGGTCACTATGATTTAAGGTTTATAGAGTTTCTGTGCAGAATTACGTTCTGTTGATGAGGAAATCGAAAGAGAAAAGAGAGATAAGAATTTTAATACTATAATGCCTCTGACATCGATACGCTATGTACAATGTACAACAGGATATTGGTTCCCATCCGTGCGTGCTGCCAATTGTTGGTCATTATGATTATAGCTTTGTTTTCACTTAACGAAGCCAATAGATATCAGATTATAAACTAGTTATTTTCAATTTTTTCTTTGTTATGTGGCCCCTTAGGTAAAAGCCTCCTCTATCCTCTTCCACCTTTCCCTGTCCTTGCTGGATATAGTCTCTCCAATTTCGCGCCACTAATGTCTCTAATACGTCCTACCATTAGCACTATTACTGATGGTAAAACCTCTTGTGAGTCCCCACGGGTGGGTATCACCACCCCGCCTATTTCTGCCTTGAAGCAATAATGCGTTTCGGTTTGAAGGGCGGGGCAGCCGTTGTAACTATACTTGAGACCTTAGAAGACATCTCAAGGTGCGTGGCGCATTTAAGTTATAGATGTTTGAGGGCTCCAGTAACCACTTGTGTGGCTGTGAGCTCGTCCACCCATCTAAGCAATAAAAAATAAAAATAAAACTATACCTTTCATTTAGATCGTGATGTGGATGTTTCGTCTCGGTGCAGTATCCACTTTGCTGTCAGATTCCTTGGTGTCAGGATTCACGACGGCCGCCTCATTCCAAGTCGTCGCCTCTCAGCTGAAGGACCTGTTTGGGGTCAAGATAGGGAAGACGTCCGGGAACTATAAAGTCGTCTTTGTGAGTGGACAATTAAAGTACTCTATTACCAAATGAGACCAGAGAACCAGAAGACTGATTAAGATTTATAATACGATTATTTGTTCGTGTGTTTTGTCTGTGAGGCGAACAAAACTTTTATTAGCAGATAAAAAAATGTCGGAGTATATAAAGTGGGCTATTTTATTATTTATATACTTTACTCACTTACTTACTTCACTTTACTTTTTCGCGAAAGGTCGTGTTAATTATGTTTACTACTTGTCAAAACCAGCAACATTGTCCTTTTCATTTTGTTTTTTTTTTTTCATACATCTGATTAGTTTTCTTTTTTAAAATATTTGAATACTCATGAAACCTCTTGATTTTCAAGGCGATGTTCAAACCCATAAAATTTTGGTTCCAGACAATAGTTGAGGTGGTGAAAAATCTTCCGAACCTGAACTGGGCTGCGTTCGTGATATCGCTTATCACTTGCATCGTCATAGCTTTGAACAATGAACTGCTTAAGGTGAGTCGGTAAGGTATGGCCTTGAGTTCGCGGTCCGCTCCCAACTTCTGCTGACCGTCATGTTCGTCTTTGTCACGTCGACCGTTTTGTCGTCGTCGTGGCCTAAAGAATAAGACGTCCGGTGCAATCGTATTGAGCGATGCACCGGTGTTCGAATCCCAGGTGGATACCAATTTTTCTAATGAAATACGTACTCAACAAATGTTCACGATTGACTTCCACGGCGAAGGAATAACGTCATAGTGTAATAAAAATAAAGCTGTGAGCTCATTCACCCATCTAAGCAATAAAAAAATAAAATAAAAACCTTAGAATCGGGAATAGATCGGGGATATACCTTCCTGGGTAAGTTCTTGCTTGTGGTAGGACGTTGTGAGTCCGCACGGGTAAGTACCATCACCCTGCCTATTTCTGCCATAAAACAGCAATGCGTTTCGGTTTGAAGGGCGGGGCAGCCGTTGTACTGTTAAAAGTGAGACCTAAGAACTCATGTCTCGAGGTAGGTGGCGGCATTTACGTTATAGACGTCTAACACCAGGTAGGCTGTGAGCTCGTCCACTCATTTAAGCAAGAAAAAAATCCTGATCATCTAAGCTCAGGGTTGTGTTTCAGCCGTGGGTGAGTAAACGCAGTAGAGTGCCAGTTCCTGTAGAGCTATTGGCCATCGTCGTCGGCACGTTGGTCTCCAAGTTCGGGGGGCTGAAGGAGCAATTCGGCATCAGTTTGGTCGGACATATACCGACCGGGTGAGTCTTGTTATTATTTATTACTGGTGGTAGGACCTTTTGAGAGTCTGCGCGGGTAGGTACCACCGTCCTGCCTATTTCTGCCGTGAAGCAGTAATGCGTTTCGGTTTAAAGGTTGGGGCAGCCGTTGTAACTATACTGAGATCTTAGAACTTATATACTCAAGGTGAATGGCGCATTTACGTTGTAGATGTCTATGGGCTCCAGTAACCACTTAACACCAGGTGGGCTGTGAGAAAAAAACATTGACCACCCACCCAACTTGAGATTTAAGAATTGTCAACTGTACTCCTCAGCTATAGGTTTTACTCTCGCTAAATTTGTGCTTCAGAAACAATACAAAGCATACTCCCGGTGTAACGATTTTTGCGAAAACAATTGATTAATCGATATTACAAAAGATATCTTTGCGAAATCTTATCCGAATCTGTATGTACTCATAGGTATTTTGATGAAATCGAGTCAGACTACCATCTAATCTATTTCAGCTGTAATTCCTTTCGGTTCGAAGGCTAGGGCAGTAGTTGTCTTCGGCGCGCACTGTGCGGTACCGTAGGTTTTGTGGAGTCGGAGTGGTGGAGCTCGATGGGGTTTAGTCGGTAGTTGGTTTTGCGGGGCGGGTCATGCGTGGTAGACGCCGCGCAAAGCCTCGCGCGCCTTTCTCAAGGCGTAGTCTCCCGGTAGGAAGTGGAAGAAGAGGAGGACTTTGGTCTTCATCTTCTCCCTCTTCTTCTCTAGAGGCGCCGGAGTCCGACATAACCCGGTCTTATTACCCCTCTCGACCGGGTAAATCCGTAAATGGATTCCCCAGCGTTAAAAAAAAAGGGCAGTAGTTGTACTATAAAAAAATAGGAGACTTAGAACGCATATTAATTATGCATAGAACGCATGTTATTTAAGTCTAGGCGATGCGACGCCCCAAACGTTTTTATTTATTTAAATGCGGAGACATTTAAATGGTGTTTAGTTGTAAGGTTAGATTTTATATTGCTTAAGTTCACTGTTTGTCTTCCAAATAAAATAAAATAAAAAATATCTCTAGATGGGTGGCGGCATTGACGTGGTGTTTGTCTATGGACTCCAGTGACCTGTCAACACCAGATGCACCCTAAGCTTGTTCACCCATCTTAGCAATAAATATTAAAAAAAAAACAAATAACGAAACATACAAAAAACTGTTATATATTATTTGTATAGAAAGACGGTAGTTCTAACCTACAAATCCGAACGCGCGATTGCTTCGTGATAGAAAATTGACAGGATAACGGTGACTGGCCGTGCTTGCGGTCTTTTATATTTATTTTTTATTGCTTAGATGGATTGACGTGCTCATGGCCAACCTGATATTAAGAGGTTGCCAGAGCCCATAGACATTGTAAATGCCGCCACCCACCTTGAAATATGAGTTGTAACAACGGCTGCCCCGCCCTTCAACCGAAACGCGTTACTGCTTCACGGCTAAAATAGGCAGGGCGGTGGTACCTACCCGTGCGGACTCACAAGAGATCCTACCACCAGTAGCTTCGAAATGATAAAATCGAATAAATCTGAAACTATTTTTGAGAATTCTGAAATGAAATTTAATGGTTTTTTTTTTTGTTTTTGACAAAATTAAACTGTATCAAACTGTGAAATAACGCTGTACATTGCTGCGTTTATTGCTACGTTTCGTCGCAAACAGCCTTCCGGTGCCGCAAGTACCCGCCATCGAGCTGATCCCGCAAGTGGCCGTGGACGCCTTCACCATAACGATGGTGACCTATACCATATCGATGTCCATGGCTTTAATATTCGCGGCCAAGGAGAAATACGAGATCGACGCCAATCAAGAATTATTAGCGCTTGTGAGTATTCGGTCCACTGCTCGTATAGATAGGGACGTTGAAGTAGGATAAAACTATATGCCTAATGTGGATAGAAAATTTATTTTTCAACTAAACCCGCAATGTATGAGACAGTTTTTTTTGTTATTGCTTAGTTGGGTGGACGAGCTCACAGCCCACCTGATATTAAGTGGTTACTGGAGCTCATAGACATCTACAACGTAAATGCGCCACCCACCTTGAGATTTAAGTTCTAAGATCTCAGTATAGTTACAACGGCTGCCCCGCCCTTCAAACCGAAACGCATTACTGCTTCACGGCAGAAATAGGCAGGGTGGTGGTTGGTGCGTACCCGCGCGGACTCACAAGAGGTCCTACCACCAGTAAGTTGTGTTCTCAGCGGTGAAATTTCATTCCGAAGCCATTTTGACGATTCAAAACAATCTTTTTTTGTTTTTAACTAACTCGGTGTTGCCGTAGTTAGCGGCCTGGCCGTCGTTCGATTATGTCGTCGGACAAACATACGCGTGACGAACAAATTTGTTTACTCTTCGTCGGGATTTTTTTATTATCTATTTATTATGTATTATATTTAAACGTATACATATATATAATATGTTTGTCAGTCTCTGGTACAAATAACACATGGAATCCTATAATAATTTGGGGGAAAACCGTGCGTGATTTGTTGCCAGTTATTTATTAATTTTTCCATTTTTTTAGGGAGCCAGTAACGTGTTCGCTTCGTTCTTCTGCTGCATACCTTTCTGTGCCAGTCTGTCGCGCTCGTACATACAGTACCAGGTATGTAAATATGTTACTATAGTAGAATTATTTTGTCCGTTCAAATTGTGGTCATAAAAAATCGGAGCGGTGAAGCGAGTATTTCGCTCTCTCTTCCACTCACGAGCCTTATGGACGGGCCTAGTGATGCGCACTATTGTTGTCGATAAGCGTTATCGATAGTGTATTTAGTTTTGTCATTTTGTGGGTAAATGATAAAAATGAAAGACTAATCGAAAACTTACACCACATATCGCCGCAGCTAGTTAACGAGAACGGCAGAAATTAACACTTTGTAACTTTTAGGGATTTATTCTTATTTCAGTGAAAATTTTTAACACATTGTTGATAACAACACGTGCAAATATTATTTTGAATAAATTCTGCCGTTTTGATACAAAACAAAGGAGTAGCCATTGTGACACTAAAGAAATTCAGGGAACGAATGCATAAAAACACATTTCTCTTCGACATAATGTACTATAACTTGCAGGTAAGTACAAATGACTCTTAACATATCAATGTCTTCGATGACTCATTTGTTTTTATCGATAATGGCGTTGCGCCCGCGCAACATGCTCACCGCCCTAGCCGGGCTATGATTTATGACCCAAACTGCACGGACAAAATAATTGTACTGATGGTAGGACCTCTTGGAAGTTTACTGGTGGTAGGACTTCTTGTGAGTCCGCGCGGGTAGATACCACCGCCCTGCTTATTTCTGCCGTGAAGCAGTAATGCGTTTCGGTTTGAAGGGTGGGGCAGCCGTTGTAACTATACTGAGATCTTAGAACTTATATCTCAAGGTGAATGGCGCATTTACGTTGTAGATGTCTATGGGCTCCAGTAACCACTTAACACCAGGTGGGTTGTGAGCTCGTCCACCCATTGCTTAAAAAAAAAAAAATTTACTATATAGGTATATATTAATACGTGAAGCAAAAACTTTGTATCCCTTTTTATGAAAATAGCGAGGACGGAGGAGTATGAAATTACCCACACTTATAGAGAATATAGAGAAGGAATGCAGAATGCTAATGTTTTCTTTAATTAAGAAAATACATTAAATCAATTAAAAACACATTACGCACACTACGTAGGTAGTGTATGTAATGTGTTTGACACAGACACTGGTCTATCCCTCCCCCAGGCGGGTAGCAAGACGGGAGTGACGTCAGTCGTGAGTGCGTCCCTCATCCTCTGCGTGCTGCTGTGGATCGGGCCATTCTTCGAGGACCTCCCTCGGTGCGTGCTGGCCGGCATAATCGTGGTCTCGCTCAAGGGAATGTTCATGCAGATGAAGGAGCTTACGAAGTACGTATCTCATTCAAACGATATATTTTCTTTTTTTTTTAATTATATTTATATACAGTCAAACCTGGATAACTGAGAACTGGATAAGTGAGAAAACTCTATAAGTGAGAGTATTAGCCAGGACCCGTCATTTTAAGCTCCCAAAACCTCTATTAGAGAGAAACAGAAACCTCTGTAAGAGAGAGTCGTTTTTCCCTCATAGACCTCCGTAAGTGAGACTGCTACTTATCTATACCTCTATAAGGGAGAGTCGAGCTTTATTTATTTATATTATTTAGGAGGAACAAATGAAAAAACAAATTACTAGTTTAACATCTGTTATTTTATGACTCATTGTTAACTTTTGTGGAACTTTCTACCATTGTTTTTGAATTGTTTTCTCATCAATATTGAACCTATTCTATTTCGTGGAACTAAATAACGTTGTTATTTTATCGCTTTCTTTTCGAATGGACACGAGTGCCTATGTACCGTCCTGTTTGTCAGACTTACTCAGTTTATCATTAATCAATTGCGAAGAAAAGTTCTGTTCTGCATCATGTCAAAACGGAAAATTAAAATACTGTCATTAAGTGATAAACTTAAAATAGTGAATGCGTTTGAATCCGGAAAATCGCGAAATAAAATTCAGAGGGTGCATTAGCGAGAAACTCGGGTTAGTGAGAAACCTCTTTAAGCGAGAATGAGATTGTGCTCCCTTGAACTCTCTCTTATCCAGGTTTGACTGTATACCTAGTCAGGTTATAAGTATTGTCACACAGTAAAAACTTTTCTTTTAGAATGCTGGCCGCAAAAAAGTTTATTGAATTCGGATTTCGAATTGTTCATGAAAATAAAAATGTATACTTTTAGAACTTTACTCATTTTTAAATATGGAGTGGACGCTTAAAGAAGACCGTGTTGCAGTTATTGCGTTACATCGTTGCGTTTACGCGCCAATTCAAATTTTGAACCTACTGAAAAATTTTAATATAACCAAAAGATTCGTTTATCGTACCATCAAACGATACAATGAAGACTCTAGTGTAGATGACAGGTCAAGAAGTGGTCGCCCTCGGTCTGTTAGGACTCCAGCAGTGATAAAAGCTGTGAAGGCGCGAATTCAAAGAAATCCCAAACGTAAGCAGCAGAAAGCAGAAACTGTTGGCCCTTCAGATGGGGTTAAGCAGATCCACGGTGAAAAGGGTGTTATATGAAGACTTAGGGCTTCGGGCATATCGAAGAAAAACAGGACATCGTTTGAAAGCTCGTCTAATGGACCTGAGACTGAAGAGATGCCGCGCTTTGTTGAAGCGGTACGCGGGGAAAAAATATCGGGAAATTCTTTTTCCGGATGAAAAAATTTTTACCGTAAAAGAGAGCTACAACAAACAAAATGATAAGGTGTACGCACACAGTAGTGAAGAAGCGAGCAACCGTATTCCGCGTGTCCAACGAGGTCATTTTCCATCCTCGCTCATGGTATGGTTGGGAGTTTCTTATTGGGGCTTAACAGAGGTACATTTTTGTGAGAAAGGTGTAAAAACGAATGCAGTTGTGTATCAAAATACAGTCCTGACGAACCTTGTGGAACCTGTTTCTCATACCATGTTCAATAACAGGCACTGGCTATTGCAACAAGATTCGGCGCCAGCTCATAGAGCGAAGAGCACACAAGACTGGCTGGAGGTGCGTGAAATCGACTTCATCCGGCACGAAGACTGGCCCTCCTCCAGTCCAGATTTGAATCCGTTAGATTACAAGATATGGCAACACTTGGAGGAAAAGGCGTGCTCAAAGCCTCATCCCAATTTGGAGTCATTCAAGACATCCTTGTTAATCAAGGATGTCTTGAGTGTTTTAAGTTTATTTTTTCTACAAAAGTTTAGGTCTTTTATTTACCAATTGAAGCACTGCGAAGTCTGCCGGGACAGCTAGTACCTTATAAAAACTTTAGCTTCAAAAAAATGCTCTCAATTCACAGCAAAATAATTTTAAATGGCTATTTATTTATATATGTTATTAACTTGTTATTTAACTTATTAAATGTTATTACGTTATACGCGCGCGCTAAGAGACGGACGTACAGGTCGATACCTAATACCTATAATCAAACTGCGCACCAGTCGCTATTCCGACGCTCCGCACTTTATACCCATTAATATAGAGTCGATTTATCGACGGTTCGCGCTCAAAGGGTTAATGTGTGTTAATCCCTTGTCTCTCTGGACGTTTCTAATTTGTGAATAAAGAACCAAGATGGGAACGATTAAAGATGCCCTTTTTCAGATTCTGGGGTCTCAGTAAGCTGGACGCCATGGTGTGGCTGATCACTTTCCTGGTGACGCTAATCGTGAACATCGATATCGGGTGAGCCGTCTTTAATAAAACACATCCTTCTCCTCGCGTAGTATTCCTCACTGCTGAAGGTCGTGGATCAGCCTTTTGTATCATCACCATCGCACGCACGATCTTTCTCCGTTTTTTTTTTTATTGCTTAGATGGGTTGCCGAGCTCACAGCCCACCTTATGTTAAATGGTTACTGGAGCCCATAGACATGTACAACGTAAATGCGCCACCCACCTTGAGATATAAGTTCTAAGATCTCAGTACAGTTACAACGGCACAAGAGGTCCTACCACTAAGGTAAAAGCACCTATTACGGAGGTATTTCGCAAAATTTGAAAGTAAGAAAGAAAAATAAGCATTTGTAAGTATTTCTAAAGATGGAAAAAATTTTCATCGTCAAAAATGGAATTTAAATTTCGTATTACTGTTGAGTCTATGTTTCTTTTCTAGAAATTACTTATTTAAAAAAATGTTTTAAATAGCCGGGTCGATTTTCCCTAATACGGAGGTATGATTGAGGTCAGAGCCTATTACTGCGGTAGACGGTTCCTAATACAGAGGGTCAGAAATTATATTTATTAAGTTCCGAACATATAATATTTATTAAGTAAATAATATAAATGTGAAGAACTTAAATTGTAAGTTTTGCATTAATTGACCACTTTTAATGAAATTTATAATACAAATGTACCTAGTAAGTATAACAGTGCATTCACACAGGTCGGCTCGGAAAGAAGAGTACATTTTTACCGCGTTGATGAAGTGATTTGGATTGTATTTTAACATGAGAATTCTAGGGATACACATAAATAAAATTGGAGCGTCTGTTTGTAATATTGAAATAACCGTTTTTTACTACATGCGTATAAATATATATACGGTACATACACCAAAATAACATTTTTTACAATTTTTGTCTGTCTGTCTGTTTGTTCCGGCTAATCTCTGGAACGACTGGACCGATTTTGACGAGACTTTCATTAATAGATAGCTGATGATATAAGGAGTAACTAAGGTTTTTTAGACTTAAAATGGTAAACTTAAGGTAAGTGAAGTTTTCGGCTCAATTCAGACATCGGTGGCAACGGCCGACAGCGATGCGAAGGCCTACCCGATCTTGTGGACCGAATGGTAAACAGTCGACGTCGCCCTAAGCACGTCATTACGGATCTTCCCGATCCATTAACGGTGTTTTAGGTACCTCAAGCACAGGTTACCGTCCTCGCCGAACCCGTCGCTTGCGCTGAAGAACTCGAAGAAGAAATCAACCTATAGACGCAGCCCACTGAGTTTCTCACCGGATCTTCTTAGTTGGTCGCGTTTCCGATCCAGTGGTAGATTCTTCGAAGTACTGCTCTTCGTAGGGTCAGTGTTAGCAACACTCCCGGTTTGAGCCCCATGAGATCATCTACACGTCAAGGGGAAGCTGAAATAGCCTGCCAAGGCTATCAGCATTGGTAGGAGAAAAAAAAGGTGCGAAGAGCACTTTCAGCTTTGAAAGAATTTTAAACTTTATCTACATTGTTTTATAGATCAGTATCGCTTGAAAGGATAAAAATGTTCGGTGGCTGATGCGGCGGCCGCTGCCACTGCTGTCTGAATAGAGCTATACATATTTAAGATGAACAAAATAGAATTACTTAATGGTAAATTTATTGAGGACTGCTTAGGAACAAACAAACAAAGCATTTGCTTGACCATCTGTGCATGTTTCACAGATGGTCATCTGTGAATGTAAACAAAAGATAAGAAAGTTTAATAGTTTTATGAATGAGTCTTTGTGCCTTTATCGACTCAATAGAAATATCTGTACGGGATTTCTGGGAATCTGTCATAAATGGTTCATAAAAACAAATCGCTATACCCGAAATTGATGCTATAGTATCCAAAGTCGCTCTTACCGAATGAATTTCTTACGAAAGTATGCTTTAAATTCAAGGGACGTAAGTTCGACGTTGTTATAACCGAGGTCGTTATACTATTCCCCTCTTATACATCGTATTTCTCTCTGAAAAGGGTTTGCTGGAAGAAAACTCATGAAGAGTTAAGCTCGCCTTTGTACATAGTATTTAGACATTCTTTAAATCTGTTTTTATTGTATTATCTTTTTGTGTAAAATAAGTATAAATAACCTTTCTATTATTTCTATGGAATCCTAAAACTTGTAATTTTATGTTCTATGAATATGACCGTAATAGGAGATCATAGAACCTAACACAGAGTTACCTGGAAATAACTACCACCGTAATAGGAAAACTACTCGTATTTTTTTAATCCTAATTCTGACCCATCAAAATTTCGATAAACAAAGAATGTAAATACTTAATCAAACGATAACAGTTTTTTGGCCCAGATGTGTAAAACTCAAGTCAACAGTTATACAAAATAAATGATTTGTGATTAATTAAAATACACCTTCCTATTTTTACCCCTTCTAAGAAACCAACATTTTGCACTCGACAGTTTTCATATTTAACTAGATTTTTAATGAATAATACATACCGCAGAATATGGTTTCTAATTTACAAGATTAATAATTATTCCAACTAAACTTGGAACTAATTCAATAACTTAATAAATTGAAAGTTATAAACAATTAAATATGCCCAGTATATTTCCTATTTCGGAGTTATACCACCGTATTAGGATTAATCTATAAAATTCGTACCGTATTACGGCGGTATTTTGTTTCTGATTTTTTGAGTAAAAAATTAGTTACATATATGAAACAAGCTATTTAAAAAGTAAGTATAATAGTAGGAAAATGCTATAAATAACACATTAACAAAGTTGAACGACTTATTAATACAAAAAACTTAGTTTCTAAATATTAGTGTACTTATTTTTTTGTTCCGCGTTTGTATGGAAACTCCTCTCACGTTGATGCCGTGCTACAAACTGATAGATCTTGTAGTGTTGTTTATATGTTACACTTGAAAATGTCAGTTATGTTATGAAGTAATAGATTTAGAATAAATAGATTCCGTTTTGGTGAGCTTAAACTGAATAAAACAAGAATAAATGTCGAAAATAGAAATACCACCGTAATAGGAAGCGATTTTGACTACCGCCGTATTAGGAGCTTTTACCTTAGTAATTACGCAAATTATAATTTCGCGGGTTTGATTTTTATTACACGATGTTATTCCTTCGTCGTGGAAGTCAATCGTGAACATTTTTTAAGTACGTATTTGATTAGAAAAATTAGTACCCGCCTGCGGGATTCGAACACCGGTGCATCACGTATGCACCGGACGTCTTATCCTTTAGGCCACGACGACTTGACAACAATATCACATAGTCTTCTTGACGTTCAGTCTCGGGGCGGGTCTGCTGGCCAGCGTGGGCGCCTTGTTCTGCCGCTCCCAGAAACCCTACACCTGTCTCCTGGGCAGAGTTCTGGACACCGATCTCTACCTTGACACGAAGAGATACAGAGCAGTAAGTAAGATCTTCTTATTAATCATGAAAATTTCACGTTTTTTTTTGTTTTTTGTTGCACATGAACTCTTTTTAGTGCTGAGTTAATTTTCACATAATTTGCAGAAATTGCTAAAGGATTTCAAATAAAGTGCCTTTTAAAAAAAATTAACTTAAAAAAAATCAATGCTAATTTTATCACAGTAAAATAATTTTAAATAGTTATTTGTAAATGCTATTAACTTATTAAAAACTTTATATTGTTTTTTTTTTATTGCTTAGATGGTTGGACGAGCTCACAGCCCACCTGGTGTTAAGTGGTTACTGGAGTCCATAGACATCCACAACGTAAATGCGCCACCCACCTTAAATGTACTTAATGGATAAGCTAATATTTATATGAGTGTTGGACTCCCTAATAATAATGACAATAAATAATAATGTTAATTTTAAATGCCCAGCGAAGCGGGCGAGAATGGCTAGTGGATTAATAATATTATCTGAAATAAATGATTTAATAATATCCAGTATCTTCTACACGGATACCAAGTTTCAAGTCAATCGGATGCATGGTTCAGTAGTTATAACGGAACATCCGTAAAAACCACTGTAGATTTATATATTAGTATAGATATATAAAAAAGATATAGATATTAATGTTAGTGACAGTAAATTATGGAAAAAAATAATATTAGTAAGAATGTATTAACAAAAGAAAAGAACAACATACATATATTGCAATTGCAATAGTTGACCATTACGAGCAAATGCACTGCGTATTTTAGTTATTTAAGTTTAAAACGATCAAAAGAAACATCGCGACGACTTGTGAATATGGTTTTTAATTATCCCCCAATCTATTTAAGTTAGAAGCTATAAACCTTTATCTTGATACGATCACTCCGCGACTGGCCTCGTCCATATCATCGCTCCTCCACACGGAGAGCATCAGGAACTGCACGGCGCTCATGAGCATGATGTTGATCATCACGCTCATCATCCATTTGATCACGTCGCAGACGCTCATCTCGTAGTCGCGCGAGTAAGCGTAACGTTTGTCGGAGAGAATCCTCATGATTTTGTCTAAAAGCCAGCGCCGTTCAAAAGAGTGAAGTTAGTATTTCTTATTAGAAGTGGTCAAACATCGTTGGGTATAAAAATGCTTCAGATTGTTTTATTGTTTGATTTAAATCGCGTTGTTTTAATTGTGAACGTGTATTTACACTAATAAAATACGTATCGATGTATGTATTGTGTTGTAAGTTTTTTTTATTCTTCCATTATTTGCTTTGTAGAATTTATTGTTGAAAATCTTTTGTGGTATATTTTACGTGTTTACGTTTGATGACATTTTGATGGGGGCGCGACGTGTCGCTTTGGCAATGTCATTGACGTGTTTTGTTTGACGGCTTTCCGAATTTTGTAAATAGGTGAAAGTTTCGTGATTAATGAGGAATTAGTCTATTAAACATAATATGAGTCGACTATTATCAAAGCCGGCAATCTGACTTTTGGACAATGATTAGTAAATCAGAAAAACGAATTATTGACTTTGTATTCCATTGGCAGTCACAAAACTCTTCGGAACGACATCTTAGATAAATAACAGGTTAACTATTAACCTTTATTTAATGCAGGTTTTGAACCGTATTCTTTGAAGGAGACGATTATATTCAAATCAATCTGTATTGACATATCAATAAAAAATGTTTGTCCAAATGCACAGATTGCCACCTTTGATAATAGACGACTCATATATCGATGGGCTTGACATGGCAGTCACCTGAATAGCGAAGTTGGGTGAATAATTTTATTTATTTATTATTTATTTATTTATTTGGCACATGATACACATTACAAGTTAAAAAGATACACAATATATAACAAGTAAAAAAAAAGAAAAATCTGGCTTGCAACATAAGCCATGTGCGCAAGACTAAACAAGAGAATTTTTTCTTTTTATTTCTCAGATGGGTGGACGAGCTCACACCTGGTGTTAAGTGGTTACTGGAGCCCATAGACATCTACAACGTAAATGCGCCACCTACCTTGAGATATAAGTTCTAAGGTCTCAGGTATACCTATAGTCACAACGGCTGCCCTACTCATCAAACCGAAACGCATTACTGCTTCACGGTAGAAATAGGCGGGGTGGTGGTACCTATCCGTGCGGACTCACAAGAGGTCCTACCACCAGATTATAAGTGAAGTTAAAATATCAATTCACAGAGGGTATACACAATTGTACCTCCTACTATAAAAGATGATTTACAATTAATTACTAATGACAAAATTTTACATACTTAGACATTTAGAATAATTGTATTTTAATTTTTGAAGGTTTGACATCTACCACGTGTGAATTGCACACAACATATTTTTTTTTTTCGTCGCCAGGCAGAAGAGCTGCCGGGCATCAAGATATTCCACTACTGCGGCGGCTTGAACTTCGCCAGCAAGAACCTGTTCCGGTCGACTCTCTTCCGGAAGATCGGGTACATGAAACCGGCCGTCGTGACGCACGACGAGGACAACAACCTCACCAAGAGCGAATCCTACGAATGGGATCCCAGTATCAGTCACAAGGTTGATATGAACAGACCTCATTACTTTTATTGCACAAACCCACAATCCACTCGCTGTTAAGTTGACTGTGTCCATAGGTAGCACCATAGGTAACAGTAGATTATCTATATATTGATGTGCCTTTGGAAAACATACAGCATTGTATTATGAAGAAGCAGTGTGTACTTAGCTTAGATTCCTTGTCTATGTCCAACCATAGACAGTCAATTTAGTTCCATCTTTAGCCGCTAGGTGCTGCCAGCAAGTATAAAGGGAGCGCAGCCATCTTTGATCTTCATAGCGTTGTGTACTTTCGTACTGTGAAGTCGCAAGTCCACAAATATTTATTCGACTTCTTATTAATTGCAAAAATATTTATTTTGTGTTTCTATGAGTGTTATTTTGCAATCATTACGAGTATTATTTACCAATCCTATCATCGGACGCCATGAATCACGCGTCATCTGTTGGAGGTGATGTTGAGTCAAGCTCCATAATTTCCGAGAGGGAAGATGTCCAGGCGAGACGCGATGGAGACGCCTCGCGTTCGAACAGCTCGTCAAGCGAAAAAGAACAAAAGGAGTCTCTGCGTAAGAAACGACGGGATTCAAAGGTAACGGTCGATCTTCGAATCGGCTCGTTATCCCACCAGGTCAGTGACGTTGTAAATCTAATAATGCATCAACTGTGTGTAACAATTGAATGTAACGAAAATTGTTGTAAACAAATTGATCTCGTCAATACGGAAATTTTGACAAAAACACTACGGAAATTTTGACAAAAACACAACAGATTTAAACTAATAATCTTTGTAACATAATTACTGAAAACTTTGACAAATCGTCTCCGTCGTACAAGTTACCCGTAAAAAGCGTTTTAAATTGTATACGGAAAAAAGGGCCGTATGTATAGAAATAAGACGTCAAAGTTTAATTTCCGTGGTCTCTAACAAAGTATCCTGTTGCCAACGCACCACTCATTGAGGAATTTTTGTTTGATAATAGTAAATTGAAATCTATTCAGTCCCTCGGAGGGCTACAATCCTATTTGTCACGATCTCGTACAAAAGGTAAGCCAAACATTATAAACAATCATAGTCCGTAACATCTGGCACAATCCAGAGGGGGGCAATTGAAGACACCGACGGGAGGCACTGAGTGCCACCAAAATTGTAATAATTTGTAAACCATGTATGGTTACCAAATACCGTAAAAAAAAAAAAAAACCTTTTTCTGCGGAAGAAAAGCGACGGATCAATGCGTCCAATTTTCGATCTTCGAGAGTTGAACAAGGTCGTAAAGATAAAACACCTTAGGTACCAAACTTTCTCCACCCAGGGGACTGGATGATAGAATTGAACATTTCTCAGGAATATTTTTCTAGTATCAGTCGCAAAATTTCGTCGATACTTCTTGAGGATCAGTACCAAGGTACCAGTATCAGTACCTCCAGGAAGGAATCGGTACCTTCTTATGAGTTAGTATGAAATGACATGCCTACCCTTCGGTCTGGCTTCAGAGCCACACCTTTTTGCTTCTATAACATGCGGGTCGCAGAGACCTTGCGTGCAAAGGGAACTCGAGTGCTAGTGTCTACTAGACGACTTCCTTTTTGGTCGACCAAGACAAATCCAAGTTGAAACTTCAGGCTGCAGAAGCTGTGAAGCTTTTGGATTAACCTTTTTTGCTTCCGTAACATGCTGGGTCGCAGAGACCTTGCGTGCAAAAGGAACTCGAGTGCTAGTCTACCTAGACGACTTCCTTTTGGTCGACCAAAACAAATCCAAGTTGAAACTTCAGGCTGCAGAAGCTGTGAAGGTTTTGGATTATCTGGGCTGGCATGTCAATTTCCATTATATAGGGTGCTCGGTCGCTCGGTCGCGGAGATATTGCGTGCAAAGTCGAGTGCTAGCTTACCTACACGACTTAATCTTGTTTCACCAAGACAAATAAACGTTTTTGTTCCCATAGCATGCTCGGTCGCGGAGACCTTGCGTACATAGGGAAGTCAAATGTTAACGTACCTACGCGACTTTCTCTTGGTCCTTGAAGACAAATACACCTTTTTGCTTCCACAGCATGCTCGGTCGCGGAGGCATTGCGTGCAAAATCGAAGTGCTAGCTTACTTACACGACATGATCTTGTTTCACCAAGACAAATAAACGTTTTTGCTCCCATAGCATGCTCGGTCGCGAAGACCTTACGTACATAGGGAAGTCAAATGTTAACCTACCTACGCGACTTTTTCTTGGTCCATGAAGACAAATACACCTTTTTTGCTTGCACAGCATGCTCGGTCGCGGAAACATTGCGTGCAAAGGGATATTGAGTGTTATCCCACCTACGCAAATCCCACCAGGTCCATCAAAAGAAGTCCAAGTTGAGTCTTCAGGCCACATAAGCTGTAAAGCTCTTGGATTATTTGGGCTGCCAAGTCAGCCTTACAAAAAATCAATTAGTACACTGGTTCAAGAGATGACATGTCTAGGGATTCGATGGAAAATTGCGAGAAATGAAGTGGCCACTCAACAACATCCTAGCTCAAACTCTGACGGAATTACATCAATCTATGCTAACTTGCAAATTTTCTTGCGAAGTTTCAAGAAAAGGGGTAAAAAACAGGCCATCCTGCATGTGTTAACAATTAAATGCAGTGCTGACGCGGAGCCACATGTTAGACATTGCCGATACACGCAACCAACCATTTCCTGGCAACGGAAGCTTCGGACATGTGTAGGGGTTACAAATGCAGTGCTGACGCGGAGCCACATGTCAAACATTGCCGAGACCCAAAACCAACCATTTCCTGGCAACGGAAGCTTCGGACATGGGTAGGGGTTACAATTAGACAAAATATTAACGTCCTGTCTATGGTCAGCTCAACAACAGAAACGGCTCACCCACAAAAGAGCTATTTGCAATGGTAGTGACAATCAAAATGAATCTGAAAGTGTTTCACTAACGTTGACCTTTCGATTTTTAAACCTAAGCGATAAGTTCAAGATAACTGTCAGCTTATCTCTCGGGGAGATACAACATCATAGCCGACAGGCTATCACGAGGAAATCAACCTGCGAAATGGCACTTTTTACCACAAGTGACCACAAAAGTTTTTTCGAAAGTGGGGTCATCCGGATATAAACCCATTCGCCGACCAAGATTGGATACCTTCAGCAGACCGTAGAGGATGCAACTAGCATGGAGAATTCCTCCTCTCAACCTTCTCCTCAAAGTACTGACTCACTTCAACAGTGTCTAGGGAACCTACCTGGTAGTGTTCCCAGACTGAGCGAAAGCATTTGGGTTTCCAAGCCCTCAGATCCCGAACGCTAGATAACTCGCACGAAATCCAAAACCTGCCTCCTCCACAGGTTAAACATTAACCCTGAAAGCTTAGAAAGGGGGGGGGGAGGTTGTACAAATAATAGACTGGTCTAAACAGGAGAAGATTTATTGAAAATTAGCTGGTGTCAATCCACTTTGTCAGCATACTTACCAGCAACTAGAAGATGGTGCATATGGTGCTACAGTTTTAAAATTGATCCTAAGTCTGCAGATGTTGCCAAATTCTTTCTTCTTTTCCAAAAAGAAAATTTTGCCTATAAAACAATCCTTCTGCATCATAAAGCAGCGCTGTCGACTTTCTGTGGGCGAAATACATGTAGGACAGCAAACATTCTCAAGCTCTCTAATAAAAATTGCTATTTTAAAAAAGCCATCGCAATAGCTAAACAAAATTCAACTACTTATTACAATTTTACTAAGTGTAGTCCCATTCACATGAGATCCGAGAATAGTTCTAAAATGGTTTTCTTCAAACCCAGCCACCAGATCACGCCTCAATGTAGCTTGAAGGACACCAACAACCATGTTGCTGGCTACTGGACGCAGAGTTAATGACCTTACTTTGCTCAACATTTCTAAAGACAGTTTCTTTGATAACAGAGAAAAACATCTTTCTGATACCAGTCTTTGGGTCTAAAATTGAAATCCATTTTCGTCAATAATCTGCGTAAGTGCTTTCTAAACATGAAACTAAAGACATGCCCGGTAAGATTCGTAAGGACTTTTTTCTAACTATGTGTGTTGTCACAAAAGCGGCATCCCGTACTGTAATTGGAAACTGATCTTCGTTCAACCTTACGAGGTAATGGCATCAACGCATCTCTAAGAAGTTGTAGATCAGCAGTAGCCTCTGAGATGGATTGATAATGAAACAATGGACGAAATACTTTCTAGAGGCAATTGCAAATCATCCAAACGTTTACAATAATTATTGCCGAATAATAGAGCTTCGTAAAGATCCTCACGATTCTTTTTTTCAACACATTTGCTTCTACATGATGTATATACATCATTTATACAATTTATACATTTTCTTGTATATACAAGATAAAATGTTTATTACAAACTTATAAATATTTTTTAATTATTGAATTGACATGGAAGTTAACAACTGTTTTTTCGATTTAATTATTATATAAATTATGAACATTATCATTGCGCTTCATAATTTTATTATGGCTTTACCTATTTCATCATAGCGTTGTGCTTAATAATTTCACCAGCAGATAACAAACACGTCTTCATAATACAATGCTGTATGTTTTCCAAAGGCACATCAATATTACGGTTTTACATAACAATAAAACCGATATTATGTGCCGAGAAGGAAAACATACAGCATTGCAGGAAGTTCTTCCTGGTGAAGACTATGAAGATCAAAGATGGCTGCGCTCCCTTTATACTTGCTGGCAGCACCTAGCGGCTAAAGATGGAACTAAATTGACTGTCTATGGTTGGACATAGACAAGGAATCTAAGCTAAGTACACACTGCTTCTTCATAATACAATGCTGTATGTTTTCCTTCTCGGCACATAATATCGGTTTTATTGTTATGTAAAACCGTAATATTAATACGTGAAGCAAAAACTTTGTACCCCTTTTTACGAAAATTTCGCGGACGGAGGAGTATGATATTTCCCACACTTATAGAGATTATAGAGATGGGAGTGCAGAATGTTAATATTTTTGTAAATTATGCATAAAAAATACATTAAATCAATAAGAAAAAACATTACACACACTACGATGTATTTGACACACACACGCATGCATACTATTTGGTTACTATCAAACTATTCTTATTGCTTTTAGACAGTGATCAAATTTAGAATAGATTAAATATTGTTTGTCTTCATTAATATTTGTCTAAAGTGTAGTCTTGGCAAATTCTGTAATTAGAGAAGTATAATAAATAGCCTTTGACAATAGAATCATAATAGTGTACAAACTTATAATTTCAATTAATTATAGTCGAATTTCGACTACAGGGGGACTAACTAGTTTCTGTAGTTAGACAAAAAAATAATTAATTTGTTAAAGTCGGTTTACGGATTATAGTTTTACGTGATGACGTCATTAGCAGAATTATTCGAACTATTAGCTGTGACGTCACACGAGAAAAGAGATAAATGTGTCACAAGCCAACGCTTAGCCTCGTACCTTTCTATTCAGGGGGAACGTGACACTTTTTCGTGCGTGCAGCCGTCGTGTTCGTCGATTTATAAAACGTTATTATGTCAAAAAAGTTACACCCTGTATATTCCAAATACTTTAGCTATTGTACAGGGTGTGGACGCAGTGGTGTTTTGGAGCGCCAGTCTTTTCACTACCAATGAATTTGTTACATTTGTACTTATTTGATTGTAATGGTGCACTTATTAAAGGGCGGTAGAGTAACGGCTGCGTGTGACCTACGCCTTTGAGACAAAGCCGTTTTTTGTGACCTTATAAATGAGTACATTCCGTGTTGTTTCAGGTACAATGTGTGATAATAGACGCAACCGCTTTGTCGTACGTTGACGCGCCCGGGATCAAGAGTTTGATAGCAGTTCAGAGAGAACTAGTTAGCAGCAATATTACGGTGCTATTGGCGGGAGCTAACGGTAAGACCCATCAACATTTACACGTATTTCAGTGTGCTTTTACTAGTGGCAGGACCTCTTGTGAGTCCGCGCGGGTAGGTACCGCCACTCTGCCTATTTCTGCCGTGAATCAGTAATGCGTTTCGGTTTGGAACTGAGACCGGTTTGAACTACACTGAGACCTTAGAACTTATATGTCAAGGTGGGTGGCGCATTTACGATGTCTATGGGCTCCAGTAACCACTTTACAAGGTGGGCTGTGAGCTCGTCCATCCATCTAAGCAGTAAAAAAAGTATATCAGCTTCTGATTTTGTTGGTACAGCCAAATTTAGTTTGGGGCGCAATGCGCGGCTGTGATTTGTCCCTTGTAGCCATATTAAATATCGCCCTGAATGACACAACGACCCATAGATATCAATCGTCTTTGTCAGACTCTTTAAGAATGAAACAGGCTGAATGATGGTGCCCTAAATAAACGCCTTAACAAAAGTGATGGCGATAAAAAAAATCCGTTTTCACTACACAACATGTGAAGATTACTAAGAAGGAAAGATCTTTTACCGGGCAGGTGTAATTCCTCGGGAGACCGACGTTCCCAATTTTGTTATTCGGAACTAGTATAATAATATTCTGAAAATTTCGTAAGCCAGATTCAGGCATCTGTTAAATATCTTGTCTTCTGTGATGGTTGCCCGCCATAAACTTTGTACCGTTATTTCGCAAGTTAGTGATAGCAAAAAATAAAAATTACCAGACTTTTCAGATCTTTCAATAACAATCTAAAAATGTCCATCCCTTTGTCCGAAGTATATAAAGGTTTTGAAGTGAAACTTCTTTAGGCGGGTTGAGAGTTAAATTTAACTCGAGACAGATTATTTACGGTTAGAGAGAAAGCATACAGCTTAGTATGAGAGAGAGTGAGAAAATAGACTGAGCGTCTCTCAAACCACTCGACCGTGGAGAGAGGAAAATACAAAGCGAGCTAGGTCGTTACTCTTATACACAGCATTATAAGAGAAATTTGATTTAAGGATAGGAAAAAAAAAGAAAACCACAATATTACACACCTCAAAAGAAGTTTCACTTCTTACACGTGCACCAAGTTGCACGTGCACCATTTTTAATACGCTTTTATTAGCTTCGGACGTATGTATGTTGCAAAATTGAAATTCAACTAAAAAATGAAAAATAAATAATAGTTTAAAAAAACGAACAAAATACGCTTGTATAGAAAATCCAACAAAAATAGAAAGTAAATTTTAAGAAATTTGAATTAAAAATAGTGTAAGATAAAAATAATTTATTGTAAAAAAAAGCGTGGGGTGCATGGTATCAGCAGTTATAAATATTTTATGAACAGATATGAGTAGAAGGATTATTTTGATAATATTCTGAAAAGCACCCCACGCTTACAATAAAATAATTTTTAATTACACTATTTTTAATTCAAATTTATTTAAATTTCGAAACATTTCCGTAGCTTCGTCGCGGGTATTATCAAAAAGCAGAAGTTAAGCCTTCGTCAAACAGAACGCGTGATTAGCGCGCGTCAGAGCGCTAAACTGACGGCGCGCTATGACGCCAACATGTGTTGTACTACTATTGTAACATACCGTCAAACAGAGCACCAGCGCTATAAGTACGCAACGCTCTGTCGCGGCGTTAGGACGCTTAGACGTCAGGCGTTGTAATTTTTTACAAATTTTATTTTAGCGTCCGCGTGAATGTGTATTAAAATACTAGATAATGCCCGAAAAAATGATATAAATAGTTAGAAAATACCCATGCTTATACAATGCCACATCTGAATCACTCGATTTCTTAATACTTTTAAATTTTCCCACTGCTATCGAAAGGCACTATGATTTGGCGAATGCGTTGCGTCAAGGAGCGTTAGACTCATCTAGTCAATTTGAAGAGCGCGACGTTAAGTACGCGGCGCTAAGTACGCGTTCTGTTTGACGAAAGCTTTACGTTACGAATTTAGAATGTCCGTCCTTACAGGGCCCGTGCTGGAAATGATCGAGAGATACAACAATTTGGAGGCCGAGAGACTTCAGTTGGACACGTTCCCGACCGTGCACGACGCGGTCGTTTACTACAACGTATCAGAGGCAAGAAAGCACGACGTACCCGTCACGATAGCGCCGTGACACCAAACAAACTAGAGCTAATAAAAAAAGTTTAATTATTTAGTAACGGCACGGAGACTTGTCGATTGGTTGAACTGTTTTTTTTACTGGTGGTAGGACGTCTTGTAAGTCCGCACGGGTAGGTACCACCGCTCTGCCTGTTTGTGCCGGGAAGCAGTAATGCGTTTCGGTTTGAAGGGCGGAGCAGCCGCTGTGACTGAGACCTTAGAACTTATATCTCAGGGTGGGTGGCGGCATTTACGTTGTAGATGTCTATGGGCTCCGGTAACTTCTTAACACCAGGGGGACTGTGAGCTCGTCCACAAATCAATGCAATAAATAATTCGAACGGCTATGAATTGAATGAGTTCGTTTTATGCCGATCTCGCTGTTCGGCACAATTATTATTTAGTATCGGCATAAAATGTTCGATCACGCTTAGTTAGTAAGTAGTACATAACGTTATCGGAACAGGGGAATAGTGTTAATTCTAGAAGAAGGTAAACTATTTAGTTACGGCATAAAAATGTAATTATGATTGTTTTAGATACAGTATATAGTTACGTATCGTTACATTCTTCTTATGAATATTATATTATGTTTACTTGTATTGATTACACCGTGAACAATTATTATTTAAGAAAGGCAGATAGACGTTTCACCAAAGTTGTACATTTATTTATTTATTTTCATAATTTATTTGACTTGAAATTTAAATGTTCTCAAAAAAAATTAACTATGTAATTTGATTATTCTACTAAAATAATAATAAAAACGTTATTAGAACTCTGTAAGACAATTTTGATGATCCCAAATATTTTATGCCAGTTATTTGGCCATTGAAAATGTATTTGGTAATAGCATATTAATTATATTTATACATCTTAAGTGAACCTTTCAGTGAAGAATTATTTTAATATCGATTCACTGGACAAAGCATAGAAACTAACCGTCTCTGTAAGTTGTTTTAATTGAATCTGTAATATAAAGCAAAACAGCCTCCTTGGAGATCGAGAGGGCTTTGACCTTGCGCGACAACTGTTCGTAAATTGTATTTTATTTCGTACCATATAAAGGACATTTTTCGGTGACGATTTTTTGTATCAGACATAACTGACCGTTACTTCATTTCGACGTGAAATAAAGACAAACAAACAAACAAACACACTTTATAATTTATAATATTAATATAGATACTAATACGGATGATTTTATATTATACTTCATCCGTATCATTTGTATCTACAACTCGACCAAACCAAGTTTGCACCTCGCTGGAATGCGGCGCCCCGCCCGCTTCCCCGCTCACCTTCCCGCGATCGCCCTGTCGCGTCAGTACGGTTAGCATCTTTGTCGCCGACACGCGTCATACGAGTTTTCGTCTCCCTATCCGTTGAATTTTAAATTTTTTAATTGCTCTTGTTCGGTTTTTTGTTGAAGCTTAGTTATATTAATGGACGTTCATTTTTTTTTACTTCGAGAGGATTGTTGTGGGCAACAAAAATGAAAGGAAAGGTCATACACAGTGAAGGGAGAAACCTAAATCCTGAAAAGGAAACATAAAGGATAATTATTACTGAGCAATTGGGATACAAATTTAAAAAGTGCAAGAATGCCCGGGTGGTCTTAATACAAAAACCCGATATCGCTATATTTAACGGCCGTCTGGTGTAGTGGTAAGTGACATGGTCACTACACAAGGGGGTCGCGGGTTCGAATCCCGCCAAGGGAAGATATTTGTATGATAAATATAAATGTCTTTTTCAGGGTTATGGATGTATATTAAATATATGTATGTGTATAATAAAAATCTTATATTTATTTCCGTTATCTGGTACCTGTAACACAAGTTCTTTACGAACTTATCACGGGACCAGTTAACGTGGCGTGATTGTTAGAAAATATTTTTTATTATTATTATTATTCTAATTTACCTACGTATAATATATTGTTAAAAACAATAAATGCAAAGTAAAAAATCTAACAAACATTTGTTTACATTTTTAAAGTCATAGCGAATCCTTTTTTCAGACCGTACCTAAGCGGCAGTGTGACGTAATCGATGCGAGGTGCAAACTTAGCTTGGTCGAGCTGTACTTAATAAGTTACTAGCATTAAATCAATATGAAATAAGTATGTGCCATTTGCATTAAATTTATAAATGAAAATGAAATTATTATGATAACAGCAATTGCCAGTTAGACCACAAAGGTAATTCCAAGAAATATTTTGAAACCATTTTTACGGATAAAACCGTAAAATCCTTTTGAATAGCACCAACTTTGGGCCACGGTTAGTTAGTCAATCGAAATGTTAATTTAAACAGTAAAAATACTTGTAATGTTTGTGAACCGTGAAATTTATTTTTTTACATTCTTTTTTTTTATAAATCCTGTATTAATTTATTTATTATAAAAAAAAAGAACACAATATTCCTAACCTAAAAGTATATGTTATTATCCGCAACATGCTTCGTCAAAAAGTACAATACTTACTCTCAGCTGCAAGTGTCGTCATTTTATATTATATATCACTTATTTTTAATGCAGCTTAGAAATAACAGTAATTTTTCAAAATGGTTACAGTTTTAAAAAACAAATGGACGATAACTAACTAATAATCTGAAGAGAAAATCTGTCAAAATGAAAAAGGTTTTCGGCTTAACAGGCAAAAGATAAAAGAACATACAAAACATAAATTTATTTTACATTGACGTTATAAGACTTATTGAGACAAAATAAACTTAAACACGTCCGCGCACTACGAAAACCAAAAACAAAATGATTAGAATTACCGTAATTATATTACATTTAAGTAATGTCGACACGTCTTTAGCGGTAGGCAGCGGCTTGGCTCTGCTCCAGCCTGGCATTGCTGAAGTCCATGGGCGACGGTAACCACTTACCATCAATCAGGCGGGCCGTACGCTTGTCTGCCTACAAAGGCAATAAAAATAAAAAAAACTGTTAAAAAAATGTGAGTGTTGCCACTTTGAAACTTCCTAAAAATGTGAGTGTTGCCACTTTGAAACTTCCTATTACCTACGGTAAACAGGCGAGCTGACTGCCTACAAATACTAAGCAAACTTTCTGTACTTATTATTGAATATTTATTTTTATTCAAAGATTATGAAAAAGTTGAGTAATTGTTACGAATTTATTTACCCTTGTACTTTTGAGATTTGATACATAAATCCCTTAATTTTTTTTTAACCGACTTCAAAAAAGGAGGAGGTTCTCAATTCGACTGTATGTTTTTTTTTTAATGAACTTAATATGGGCTATGGTAGCTTTTAGCAAATTAAATTATTATTGAGTTTCGAATCAAACTTATTTCGTACTTAAATTATTATGATGTAATATGTGAACAATTTTGTATTTATTAAATCAAGTTCAACTCTTTGATCCCCACGTAGGTCACTAGTGCCCTACGCGGCGCACTGAAGTAATTATGCTGGATTACTAAGGCGCTGGAATATCTAGTAGACTCTGGGAAAGACGAATCCAAAGATACTGAGAATGAATCGTATTTCTAACAGACCTATAAAAGACTAAAACATATCGTCTTCTCGCATTAAAACTGTATAGGTAACCTCAATACTTACTAATTTTACAGGAGAGTGTTTTAAAGGTTTAACATGTAATATTCTTAAAATTAATCATATTTGCAACATTAATTTTTTAATTTTTACCAGTTACATTATCTCTTTTAAAGTAAGATAAAATTATGTATTAATTTTGTTAATAGTAGTCAAAAGACAGAGGTAATCTAAAAAAAAAAAAAACTAAAACTAAACTACGCTCTTTTGACAGTATTTATTAGAAAAATACTGTTGATACCAAATGTTTACACGCATGTTGACTCAATTTTGAATATTTTTGGAAATTGTACACTTTTAATGCAAAAAGGCGACCTATTACCAAACAAAAGAAGGTGAGATTAGTCAATCTAGACGCTTGATAACAGAAATCGACATAATTACTTGAGTGCGCCGCGTAGGTCACCGGTGACCTATACGACAGTCAAAGGGTTATTACCATATATATCCATTGCGGGCGCTAAGAGAAATCTTTTCAGAAACGAACGCAATTTCTTGCTATTTCGTCAATACACTATACACTTGTCTTTATTTAAATATTAGTAGCAAAAAGTGAAATAAAATTAATGATTTTGTAATAAGGACTAAATAGGCTTTATATTTTTGTTTATGTTAGCATAATTATATTGCTCTTTTGCAGCGAAGAGGTAGCTACGTTTTCTGGTAGAGCATTAAAGAAAAAAATAATAATTTTAAAAGTTTTGTAAAGTTTTGTCGGTCATACGTACACTTACGTAATACTAGCAATACATATATACAACAATGGGTTGTAACAGCAAATATTAAAAAAAAACTAACAACAGAAATACTAAATGTAACGGGAAAATATTGTTGTCTCCCTCGCACGCTCTAAGGCAGTGACGTCATAAAATTATATAATAACAAACTAGATGGTTAAGCAAATGTCGACAGTGAGAATCTAAAAAAATATAAGCCATTGTGAAATATAATTTATAATGTACGAAATATGTTTTTTTTTGTGATATTTAGTGTGTAGTTGTACATTTTCAAAATAAACGTTGTTATATGATTAGTTAAAAAGTCTTTTTATTTCTTGCAACCCATAATTAACAACCCTTATAATAGATACACGATTTTTAAATTATTATTATTATTACTGCAGCTTATGGATAAAAAAAAACTACATGTGTGCAATTCACACGTGGTAGAAGTGAAACCTTCCAAAATTAAAATACAATTATCCTTAACGTCTTAAGTATATGTAACATTTTGTCATTAGTAAATAATTGTAAGGTAGCGCCCTCTGTGAATTGATATTTTAATTTCACGTATAATCCTAAATTAAAATTCACTACAAGAGCTTTCATACACACGTTAGTATTAAAAAATCTCACAGATGGCGCTGTATTAAATAGTATGTATATTTCTGTCTCATTCTTTGCTGGTTTCATCCTACACATTTCTGTATTTGTGTCTCTTACCTGTCGTTTTTTCCGTTGCATCCGGTTTGAAATCACAACGATTCTAAAGAAGTTTTCACTTCAAAAAATTCTCAGCTAATGTTAGTAACGGGCTTACGCCAAGTGAATTGGTTCATTGTGTTGTAGGGATTTCAATAGTGGGTGTAAGAATCGTCGCACTATGGAACCGTGTGCTTAGTGTGAGTTTTTTAACGTTCTCGTTATCGTAAAAGTTGCAGTTGAAACAGCGCCCCTAGCGGCAAACGTAAGCGAACATTCCAACTCCATACAAATTTGATTTAACTTTTACGCTATCAAGAACCTTAAGAAATGACTATTGGAACTATGTAAACTTTTTCCCGGTTCCATATTCTATTATTACTATTATTATTATTATTTTTTACTTATTTGCAAGAACCTCTCCTCGAGTGAAGGCCTCCGCCAACAAAAACCAATGTTCCCTATTTTGGGCAACTTGTTCTTGTGATGTGTGATATGATTATTTTATATGGTTTTATTATTATTTAATTTACGGTTTATGTGATTTAAAGCTTTTAATTGTTTGATTTAAGTCCTAAATCCTTTGTTTGAACTATAACGAGACCAGGAAGTGGCGACTACTCGCAACTAATGTGGTAGCATGGCCTTCGAAATATCAGGATTTGGATGAATGAGGAGAGGCGAAGACCGAGCTGAGTGAACGACTGTGAGCTGACGATGATGATGATGACCAAACTGAACGCAGGTGTTAAGTGCGGTCATTGTATCTTTTTCCCGGTCATCGTTCTCGTCGAACCCGTCGCTTCCGACGTAGGGCCCGGCGAGTAACTTAACCCACAGACACAAGCCACTGAGTTTCTCGCCGGATCTTCTTAGTGGGTCGCGTTTCCGATCCGGTATGATTATTATCAATGTCAATTTCGACTACTCTTTTTTTTTATTGCTTAGATGGGTGGACGAGCTCACAGCCCACCTGGTGTTAAGTGGTTACTGGAGCCCATAGACATCTACAACGTAAATGCACCACAGACCTTGAGATGTAAGTTCTAAAGTCTCAGTATAGTCACAACGGCTGCCCCACCCTTCAAACCGAAACGCATTACTGCTTCACGGCAGAAATAGGCGGGGCGGTGGTACCTACCCGTCCGGACTCACAAGAGGTCCTACCACCAGTAACCACAATGTAGTCTTAAAGTTTTTAAAACTACCTAAGCTGATGTTCTTGACAGACCATATCAGCGTCACCAGGCGAGTAAGTGAACTCACGGGGCTCGAACCTGACGTTGTTGATAACACGAACCCTAGCAAGAGCATTGCTTCGCAGACCTGTTTTGCATTGTCAATCCAAACTTTGACTCATGAGTACATTACCAAAATATGTAATGAGTCCTGCATAACACCTGAACAAGTCTGTATTCGAAATTTATCATAAATAAAGATAAATAAATAATCTCTCTGATAATCTGAAAACATCTGTGAATTTTAATGAAAAAAAAAAACGTAGATATGTAATCTTTGTAATAAAACTTGATTTTTATAATTTACACGCTCTGGATTTATTTGATACTAGCTGTACCCGTCCGCGTCGCTGGGCATTTAAAATTAACATAATTATTTCTCACCCCCACAAAGATTCTCATCATTAACGCCCCCGCAACTGGTGTAGGGAGTCCAACACTGATATAAATATTAGCCTTTCCATTGAGTACATGTATTTTCTACATGGATACTAAGTTAATTGGATGCATGGTTCAGTAGTTGTAACGGAACATCCGTAAAAACCACTGTAGATTTATATATTAGTATAGATATAGATGTTATCGTTTTTAGGGTTCTATTCATTATTTGTATATACCGTTTAAATTTTATAAATACTTAAGATTAATAATTGCCTAAGATTTCGAATGTACGTTATAAAATTACAAATGAAGACCAATAAAATCTCTGTTAAACATTTGATCTGGTAATGGCTGTTTATTCTAGACATTTGTTCCATGTAACGAAATCTGGATGATTTTCATATCTTGTCTTTAAAGGCAGTCGATAATTCTCCGTATTACTTTGTGGTGAGTGACCAATGCCCGTAGATATTTGGGGGGAGGTATCGTGAACCCGCAATGGTTTTTATTTTCCACAGGAGAAAATCGGCGGATCCCCATCTGCGCAGCGGGTGGGGTATGTGGAAGTTGAACCTCACTAAAAACTCCTGCCGCTCACAGCCGGCGCCCTACCGCGGACCGGGCCGGAGCCCAGTGGGAGTTATCGAGACGGCGGGACAAGGTTTACGCAGAGCATATTACATCCATCCCGCCGTCCCCCAGAAATTACCCTGCCCCACGGCTGGGTCCCTATCCGCATTAAGCGGATGGAGCCCAAAGCTCTTAGGGGGCGGGGTGACGGATGGAACCCTGGTCCCGACCCCCTGCTCGACGGCGGCGGATTTCCGTGTAGTGAGGAGAGCTTTGCCTCAGCCGCCTCGCCGCCTCCTACTACAAGATAGTGCACTCGCAGAAGTCGAGCATAGCTTTCCAGGACTCGTCGCCGCCAAGCATCGACGCCACGACGCCAGGCAGCGACAAGTCCGGTCCTATCTTTGCGACAAGGGCACGGCACTGCACCTTCCAAGCGGGGCAGGCAGCGAGCGTATGCTCCGTCCTATCCAAGTCGTGTCCACAATGGTGACACCTCGTCGTCAGCTCAGCTTCTATTCGGTGCAGGTACTTCCCGAAGCATTCGTGCCCAGTCAGCACCTGCACCAGACGAAAGGTGAGACGTCCTTCGCCACGATTCACCTAGTCATCAAAGACCAGGTAAACTGCCTCGACGGTCCGTACCCCCCACGTGGGGTTGGCCAATCGCCTCGACCACGACTCGAGCACGGACCGCCGAGAATGGGCCTTTCGCGCCCGCAGCTCACTTTCGGGGAGACGCGCCACGCCCCGAGCACGAAGCTCGCTGCGCCACCGATAGTCAGCAGCGAGCAACTCCGCCTCCAGCTCCCATGGCGGCGTCCCCGCCAACACATACGCTGCCTCGAAGGACACGGTGCGATATCCGCGGATGACCCTGATGGCAACGGTGCGCTGCGGCCGGCGCAGAAACCGAGCCATAGCCGCCCAGTTGCCGGGGCCCGTGAAACCACAGAGCCTCGGATTTACTCAGCGCCACGTCGAGACCCAGCCTCTATCCTCCCGACGACGAGAGCCACTCCCGCTGTGGCGAGACGGACAGACTCTCTATAATCATCCCCACGGGCCACGACCAACGTATCGTCCGCGTAACAAATAACGCGCACGACCGGGAGGAGGGCGCCTCTCAGTACCCAGCCGTACCCGATATTCCACAAGAGGGGGCCGAGAACCGACCCCTGTGGAACACCACGCACAACTGGAAACCGGTGAAGGGTTTCACGGTACCTGGTACATTCGACCGACCTGGCCTCCAAGTAGGTGCCAACCAGCCGGCGGAGGTAGAGGGGCACTCCATGCCTCTCCAGTGCCCCCCCTAACACGGTCCAAGGCAGGGTGTAAATGCGTTGGCGATGTCAAGAGACACCGCCATCGCCACCCTGCCCCGTGAACCCGCAATGGTACACTATTCTTGTTCAGTCCTGTTCATTTTTCAAACAATCTCGCATTTTAGGGTTCAGGGCCAGATAACCATAGGTCTGATGCAAATGCATGACCTAATAGCTAGATATTCCAACAGCTAGATCCAAATAATACCTACACCTATGTCTTTTAGAACTCAAACTATGATCGGTCTAGATCCCAAACATTTGGCTCGAGCTTAGCAACAGTAGACACAGACATTCGTGTCTTTTCAAAACGATTAAAACTTACGTCAACGGTTGCGAATATCGAACGAAGACTCCCAATTAGGCGTGAAGATATCGTATCGAATTTCGGATAAGAGGACAATATAAATTATGTTATAGAAACGGAAAATCGCAAATCAATCAAACATGTGGTGGATTTTGATTTGTTCTGTGCTTTTTGGAGGTTCGCAGGTAAAATACAATGTAATTTAGCCGTGGGGCTGCTGTTAGGTGTGCCACTATCACTATGCTATCATTAAACTAACAATAACAAGGAGCAGAAGAAATAATAAAACCTATTTCGGTTTTATCTATACTAATATATAAATCTACAGTGGTTTTTACGGATGTTCCGTTATAACTACTGAATCATGCATCCGATTGACTTGAAACTTGGTATCCATGTTTTTTTTTATTGCTTAAATGGGTGGACGAGCTCACAGCCCACCTGGTGTTAAGCGGTTAATGGAGCCCATTGACATCCACAACGTAAATGCGCCACCCACCTTAAATGTACTTAATGGATAAGCTAATATTTATATGAGTGTTGGACTCCCTAATATAAATGACAATAAATAATAATGTTAATTTTAAATGCCCAGCGAAGCCGGTACGGCTATTATTCTTTTAACGCTGTGCTTATGAAGCAATTTTCAGGGCGTTCCTGTGGAAACTGTAGATGTAATTATACCTTCTGTCCCAGTCCACTTTCAAGATATCCCTCGCAATGGTGAGTTGAATTTCATTAGCCCCGATCTTATTAGAACAGGAAATAGGGCTGCCCTAACACAGACAAAGTTGTTCATTGTGCAACAATGGATACATAGGTCCGAAATACACATAAAAATATGCGCATAATGATTTTCTATACACTAAAAGTAAAACTCCCACAAACATTAAAGTGTTTTGAAGCGAACTTTTCCAATTTACTATAGTACAAGACATCATTTATTGCCATTTTCTAGTGATTTATTGCCGATTGTTAGTGACAGCTGGTAATAGTACAGGTTTGGTCGTTGTAGCGAGGCTTGAGGGAGACCTATGTCGGGCAGTGGACGTCTGTAGGCTGAAATATTGACAGATAGGCAGACCTTTTGCATGAACCGAAAGCGCACAGACTAAAAGAGAACATGACTCCGAAAATTTGCTTCTGCCCCAAAACACTATTTAAGAGAAGATTAATGGTATTCTAAGCCTTTTAGATCTGTCACCGTCTTGTGTATTTTTGCTCCTAAGCAACGCCACGTTCCGATTCAAGAGGTAAGATTAACTTTAAGATAGATCAATTAATATTCAGTCCAGGGAAAGTGAGGTCAATTGAAATGTGTGACATTAATGGTTCATGGTTTTATCAACCAACGAATTAGAGGTATCCTTTATAGTCATTTATGGAGCTCATCTCGGATGTTTTTTACTGGTGGTAGGACCTCTTGTGAGTCTGTGCGGGTAGGTACCACCACCCTGCCTATTTCTGCAGTGAAGCAGTAATGCGTTTCGGTTTGAAGGGTGGGGCAGCCGCTGTAACTATGCTTGAGACCTTAGAACTTGTTTCTCAAGGTGGGTGGCGCATTTACGTTGTAGATATCTATGGGCTCTAGTAACCACTTAACACCAGGTGGGCTGTGAGCTCGTCCACTCATCTAAGCAATAAAAAAAAAGTAAAAAAAATATATGCTAACCTTTTTTTGCAGACCAAAATCGTATCATAGGCGGATGGCTGGCCACAGAAGGACAGTTCCCTTACAAGGTGAGCGTGCGAAACGTCAGCCCTGTGGGCGGAGTCAGCGCGTGTGGGGGCTCCATAATTCACAACGAATGGATTCTAACAGCAGCTCATTGCGTGGCCAGGTAAACTAACACACTAATCGATCTCGCTGCTTTGAAAGAAGGGTTTTTTTTATTGCCCAAGTATGACCGGTTTAAAATAAAACAGTCTTCTGAAACAGTTATTCGATTGCCAATTTAGATTAACTAGATTTGAGTTACATACCATTTTTGTAATCTGAACAGAAAATCATCTTAATCTTAAGTAAATTGGCGTGAGTTTTTGAATTCGCATGGGTAAATACCACCGCCCTGTCTATTTCTGCCGTGAAGCAGTAATGCGTTTCGGTTTGAAGGGCGGGGCAGCCGTTGTAACTATACTGAGACCTTAGAACTTATATCTCAAGGTGGGTGGCCCATTTACGTCGTAGATGTCTATGGGCGCCAGTAACCACTTAACACCAAATGGACTGTAAGTTCGTCCAACCATCTAAGCAATAAAAAAATAAAAAAAACTTCGCCGCTACATACTCTTTTAAACAAACAAACACACGCATGTACATATACTTGTATGTATGTACCTCTTCTTCTTTTTCTCCACCTTATCCCACTAGGTAGGGTCGTTACAGCTAATTTTTTTCTTCTATTCTCTTCTATCAGCCGTCATCTCAACACTCACTCCTCTCTCTCTCATATCGTCATTCACACACTCCATCCATGTCTTCTTCGGTCGACCTCTTCCCCCTCTACCTTGCACTACCATTTCCATACATCTCCTAATCACATGCATCTTCTCTCTACGCATCACATGTCCATACTACGCTATGTATGTACCTATGAAAGAAATGTTAATTTTAAGAAATTGCATTTTAAGTCGGTTTTGCATTGTGGTTTTTAAACTGAAAATTATATTAGTGGGCAATGTAAAAAATTTAATAAATTGTAATCTGAATATAATAGTAATCTACTTTAGATTTTTTTGTTAAAGTTTTTTAGTAATTTCGGAGGTATAGTTTTTTTTTTCCCTACCTATGCTGATAGCCTTGAGAGGCTATTTCAGCTTCACCCTAACGTGTGTAGGTGAGGTCACGGGGCTCAAGCCGGCGTGTGCTAACACTGACCCTAGCAAGAGTAGTGCTTCGCAGAATCTACCACCGGATCGGGAACGCGACCCACTGAGAAGATCCGGCGAGAAACTCAGTGGGCTGTGTCTATGGGTTAACTCGCTCGTCGAGCCCTTCGTCGCAAGCGACGGGTTCGACGAGGAGGTATAGTGTTTCACGCGATTCTAAGGAATTATTATTAAGGAATGTCACTACGGATGTCCTTGAAGCCATTTATAATGTAATGATGTAAACTTTCATTAATAATATTTGATTAGCGAGAATTTAATAATAACATTTTATTTATATTTTTATCAAAGACATGGGTACGATATGAAAACGGCAGATATACTAATGCATTGTTTTTAACAAATAATAGTGTACTATCCCATAACATATCTATTTATTATAGAAAATTTCACTGCTACATTATTTCAACTAACTAGTATTACCTGTTATTTTCACATATTTTCATTATGCACATGAAGACTGAATTAAAGAGGACTGAAATTATTACTGGTGGTAGGACCTCTTGTGAGTCTACCCTGCCTATTTCTGCCGTGAAGCAGTAATGCGTTTCGGTTTGAAGGATGGGGCAGCCATTGTAACTATACTTGAGACCTTAGAACTTATACCTCAAGGTAGGTGGCGCATTTACGTTGTGGATGTCTATGGGCTCCAGTAACCACTTAAGACCAGGTGGGCTGTGAGCTCGTCCAACCATCTAAGCAATAAATAAAAAAATAAAAAAGTATTTTTTAACAATTTTGATTGAAATGAAAATTATTAACACGCAAATAATATAAGAATAAATTGTTGAGGCGAATCAAATAAAAATTATGTATGTGTACTTGAACCACAGATCACAGGTTGGATTAGAATTATCTTTTTTAAGACAAGTATAAAAGGATCAAATAAATAAATTACATTTAGGGTACTGCAGGGACTGAGAGCTTTAATATGTTTTAAATAAAATCCACAAGCTAGTACTCAGGCCACAGACTAGTAAAACAGGCTAGTAACAGAGCTACAGGCTAGTAACACAGGCTAGTAACACAGCCACAGATTAGTAAAACAGGCTAGTAACACAGCTACAGGCTAGTAAAACAGGCTAGTAATACAGCCACAGGCCAGTAACACAGGCTAGAAAACACAGCCATAGGCTAGTAACACAGGCTAATAACATAGCCACAGGCTAGTAACACTGCCATAGGCCAGTAACACAGGCTAGAAAACACAGGCATAGGCTAGTAACACAGCCACAAGCTAATAAAACAGGCTAGTAACACAGCCACAGGCCAGTAACACAGGCTAGTAAAATCCTACATTAGTTCTTTTTTTTTGTGATTGATAGATTGCCCGAAAGTGGCCCGAAGGCATCCTAAATTACATTTCCTTCCCTCTCTTACTAGCAGTATTCTCTCCTAGATACCTTATACCCGTTTTCTTCCTGCCCCCGCCTCTCAGCTTCTCAAATCTTCAAACACAGCATTGCAATCTCGCAAGAATGGGACAATCCTATCATAATATAGTCAAGACTTCCACCACGTCTATCGATCATCTAACGACAGTATTTTTTTTTTTTACTTTTTTTTTATTGCCTACGTGTGTGGACGATCTCACAGCCCACCTGGTGTTAAGTGGTTACTGGAACCCATAGACATCTACGATGTAAATGCGCCACACACCTTGAGATATAAGTTCTATGGTCTCAGTATAGTTACAACGGCTGCCCCACCCTTCAAACCGAAACGCAATTCGCCCCCCAATCCATTGTTACAATTAAGCATTTGTTTCAGACGCGAATCATTCGTGATCCGTTTGGGATTGACCAACCTGACCCGTCCTGAGTTAATAATGGAGACAGTGGAGAAGTACGTGCACCCTGACTACAATGTCGGCTCCACCGCCGTGCAGGTTGATGAGATCGCTCTCCTGAAGCTGCCCCGTCGTGTGGAGTATGGACGTGAGTTTCCCTCTCTTTCTGTTTGAGCATTATCGATAATGGCACTCATCAATATTAAAAGTATATATATAATATTATATCTATGAATGGCGCTGTCACTCATCTGCCACAGACAACACTAGACGCCATAGACAAAAGACATCGAGTACACGAACAGACTTGGATCACAGATCGTACGCTAAATTAAATAATATAAACCTATCGTTTTAGCAATTTCTCATTTCAATAGGCTGCTTCTTTTTTTGTCTTCATAGGCAGACGAAAATGGCCAACGATGGTCACCGTCGGCATAGCCAAGTCTCTATCCTTGTTCCTTCAAACCTCGTTTCCAGAAGGACATGTCATTGCACTCAAGAAGTAGGTCGAAGACTCTCCTGAAACCTCCGAAAGAAAGGCACCTCTTCTACGTCACTAGAAGCCAGACCTGGCGTACTAATAGATTTTAATTCTATAAAATGACCTTCAAACACAAACTAACGCCCTGATGATGGGTGACCACAGTCGTTCATGGACACTTGCACTTTAGGGGCAGAGCTTAACCGCTTCCTACCCTTCAGGACTCTTTTCAAACGAGAGCCCATAAGGAACACGACGGCTGGATGTTCAGTCCACGGCCGCGTATTCTGAAGTAAAAAGTTTAGTCTGATAATTGGAATAATTTGGCTTAGGGTTAGAATGTATTTATCTACGGTAACAGGTGGTGAAAAGAAAATACAAAATAAATACCAAAAAAGAAACATACCATTATCTCAAGCAATTTCTCAAACAATATCTTAGCAAAATGTAATGTTTTGACCATGACCAGGAGTGACCAGCGCCTTAAAGAACAACCCCCACCCTGAGCTACTAAAACCAGAGCCTTTCTTATCTGTAGTTTCTATTTCAGGCGGCTATGTCCCCGAGGTCTTGAGTTGGGTCTATCAATTGGGTATCACGAACGAGGAGTGCCTTAACTGGTACCCTAACAGTCAGACCATCAAGGACCAGACATTGTGCGCGAAATATTATAATCATACTTCACAAAACATTTGTACAGTAAGTAACTTTACCTAACCTAACCTTTAAGTTCACTTTGCAAACAGACCTCTGTTATCCAGTGTTTGTGGGTTATTTAGAAGAGATTTAGGGTATTTTTGACACCTCATGCCCTCATGCACTTAGCTTCTTAAGCTCCACTTCCATTTTTTTACGTAAAATTTTATCTAGTCAACTTTACTAATGAAATTTCAGTATACTAATAATAATTATGCCATTTAAAAACAGGTCTAGAAATTGTACAACATTAGTGTGTTGTTTTTGACCGTTTTGTGCAATTACATACTTGTCCGTATGCCTATGATTCCTATTTCCTATTTAAAGATATTTTGGTTTATTTCAGGGCGACAGTGGCGGACCCCTGACTATGGATGATCTCGATGGCTCACCCACTATCGTAGGCATCACTAACTTTGGTTACGCGCGGGGATGCAACACACCCAATCCGTCCGGTAATACGTTTTTCACAGGCGTTTCTGTGATCAGCAGACGGCACACCTGTCACGCGGCTTCCCGAACCCATATACCACATAGTGCGAGATGGAGTGACACTTACGCTGTAGAAGTCATAACTATACTTGTTACGACCCCTCAAACTGAAATAGACATACTAGACTAGACGACTTCACGGCAAATAGGGAAGTTGTTGGCACCTCCCAATATACCCATTCGGGCTTACAATTATAGTTTATTGCTTAGATGGGTGGACGAGGTGGGCTGTGAGCCACCTGGTGTTAAGCGGTTACTGGAGCCCATAGAAATCCAGAATGTAAATGCGCCACCCACCTTGAGATATAAGTTCTAAGGTCGCAAGTATAGTTACAACGGCTGCCCCACCCTTCAAACCGAAACGCATTACTGCTTCAGGACAGAAATAGGCAGGGTGGTGGTACCTACCCGTGTGGGCTCAAAGAGGTCCTACCACCATTAATTACACAAATTATAATTTTGCTGGTTTGATTTTTATTACACGATGTTATTCCTTCACCGTGGAAGTCGATCGTGAACATTTGTTGAGTACGTATTTCATTAGAAAAATTAGTACCCGACCGAGATTCGAACACCGGTGCATCGCTCAACACGAATGCACCGGACGTCTTATCCTTTAGACCACGACGACTGGCTTTAGTTAGTCTACAATTCATCATTTCAGGTTTCGTCCGACCAGAGTTCTACCACGACTGGCTGAAACAGGTCACCGGCATCAACTTCGACTGGAGCGTCTTTGACATTGTTATCAGCTAAAGCTTCGGGAACCCCTCAACGACAACGACGACATCTCATCCTCACTAATTTTATGTACCATTTTCACTCATTGATAACGCAGTATTGAGCGAATTTGTCCGGAATTTATCGATTCAAAACTTTGGAGTGTCGTGTTGATTATTGTATTATCTTGATGATTATTAGAAGATAAACATGCTGATTTCAGAATTTGTATTTCTTATTGGACAATTCAAAACTTAATTTAGATATTGTTTTGATTATTTTTATTATAAAAACGGCCGTCTGGTGTAGTGGTAAGTGACATGGTCACTACACAAGGGGGTCGCGGGTTCGAATCCCGCCAAGGGAAGACATTTGTATGATAAATATAAATGTCTTTCCAGGGTTATGGGTGTATATTAAATATATGTATGTGTATAATAAAAATATTATATTTATTTCCGTTATCTGGTACTTGTAACACAAGTTCTTTACGAACTTAGCACGGGACCAGTTAACGTGGCGTGACTGTTAGTATATATTTATTTATTTACTTATTTATTTATATATATTATATTATAACATTTCATCTACATTCGGAAATGAAAGAGTCGAAAAATCGTCGTTTCTGTAAATGCATTACGGTCTCATAGATTTGATACAAAAATTTCAAAAAACAGTGGTTTTAATAATGCATATTTAATAAGTTATGGACCTCTATATTTCAAACAAAATTTCGTTTCCTTTTTAAATTTTTTTCAAACTTCATTTCTGCTCTGACGGTGTTTCTATTTCTGATAAGTATTATTGATAACTATTATTGATAAGTATCAATAAAATAATTAACATTACATTGATTTACTGATATTTATGGGTGATTTGTTTGTTATACAGTTGCTTAAGGGGTAAATAAATGTTGAATAAAATCAGATTGATTTGTCTTTTTGAATAGTGTACAATTCAAAGTTTAATTTTAAGCATACTTTTAATCAATTTATACAAGAGTGCCATAATGTATACGAAAAGATGTTGAATGTCGAATGATAAGTAAAAACCGTTTGCTTTCCACAATTATTCATAAAGAAATAACAGGATATTTGGCTAGTTACGGAAAATAAATCCTTATAATGGTCGTGTGAAATATACGAGATAGCAGATTCAATATATTTTATTATAATATATTGAATTTAATATAAGAATTTATTATAATATATTGAGTTTACAATTAATTCAATAAAATAATCTCAAATACTTTGAGATATTGCAAGTTTTTCGAACATTTCAATGCATTAAAAAATCAATCAGCCCTTGTCTGCTATCTCATTTTTATTATAATTAATCTATACTAATATTATAAAGAGGAAAGATTTGTTTGTTTGTTTGTTTGTTTCGAATAGGCTCCGAAACTACTGGACCGATTTGAAAAATTCTTTTTCCATTAGAAGCCGACATTGTCCCTGATGAACATAGGCTACTTTTTTTAATTTTTTTTTTTTTTCATGTGTGTTTTAATGTTTCCGAAGCGAAGCGAGGGCGGGTCGCTAGTAATATAATAATTGAATTTTGTTTTTTTTTTTCAATTGCTTAAGTTGATGCACGACCTCACGACCCACCTCGTGTTAAGCGATTATCGGGGCCCATAGACATCAACAACGTAACCGCCGTCATCCACCTTGAGACATGAGTACTGAGACTCAGTTATACGACTGCCGCATCCTTGAATCCGAAACGCATTACTGCTTCACGCCAGAAATAGGCAGGGTGGTAGTACCGTGCGGGCTCACAAGACGTCCTATCACCAATAATCGGGCAAATTATAATTTTGGGGGGCAAATGTTATTACACAATGTTATTTTAATCACTGTGCAAGCCATTCATGAACATTATTTAAGTAAGTACGTATTTCATTAGAAGTTTACGTACGAGATTCAGACATTGGAACAGTTGCATAACTCCATACCTCGGGCATCTTATCTTTTAAACTACAACCACTTCGACACTTTTTTCTTTATTGCCCTTGTAGGCAGGCGAGCATACGGCCCACCTGATAGTGAGTGGTTACCGTCGCCGATTGACTTCCGCAATGCCAGGGGCAGAGCCAAGCCGCTGCCTACCGTTAAGTAATCCCTACAAGCCTCGTTTGAAGAAGAACATGTGATAGCGCTCGGGAAACACCGTGGAGGGGAGCTCATTCCAAAGCCATAATAATATGGTACATGGCAAAAAAGATCTCTAGAAACGCACTGTGGATGAACGCAGTGGCTCCAGGTAATATGGATGAACTCTACTCTGGTGGCGGGCTTCGAAGACTATAATAATAACAATAAAAACATTTTTCCAACAAAAAATTGCAAACGTTTAAAAATATACATATAATTAAAAGAAAAATAACGAGGCTTGGAAAGGGTTCAGCAATACGTAACATTAACCACTCAATCGGTACTGCGACGCTGATCTTCCGCCGACACCAGCATCAGACCGACTGACCATTATTTGAGTAGATACAGGAACAGTTTTGTATTTTTATTTGTACAAAATATGCTACAAATAAAAAAACAAAGAATGTAAAATTAAATAAATAATACTGAAAAGAGACAAAAATAATAGCAATTAAATGTAAGCCCGCCATTGTCCAAAACATGGCTGTTCGATTTTAGGGTTTACATTTTGAAATCTCCCGCCAACTTGCCCGGTACCCGCGCAATCTACTGAGCGCGACACTAGCGCTACGCGTGTTGCCGCAGTTTGTGCAACATTTGAAAAAGGAGTCGTGAAAGTGGCCCGCGATTCCGATTCGGTGGTAGATAGATGCTTGCTGGGATCAGTGTTATCGACGCTCTCAGGTTGAGCCCGTGAGCTCACCTACCGATCTGCTTATGAGCTATCAACCCACGTCCTTACGGATCCATCAGATCCAATAACTCTTGCATTAGACACCTTTAGCTCGAACACTAGGAGTAGGGCCCCGGTAACCGTACTCGTCGAACTCGGCAAAGAGTTCGATGTACAACTTAACCTTTTTTTTTTAACGCTGGGGAATCCATTTACGGATACCCGGTCGAGGGGGGTAACAGACCGGGTTATGTCGGACTCCGGCGCTCCCTGAGAGGAAGAAGGGGAGAAGAGAAGGGCCGAGGTCATTCACCTCCCCCAATATCTCACAGGAGACTACGCCTTGAAAAAGGCGCGCGAAACACTTGCCCCGCAGATCGACTACCGACTAAACCCCATCGAGCTCCACCACACCGACTACACGAAAATTACGGTACCGCAGTGCGCGCCGAAAGTCGTACAACCTAACCTAAGCCTGACTTTCTCGGCGGATCTTCTCAGGAGGTCGCGATTCCAATCCGGTAGTAGACTCATTCACGAAACAGCTACTCTTGAGTCGTTAAGTCTCCTTTGGAGGCGCTCGGGTAAGCCGTTAGCAAATCCCACCCATCCTGGCTGAGCCTTTGCTCACCCACCTGCCCTAGGGAAACTGGAAAGGTCTCCGGGCCACCAGTAACTTCTCAAACATAAAAAAGAAATTTATCAACGCTTAAGTAAGAAAAAAGTCTAATTTAAAATTGCTGTTACGCCGGTAAGATTAACGCCATCTATCGCCGAATAGTCGAAACGAATATCGAAGGATCCAGAATTCTCGAGAATTACAACGCCATCTATTGACAGGTCGCGGAAACTACGAATAGAGTTGTGAAGAATATTCTCGATAATTCTAGGGATGAGGTACTTTGGTGAAATTTTATTTATCCCGAACCCCAGCGCGTAACATTACCATTCCTGTTTCGAAGATATATAGGTATTTACAAGACTTTCGCACACGCCTAAATAGGCCTGTCATTTCCTTCGCACAGTGAAACGACAGGTACGTAATTAAAGCAAAAACATTATTAATTAATCGTAATTGATCATATTTATCTCGGATTAGACGATACGCGTAATCGACGTGACGTAAATAATCTGTTCTAATTCTATAAATTGAATTTGAATTCCGTGTCATCAGTAGCAATCATGGCCGGTAAAATGGCGGTCGCGTACCTGATTGGTATTTTATATACTGTATCCCTTGTTCAGGTAACTTTACTTTTAATTTCTGGTATCGAGAGGCTATTGTGGTTTAAACGATATTTTTGCAACCTTACAGGAGAAGCCCTTTAAAGTTTAAAATTTGGAAAAAAAATCGTGAAAAAAAATAATCTCCAGCTATTTCAATGAAGTAAGCTTAATTGAAGTTCAATTAAAAACCATGAACTGTTGATGCTAATGCCAAATGTAACGCACCTTTCATTACAAAGATAAATGCCGCTTAAACCAAATAGCCCCTCGATATTATTTCTCGCCGCAATTTTTATTTATTTATTTCAAAGATGGGTGAACGAGCTCACGGCCCACCTGGTGTTAAGTGGTTACTGGAGCCCATAGACATCTATAACGTAAATGCCGCCGCCCACCTTGAGATATGCGTTCTAAAGTCGCACAAATAGGCAGGGCGGTGGCACCTTCCCGTGCGGACTCACAAGAGGCCCTACCACCAGTAGAAGTGCCGCTAAGACTCCTGAAAATCATAGCTGAAGTCTCAACTGTATCGCGGCTGTTCCCCCATTTAAACCGACACCCAACAAACAGGGACAGGTCGGTGGTGTCTACCCGCTCAGACTCATAATCATTGACGCATTATAATGACGTATAACACATTATGTAACCTTAGAACTTATATCTCAAGCTGGGTGGCGCATTTACGTTGTAGATGTCTATGGGCTCCAGTTACCACTCAACACCGGGCGGGCTGTGAGCTCGTTCACCCATCTGTACAATAAAAAAAAATCATTGCGTGAACATTGAAACCTCAATGATTACGCAACTTAACCCATAGACACAGCCCACTGAGTTTCTCGCCGGATCTTCTCTGTGGGTCGCGTTCCCGATCCGGTGGTAGATTCACTGCTCTTGCCAGGGTCAGTGTTAGCATCACTTCGGTTTGAGCCCCGTGAGCTCACCTACTAGTTAAGGCTACGCTGAAGTAGCCTCTCAAAGGTTAGGTAGGAAAAAAATATATTACGCAACACTATAGTGGATTCATTTTTTATTACACGATGTTATTCCTTCATTTATTGTCTTAGGTGGTTGGACCGGCTCACGATAGCGGGTGCCCATAGACATGAATCCCCACTACCTAATGACGTGAGGTCGAAATATCAAATTATATTGTTTTTCTTCTTCCTACAGGATACATTTCAAATTAAAAGCATATTTATTCTTTGTTGCAGGGCAATCCGGTTAATGCCGGATCAGAAGCGATCATCGAAGATCTCCGAAACAGTAAGAAACTGTTATTTCAATATAGAACGGCTCTGTTATTTAATAGAAATAAATAATAATTGAATATGCAATTTCGAAAAGGGCACATCTCTGAAAAGGTTCGGTAGGCAGCGGCTTGGCTCTGCCCCTGGCATTGCTGAAGTCCATGGGCGACGGTAACCACTCACCATCAGGCGGCCCGTATGCTCGTCTGCCTCCATGGGCAATAAAAAAAAAAAGTAAAATGTTCAGGAAATGAAAAAAAAACTGATTATTTTCTAAAGCAGTGTTAAATTGAAAATATTAACTTTTGAGATATATTTTCGTGTTAATTAGCAATTGAAAATTATTGGAATTATTATAAAATGAGTGTAGGTAAGCCTCAAAACTACATGTATATGAAAAAACGTATTTGACAAAATATGCGACATGTGCCCTTTTCGAAATTGCATATTCAATTACTATTGTCATAGAATTAAATTCACTTATTGAAATTAGTATTGTTCATCCCTAGCGAGCTCTGTACCTGTGTCCTACGACTTATTATTTATTCATAGCCTGTGTCAGATATTTAGGTACTTTTAGATCGCTTGCAATGTTCTATATTATCACCGTCAACTTGCTATTGCTACATCAACGTATGTTGATATGAAAAAACCAATTTGAGTTCCTATTAAAATCGTGTTATCGGTAGCGAATTATGTATTTAAATACCCATGTCATCGTCCTCGTCGAACCCGTCGCTTGTGACGAAAGGCTCGACGAGTGAATTAACCCATAGACACAGCCCACTGAGTTTCTCGCTTGATCTTCTCAGTGAGTCCCGTTTCCGATCCGGTGGTAGATTCTGCGAAGCACTGCTCATGCTATGATCAGTGTTAGCAACACACCCGGTTTGAGCCCCGTGGGCTCACCTACACGTCAAGAAGAAGCTGATATAACCTCTCAAGGCTATCAGCATAGGTAGGAAAAAAAATCCCAACATCATTTAAAATCTTTATCTAAAATCAACAATGATACGTACCAGTCAAATAAATTTTTATTTCGAAGTTTCTGAGGAATTCCTTCTCCTCTCCTTCTACTTCTTCCTCTACTTCTCGATGTTTTTTCAAACGACGTATGCAGAAACCTTGATGCAGCCTATGCCCTCATCTACTAACCATGATCGATGGTAACCACAACGTATAAAGTGAGACGTAGGTATATTAATGAGTATATCAGAGCAATTGTGAAAGTAGCCCCGGTAATTAACAAATTAAAGAGTGGACGGTTAGCGTGGTATGGACATGTAATGCGTAGAGACTAGGAGATGTATGGAAATGGTAGTGCAAGGTAGAGGGGGAAGAGCTCGACCGAAGAAGACATGGATGGAGTGTGTGAATGACGATATGAGAGAGAGAGAGGAGTGAGTGTTGAGATGACGGCTGATGACGAAAAGCCATTAATTCAATTTACCAGAGAACTATCTTCTATCTTTCCGATTCAGCGGACCGCCAATCTCGCATCGTAGCCGGTTGGCCTGCAGAAGACGCTCAGATCCCGCATCAGATCAGCCTTCGTATGGTCAGCCCCGTCGGGGGAGTCAGCTCCTGCGGCGGTTCAATCATTCACCACGAATGGGTCCTGACTGCGGCCCACTGCCTCGCCAAGTAAGTTGACAAAAGTGCAAATCTAATTTATGCCGTTCAGATCAACTCGTTTGCTCGTAAGCTGTTACCGTCGGTCATGATGACTTACAGACAACCCTCCTGGTTGTACTAAACTAACTCGCTTGGGTAAGCTAGAAAGACCTACACCAGCCCAAAAAAAAAATACCAAAAATCATAGAAAACGTTAACGTACATAGCAAAGCTACTTCGTGCTTATCGCGAAGGACTCTTCAACACCTCTACATCCGATCTTTGATTAGACTTTAATCTGATCGCTACCAAACTTGACAGGATCACGATGACATGGATGGACAGTCTGAAAACTTCCAGTAAATTTCATCGAAAAATTTACGATAGGCAGTGGCTTGGCTCTGTCCCTGGCATTGCTGAAGTCCATGGGCGACGGTAACCACTCACCATCAGGTGGACCGTATGCTCGTCTGCTTACAAGGGCAATATAAAAAAAACAGTCGTTTCGAAGTCTACAGAGAACTACATAAGTACCAACATCCAATTTTATAAATTTACTAGCTGACCGGGCAAACGTTGTTTTGCCATATACATTATTTCTAGGAAATATTTTTCTTTGGGCCACCTTTAGCATTTAGGAGTATGAAAAAATGACGTTGAACCATTCTCAGACCTACCCAATATGCACACGAAATTTCATCAGAATCGACATAGAATTTTATATATTAGATATTCGTTTTTTTTCCTACCTATGCTGATAGCCTTGAGAGGCTATTTCAGCTTCTCCTTGACGTGTAGGTGAGCTCACGGGGATCAAACCGGAGTGTTGCTAACACTGGCCCTAGCAAGAGCAGTTCTTCGCAAAATCTACCACCGTATCGGAAACGCGACCCACTCGGAAGATCCGGCGAGAAACTCAGTGGGCTGTGTCTATGGGTTAATTTACTCGTCGACCTCTTCGCCGCAAGCGACGGGTTCGGCGAGGACGCTGACCCGTGCTTGAGGTACTTAAAAGCACCGTTAATCGATCGGGGGGATCCGTAATCACGTGTTTAGGGCGACGTCGACGGGTCATTCGGTTCACAGGATTGGGTATGTAATTACCGGCGGCCACGACAAGAGGGTTTTCATATCGTGCCGCCTTCTCAAAGTGAGATATTCGTAAGGTACGTTCTAAGCACTTGTGACCCCTAACTTGCTTATGGAACTACCGTGAGACTACATGCCATCCAGTTCCAAACACTGGACTGTCGTTTTACGAACGTTCTGTCGACTCACTGCGTCAAGTGAACTGATTGCAAAATCCGAGGCAATTATTTTATTTCTGTCCTCAAGCCCTAAAATCAGCATCTTTCGTGACCATTTTTAGATAATGCCGATCCTTTAAAGGGGAACGTTTCCAAATTCGTGTGTTACATTTAAATATAATGTAGTGTGCTATCCGCAATCATATATAGTCTAACTAAATCAGTATGTCTAGATATCAGTATGTCTAATCCCATTAAATCCTGTAACACAGGATATCATGTTTCGAGCCTGTGTGACGATGAGTTTAAAAAATTAATGATTAGATATGAAGATTTTGCAGATAATAGATATATTACTTACCATTTAATTCGACTCACTCGGTGTAGTAGGTATCGCCGCGACTGTTGCGCCGAAGGTCGTGGGTTCGATTCCCAAATCGAGCAAAAATTGTGTGATGAACAAGTTTATTTGCTCTTTGTCTAAGTGTTTATTATCTATATATGTATATGACGGAGTTACTGGTGACGTCGGCGACTGGGGCCACGTCGTTTTTTGCAAATGTTGACGTCACCGACGCTGCCTCGTTGGGCTGTTTGAGCCGGAATTTGTTCCTGTCGCCTAATTGGTCCAGTGTCTAGACTTACCGCAGAGTTTGTCTTCGGTTCCCGGTCGCAATGCTCCAGTTAAGGAATTGTTATGATCTTTTCGTCTATTTTTCATTCATCTCACCACCCGCGACAGAAACAGCAATCACTTTATTTATTATTTATTTAACGTACCATTCGGCTCTCGTACTAGGAAATCTGGCAGCAAGCTGGCTGTGTCAGTAGCATTGAAAGAACAAGGAAATATCAATTAAACATCAATCAAGAGAATTGTATGAGATTGCTTGCAAAACCCACGGCTCGACCTTGTGTTTTTCAATTCAGGGTTTCGCCTGATTTCTCGTCTTCTGTTACAGCTACCATTATAACGTCTACCCTTATTATCGAAGGACCCCGATACCATGAGCAGTTTTTAAGATATGTCAACTACATATTTTTGGCTTTCGCCGAAAAATTCAAACACTCTTTAGTTATACTTCCTTTTATTACTACAATTTCACATAATCTTCGCTTTAGTTAAAATACATAAATTACCTTATCCGGTACACTTTCCGTGATCGTCCTGGTTCTGCTTTCAAATTATAATCGTTTGTAACTCCGCTCAATCCGTGACAAAATCCGCCATCTTTATTTAAGCGGTCGCCCCGCGTTTGTGACAGCGGAAGTGAACAGCAGTTCATTATAGTCATGAAAGTAGTGTTTAAGTCATGAATGATTCTACAAGTTAATAGTCTGACTACTTTAATAATAATATTTACATAAATGATGGCCATGAGGATTGGCTCTAAATAAATATATTTTAATCATAGATTCGATAGATTTTGTTATTAATTTTACGTCTGTTTACAATACTGCAATTTAAATAAAACTAGATGATGACCGATTTGCTCATAGACCTATATACTAGGGACACGACATATTGTTCTATACGTACAATTGCTTATATAAATAGCACCCATTTTGAAGGCACACACATAAACATATATCTATCTCGTTCTTACTCAGCACTTTAACTCGCAGGAAAACAATATAACAGTATTTCAGTGCATACATAAAATGAAACATGAATATACGTAAATGTCTAATGAGGCCGAAAATCCGCCATGCTTAGCGCACCAAATGTCATTGTCACGTCAGTTCGGCTGTCTGTTTTGGGTTGTACATTATTTATTGACTTTGATATCGATTTAATATGATTGCTTATATAAAATTTCTTATTTTATCATGCTTAAAACATACAAAAATAATAATTAAAACATATTTTATAGGATCTCAAGAAAGTCGTTGCCCCAAAACTATTATCTATATATATTTAAATTCATTATGGAGCCCTCATCCGAAAAATCGGACACCATTTTTCGGTCGGAATCTATTGATCATGACACTAATCATAAATACCTCTTAATAAAATATGTCATCAAAACATATTTAGACATTCTGTTTAGATATTTCGGGAAAAAGGCTACCGACAAAATCTCTTCGGAACTATTTAAATAAAATAGTTTTATTCCGTAGTGAGTAAAACACTATTGTAAATTCGTTAAATATTTAATAATTAAGTGATTTTAGAGAGGAAGTCGAAAGAATGACGTTTGTAATTAATGAAGAAATGTTCTGTAGGTGTTTTTTTTTATCACGCGGTCCCTTGATAAGTTTAAAATTTGAATCACTCTCAAGTGAGAGTGATTCAAATGGTGCGGGGCACCTTCCTTGAGGTGCGCTGCGCAATGGCGGATCCAGGGGGAGGGTCATGGGGGTCATGACCACCCCCTGAGCTGGGTCCAGGACTTAGATGGACCACTAATTGAATATAATGATTTTATTTATATACTAGCTGACCCGGCAAACGTTGTGTTGCCTTAAATAAGATTTCTAGGGAAATTCTACTGTAGAAAAAAAAACCTCATTTAACCACATAATACCTCATTATAAACAAAAAAAAATATCCAAAAAATTTAAAATAAAAAATAAAGTTTTGGGGTGGACAACCCTTTTCACTTAAGGGTATGAAAAATAGATAGTAGCCGATTCTCAGACCTACTGAACATATTATTGATACACAAATAAAACCAAAAAAACATGGCTGAAAAATGTAGCTCTCAAATATAATAAGTGTATAATCTATGATGTATAGTGAGTGAGTAAGACAGCAGACCGGCTTCGTCCTCATCCCTACTACGTGATGTTTGCTGGATGAGTGGTGACACCTGGCGGGGATAGCTGATCGATTGATAGTAGATCAGTAGTCGACCGGCGAGGGCGGGAGATCAAATTCAATTTAAAAAAAATAATTAAAGGAACTTGAAATTATAAACTCTGAAAAAGAATTTATCGTACTACAATTATAATATTTGATTGCCATCTTGCAACCTTATTGCGGATCTGTGCATAGAATAAAAAAAATATTAATCGGGATGGAAAAATAGGGGTTGATCGTATAAGAGTGAAAATTTCAGAGTAATATGAATTTTTTTATTCTACGTCATGACAAAATAAAAACAAAATTCTCTCAAAAAAATTTAAAGTTTTTAATTAGCAAATAAAAAATAAGGGTTAATCGTAGAGGGGTGAAAATTTAGGGTTGTATGTATTTTTGTATGCTGTATCATAAAAAAATAGAAATTAAAAATTTTGTCTAAAAAATAAATAAAAAAATTTAGGGGTGGACTACCCCTAACATTTAAGGGGATGAAAAATAGATGTTAGCCGATTCTCATAGATACTGGATAAGCACAAAAAATTTCATCAAAATCGGTCAAGCCGTTTCGGAGGAGTATGGCAACGAAAACTGTGACACGAGAATTTTATATATTAGATTTTGTCACCATACAGATTTAATGTAACTAAATATCTTCAATATTTAATTAATTTAATATAATATAATAACTTTGTATAATGGCAAACGTTTGGGAACGAACGCATCTAAATTTGACTATGTGACCCCCTCCTGGCGCCAAAGCTGGATCCGCCCTTGGCGCTGCGGTAGTGTGTTACGGACTTTAGAGTCAGCAAAACAATTAAAATAGATTGTAATAGTCTAAGAAAAACACGTACTCAAAATACGATAACATTTAGCATGCTAGAAATGGGCAGATGGCACTGTACTACGCCATATCTTTATGTTTTGCGGCAAACGACAACTTTATAAAATCAGTGTAGCAAATTTTAAAAATCGTCATATCGTTTACTTGGCAAATTTGAAGCACGAACTCGTCTTAGATTTCACATAATATCTAAATCACATCATCTTTGCACATAACAATATACTTACTTCCTATTAAAGTATAAATTCTACAAATAATTAATACTCAACAATATTATAAATAATATGAGTCAAGAACGTTTATCGATAAAACCTACAAACATTAAAATCTTCTGGGCAGCACTAAAACCGCCATGTTTTGTGGCCAGATGACGTCACAGTGGCACGAATTTTTGTTGACGTTTCATTTCCATAGGTTTCATACTTCAGTGGCTTGCTCGGTTTTTTTTTTGATGACGCCATCTTGTTGTTTCTTTAAAGCGGTTAGTTGCCCTCAATTAAGAAAAATAGTATTATTATTCGCCAATAGATGTCGGGAAGAGTCATAAAGTTGATTATTGAAAACACGAATAAAACGACATTTTCTGAAAATAAATCGTAGCTAGATCGATTTGTCGCCCCTGAAATCCCCTAAATACTAAATTTTATGAAAATCGTTGGAGCCGTTTCTGAGATTCAGAACATAAATACTGTTACAATTAAAAATAAACAAAATATTACATTTGAATTTGGAATCTGTCATTTTTATATGATTGCTCATTGAATTTTTTCTATTTGGCGCCAATACATTGTACAATATTTTGCGATATTAAAATGGAGTGGGGTGATAAAGAGAACCGAATCGCTGTGATTGCATTACACAAAGTAACTAGTCAGGTCATAAGTATTGTCACACAGTAAAAACTTTTCTTTTAGAATGCTGGCCACAAAAAAGTTTATTGAATTTGAATTTCGAATCGTTCATGAAAATAAAAATGTATACTTTTAAAATTTTACTCATTTTTAAATATGGAGTGGACGCTTAAAGAAGACCGTGTTGCAGTTATTGCGTTGCATCGTTGCGGTTACGCGCCAATTCAAATTTTTAACATACTGAAAAATTTGAATATAACCAAAAGATTCGTTTATCGTACCATCAAACGATACAATGAAGACTCTAGTGTAGATGACAGGTCAAGAAGTGGTCGCCCTCGGTCTGTTAGGACTCCAGCAGTGATAAAAGCCGTGAAGGCGCGAATTCAAAGAAATCCCAAACGTAAGCAGAAACTGTTGGCCCTTCAGATGGGGTTAAGCAGAACCACGGTGAAAAGGGTGTTAAATGAAGACTTAGGGCTTCGGGCATATCGAAGAAAAACAGGACATCGTTTGAATGCTCGTCTAATAGATCTGAGACTGAAGAGATGCCGCGCTTTGTTGAAACGGTACGCGGGAAAAAAATATCGGGAAATTCTTTTTTCGGATGAAAAAATTTTAACCGTAAAAGACAGCTACAACAAACAAAATGATAAGGTGTACGCACACAGTAGTGAAGAAGCGAGCAACCGTATTCCGCGTGTCCAACGAGGTCATTTTCCATCCTCGCTCATGGTATGGTTGGGAGTTTCTTATTGGGGCTTAACAGAGGTACATTTTTGTGAGAAAGGTGTAAAAACGAATGCAGTTGTGTATGAAAATACAGTCCTGACGAACCTTGTGGAACCTGTTTCTCACACCATGTTCAATAACAGGCACTGGGTATTGCAACAAGATTCGGCGCCAGCTCATAGAGCGAAGAGCACACAAGACTGGTTGGCGGCGCGTGAAATCGACTTCATCCGGCACGAAAACTGGCCCTCCTCCAGTCCAGATTTGAATCCGTTAGATTACAAGATATGGCAACACTTGGAGGAAGAGGCGTGCTCAAAGCCTCATCCCAATTTGGAGCCACTTAAGACATCCTTGATTAAGGCAGCCGCCGATATTGACATGGACCTCGTTCGTGCTGCGATAGACGACTGGCCGCGCAGATTGAAGGCCTGTACTCAAATCACGGAGGTCATTTTGAATAAACTTTAGTGTCATAAGAATCTATGTTTTGTTAAGTTCATTTTGGTATATGAATGGTTACATAATGAATAAACTAGCATAACTATACTAGTTACACTAAAAGTTACTAATTTACAATAACCTTTTAGCTCGTTTATTAAAATTACGTTAGTAAATATAATATTGTTAACAATATGTACATACTCTTTATCAAACCACTGGTATTATTTGTTACAGTCGCATCAACTTCGTGGTGCGTTTGGGCTTGACGAACCTGACCCGCCCGGATTACTTGGTTGAGACCACACACAAGTTCATCCATCCGCGTTACATTGAAATTCTAGGCGGAGTCCAAACCGACGACATAGCGCTGGTTAAGTTAAACCATCACATTCCATACTCACGTAAGTCATTACGCTTATTATTTTAAGTTATAGTTAGATAGTGGTGGTAGGACCTCTTGTGAGCTGGTGGTAGGACCTCTTGTGAGTTGGTGGTAGGACCTCTTGTGAATCCGGACGGGTAGGTACCACCGCCCCGCCTAATTCTGCCGTGAAGCAGTAATGCGTTTCGGTTTGAAGGGTGGGGTAGCCGTTGTAACTATACTGAGGCCTTAGTACTTATATCTCAAGGTGTGTGGCGCATTTACGTTGTAGATATCTATGGGCTCCAGTAACCACTTAACACTAGGTGGGCTGTGAGCTCGTCCACACATCTAAGCAATAAAAATTTTTTTTTTCGAATAAAGTTCGTTCTAAGCACTTGTAACCCCTAACTTGCTTATGTAATTACCGCGAGATAGCATGGAAACCGATTTCAAGCACAGGACTGTCTTGGTACGAATGCTCTGTCAGCTCACTGCGATCAAGTGAACAGTGTGCTTAGTGCGAGTTTTTTAACGTTCTCGATAGCGTAAAAGTTAAGCCAATTTTGTATCCAATTGGAACAGCGCCCCTAGCGGCAAACGTACGCAAACAATCCCGTTCCATACAAATATGAGTTAACTTTTACGATATCGAGTACGTTAAAAAACTCGCACTAAGCACACTGATTGCAAAACCGGATGTAGATTGCGTTTCGTTTTACCAACAACAAAATTAATAATATTTCATATATTACCACCGAGTTTACAATTACTTCTGAATATAAAAAAAAAAAAACAAGCTTATTGAGCTAAGCTAATAAAAACATGCTTAGCGTAACGAATTAACAATTTATTTCTTCTTTTCTTTATTCTATTGACAATGATGCTGGTCAAGATATTATAACGAATTTATAAAATAATTGCATGGTATTGTCATTGGTGCTTGATGCGTGTCCAAATTTTCAAGTTAATCGGACACCTTGGTGTCAGTGAGGATGACGTTTAAAGATTCTGTAACATACAATCGGATCGTTTGGAACCTCTGGGTCTGCGGAGGGACTTCGGTTCCCTCTGTATTTTGTACCGTATGTTCCATGGGGAGTGGCCTGAGGAATTGTTCGAGATGATACCAGCATCTCGTTTTTACCATCGTACCGCCCGCCACCGGAGTAGAGTTCATCCATACTACCTGGAGCCACTGCGGTCATCCGCAATGCGTTTCCAGAAATCTTTTTTGCCACGTACCATCCGGCTATGGAATGAGCTCCCCTCCACGGTGTTTTCAGAGCGCTATGACATGTCCTTCTTCAAACGAGGCTTGTGGAGAGTATTAAGCGGTAGGCAGCGGCTTGGCTCTGCCCCTGGCATTGCTGAAGTCAAAGGGCGACGGTAACCACTCACCATCAGGTGGGCCGTATGCACGTCTGCCTACAAAGACAATAAAAAAAAATATACAAATATATGTTCATAGATAAAATACACTTAATATTTAAGACATATGTTCATACATACCAAGCTAATAAAACGTATTCAAATAAGTTGTATTATCGCATGCATTTAAACTATATGCATTGTGTTGTCTGCAAGAGAAATAAATCCCTTGCAGTCATTTCCGGCGCATTTTTGAAGCATTGATATGACACGGAACACGAACACACTTGAGGTCGATGTTTCAATCGGTTTGTGATAGTGATCGCCATGTTCTTTATGTGGGCACACGGAAGACAAGGTTAATCTATATCTATACTAATATTATAAAGAGGAAAGATTTGTTTGTTTGTTTGTATTGAATAGGCTCCGAAACTACTGAACCGATTTTAAAAAATCTTTCATTATTGGAAAGCTACGCTATCCCCGGGTGACATAGGCCATATTTATTTTACTTTCAAAAAAAATTAGGGATCCTCACTGAAACTCCAATAATGTAACCCAATATGTAAAAAAATTACCAAAAATTCTTTACATCGCGTGCGCTACTTCCTAAGCGAAGCCGGGGCGGGCCGCTAGTATCCTACAAAGTGGCAATCCACACCACCGCAAACATCAGCCCGAATTGCCGTAGTTGTTTCAACATCTTCTGATATGACTATAATAATAGTACTTCCACCATAGCCTCTCTTAACCGACTCATATGAACCAGGTTACATCCAGCCCTGCAGACTACAAAACAGTGAACAGAAGAACATCAACTACGAAGGTGCAATCTTCACCGTGAGCGGCTACGGACGTACAGATGATCCATGGAACGGTATGTTATGATTTTGGACCATAGAATCATTGGAAATTAGGTGGCCCCGTCGCTTGTGCCGTCAGGACAGAATCCGAATAGGGGGGGGCCAGTTAGCATGAGACTACGAGCGTTTTCAAACTAATTCCTACTCGCTCTGCTCCACGCGACCGCAGCGCCAGATTTTAAATCTATATATACATATATATAAATGAATTGCTGTTCGCTAGTCTCACTAAAACTCGAGAACGGCTGGACCGATTTGGCTAATTTTGGTCTTGAATTATTTGTGGAAGTCCAGAGAAGGTTTAAAAGGTAGTTAAATATGAAAATGCTCGGAATTCAATAAAAGCAACAATTTTGTTTTTCCTTTGATGTGTCCCCCGTCGGACGGATTCCTTTTGTTTATTTTAAGTTTATTTTATACAAAAGTTTAGGTCTTTTATTTATCGATTGAGGCACTACAAAGTCTGCCGGGTCAGCTAGTCATTGAAATATTTTTTGCTACCTCACTCCACGGAATTCCGGACCGTTGATCGTCGATGACCTGATCCTTGCTCTCTCAGTCGAGAAGCTGTTCAATGTTTAAACAGTAACACATTACTTACATTTTTTTCAAGTAAAACCAGCGCTACTGTAAATAATACGAAGCATTTCGTGTTCGTTCATGCATCTAAGTTACCTTGGCATTGCGTGAGCAGGTGGCGTGGCGTCAGAAATCCTGTTGTGGGTGCATCTGCGTGGTATCACCAACGAGCAGTGTCTGACCCACTACCCGAACAGCCGCGTCATCCAGAAGCAGACCTTATGCGCCGCTTACTACAACGACACCGCACAGTCCTCGTGCCAGGTACGTCTAGCTCACAAGGGAGGTGAATCCAGGTGTATCCTCCCCGCAATCAAGGCGAAAACCATTGTCGAAGTGTGCAATGACAAATCGGGTTTTCAGTGCACTATTTTATATAGGATCGCGACAACTGCATTCATAAGCGTCTGCCAGTGAAACATTACCTGGTCCCGGCCATCTGGTGTTAAATGGTTGCCAAAGACCAAGGGCATCAACGCTGAGATTGGATCTTCTCAGTGGGTCGCGTTTCCGATCCGGTGGTAGATTCTGCAAAGCACTGCTCTTGCTAGAGCTAGCGTTAGCAACGTCCACAGGTTAGAGCCCCGTCAGCTCATCTATTCGCTCGGTGACGCTGTCATAACCCTCTAAGGTTACCAGCTTAGTATTTATATTATATACCAAGATATTTCGTTCTAAGAGTTATACAAACATACATATTGTTGCAGGGAGACAGTGGTGGTCCTTTGACCATCGTTGATGAAGATGGACAGCCCACCATGGTCGGTGTAGTCAGCTTCGGACATCGAGACGGTTGCAACAGTCCTCATCCCTCAGGTAATAAGGGCGTAACTAAGGATGTACATTAACACAATGTAATAAGTTAAAGATTAGCTGGCGCGCGAGGTCAATGCTCCCGCTTCGTGCAAGGGTAGCTTCGTGCAGTTGTTGAAGTTCTGTACGCACTCGTTACGGGCTCAGTCTCCGTGCTCATACGGCAACATTTACAAGCACTTACAATTTTATTTTGCTAACGTCACTGTGGAACTGTATTACAGATTCGATTCATTTTATACTACCCACAATTTGTTTACAAAAACGATAAATATGGAGTATAGAGTCCCGTCGAAGGAAAACACAATGTTAAATAATGAATGGGCAGTGGTAGGAAATCTTGAGAAACCGTACGGGTGAAGCTTTAATGCGTTACGGGTTGAAGGGTGGGGCACCCGTTGTAGTGTAAAAACTATGACTCAGAACTCTTGTCTCAAAATGGGCGGCGGCATTGACGTGGTTTATGTCTATGGGCTCCAGTGACCACTTAACACCAAGTGGGCCGTGAGCTCTTCTAACCATCTTAGCAATGAGAAAAAATCGAAGCATTAACACTTGATCCTTGGATATTACTGGTGACAGAAGACACTAAGACACTGTATCTTCTAGCGTACGTTCGGCCGGGTCACTACCACGACTGGTTCTATGAGGTGACCGGCATCAACTTCGACTGGAGCAGTGAGGACCTGAAGCCGATCGTCCTCGCAGAGGCCCAGGATGACGTCATCGCAGCCGAGTGATCAGCACGTTGCTTTGTTATTCAATAAAAAATTATGATATAACCCTCTTTTTTAATACGCTTTTTTTTATATTAAATATTTACTGGTGGCCCGGTGGCCTTTCACCAGGACAGGTGGGCGAGCAAAGGCTCAGCCAGAAGGGGTGGGATTTGCTAACAGCTGCCCGAGCGCCTCCGAAGGAGACCTAACAACTGGAGAGCAGCTGCTTCGCGAATGAATCTACTACCGGTTCGTAATCGCAACCCGCTGAGAAGATCCGGCGAAAAACTCAGCGAGCTGATGCATGAGTTAGGTTGCACGTCGACCGCTTTGTCGAGTTTTATTAGCTTCAGACGTATGTATGTAACGGAATCTTTAAACATGATTTTGACCCCCTTCAAAACGTCGGATTCACTCGAAATTTGGTATACTTATTAAGGACCGATGACAATTCAAAATTTACAAAAAAATTTAAAAAATTGAGATTCAACTAAAAAATAGAAAATAAATAATATTATAGTTTAAAAAAACTAAAAAAATACGTTTTTATAGAAAATCCAACTAAAAAATAGAAAATAAATTTTAATAAATTTGAATTAAAAATAGTGTAAGAAAAAATAATTTTATTGTAAAAAAAGCGTGGTGTGCATGGTATGAGTAGTTTTATGTTATAAATATTTTATGAACAGATATGAGTAGAAGGGTTATTTTGATAATATCCTGAAAAGCACCCCATGCTTTTTTACAATGAAATATTTTTTTCTTACACTATTTTTAATTCAAATTTATTTTCTATTTTTTATTTGGATTTTCTATAAAAGCGTATTTTGTTAGTTTTTTTAAACTATTATTTATTTCGTTGAGAATCCATTGTTATTAAGTTACGATCGAAGCTGGCAGTTTTCAGTTTGTGTATCCCTTCGCTTCTCACCAAATAATCTTATCTAACGCGACATCAATCTTATATTTGCGGACTAATGCAAAGTCAATCTGCACAAATAAATGATGTCCAGGCTCTGGTGGCGGCGTTGTTAGTAGGCAGTGGCACTTGTCAAGGATAGTGGCGGTTAACAAACAATCGACCTCACGCTTGAGGTCGGTTCTCGTTCCTATGTTAAAGTTCAACAGACACTCATATCATGGTGTGCCGGCTGAAATTAGCTTATTATGAATTTAATAAGAATGCAATATATCGAGCGATTACGAGGTAAGTCAGTCGGACATAGCTCGTCATCTATACTAATATTATAAAGAGGAAAGATTTGTTTGTTTGTTTGTATTGAATAGGCTCCGAAACTACTGAACCGATTTGAAAAATTCTTTCACTGTTGGGACACTATTCCCGAGTGACACAGGGTATAATTTTTTTTGAAAAAAATTAGTGATCCTTACTAAAACTACAATAATGTAACCCAAGGTGTAAAAAAATTACCTTAAATATTCTTTACATCGCGTGCCCTGCGAAAACTATTGATGATAAAATAAAATAATGTACTACGACTTTGTACGACGATTATTATTTACAAAAAGTGTCAAAAACGTCAAATATCGTTGAAATTTTTGTTAAATACCCGAGCGGAGCCGGAGCGAGCCGCTAGTGAAATATAATAGCAGACGCGTAATAAGCAAGAACTACGAAATATTTTGAATTTTCGAAATTTGATCGTTGCAAAATGAAGGACAGAAATGGCCACCTTTGGCTTTTATGCAGGCCTTTAATCTATTTAGCCACGAATCTATGGATTTGCGCACGGTTTCCAAGGGAAATTTCGCCACTGCTTGCCCAAAAAATTTTTAAGAGACTCAATGTCGCCGTGTCGCTTAGAGCAGGCCCTGTCCTCTAAAACTGACCACAATTTGAAGTCTAAAGGGTTGGGGTCTAGGTTAAATGCGGGTCAATTTTCAGCTCTTATAAAGTCCGGAAGGTTGGTTTCAAGCCAGGCTTGGGTAGTTCGTGCCTTGTGACCAGGTGCAGAGTCCTGCTAGAAAGTCCACGGTATGTTTTTAGACGTCTATGGGCTCCTATAACCACTCAACACCGGACAGACCGTGAGCCTGTCATCTAATCTGCAACTAAAAAACAACACACAATTTTCTGAAAATGTAATAAAATAAATAAAACTCTTAATAAAAAACTTAAGCATTTTTTACATCTCAACAAATCAAATATGAATCTTTCATTGACGTTTAGTTAGCAAGTTAACACTCTTCTGCGGTAGGTGGGCCCACTAAATTTGGTGGGAACACTGAGTCCACGGCACAAGAATATTTCGGAACACTTTCATTAAGACCCCTCGCACTATCTATCGGCTTCTTCAACCACGATCTCCACTGGCTTATGCCCGACAAACACCTTCCTGAGGATCTCTTCACAATACTCCTTTTCTTCCGTAAAACTTTCCAGCTCAGGGTGTCCTAAGTGTTGTTCTAAAGTCTCCTTCAAGTGTAGGGTGGGGTCCCGGCATTGGTCCAGGACCCTGGGGTCCAGGTCCTCGAGCAGAGTGCAGAGTAAGTTCAGGAAGTGCTCACTGGTCGCGTCACGACCCCCTCTCAGTTGTTCAGCTATGGTCCTGACTACATTGTGCTGGATGAACTGCTCTGGAAATACAATTTCAGATAGTTAATGCGAGCACAGGTTTCCTTCTCTTCTTAATACGCTTCTTATTATCTTCATACGTATGTTAGTATTTATCTAACGGAATCTTTGATTGTGATTTTGACCCCATTAAAAACGTCGGATTAAGTCGAAACTCGTCGGTTTTACTGGTGGTAGGACCTCTTGTGAGTCCGTGCGGATAGGTACCACCAGCCAGCCTATTTCTGCCGTGAAGCAGTAATGCGTTTCGGTTTGAAGGGTGGGGCAGCCGTTGTAACTATACTTGAGACCTTAGAACTTATATCTCAAGGTGGGTGGCGCATTTACGTTGTACATGTCTATGGGCTCCAATAACCACTTAACACCAGGTGGGCTGTCAGCTGGTCTACCCATCTAAGCAATAAAAAAAATATATGCGAAGTTAGCACCGAGCATCGTATGACACTGGGTCGTTGACCTCTGACATCAGCTGATCTCTACATGTTACTACTGTTCCTGGTTTTGTCTTTGCCTATCACATTACCGAGACACAAGACTTCATATTTTGAATGTCATCGCAAACCTTAACATGATGTCAGAGTTCATTTTTAAACCCATTTCACTAGCTTCTTTATATTGCACATTGGCTGTCCATTCAAACCGGAACTGTGCCTTATCGACAGTAAGTAAACCGTAACAGTATTATACTGGTAACCCTCCTTATAACACGGTATTGTACAACGGTGAGCTCGTCCACCCATTTAAGCAATAAAAAAAAATAAAAAAACCTGGTACCTTTAGCGTCGCTGTATTGGCTGGCCAGGTACCTGATGAGGAAGGCGGCCTTGGTCCTGGCGGAGGGCTCGTCCTGCGCCAGCGCCGCCCCCAACGCCCCGCACCCCCCGCGCGACACCAGCGAGCGACACGCGGGCGAGTACTCGCGGCAACCGCCTGCACCACATACATGTGTTTGTTGTAAATACACAAATCTGCTCTGCATATTCCAACAAGAGGAATGGAATTTACTGCTGGTAGGACCTCTTGTAAGTCCACGCGGGTAGGTACCACAGCCCTGCCTATTTCTGCCGTGAAACTGTAATGCGTTTCAGTTTGAAGGGGGAGGCAGCCATTATACTTGAGAATTTAGAACTTATATCGCAAGGTGGGTGGCGCATTTAAGTTTATAGATGTCTATGAGCTCCAATAACCACTTAACACAAGGTGGGCTGTGAGCTCGACCACAACTATAAGAAAAAAAAGAAAAAAAAATTGGAACGGCATAGAACTGACTCTCCAACCCAAATCTGATATGATAAGAAAACTTACATGATAAAGCATATAGGCACTTGACGAGGGCTTCGCCTTGCTCTGATTGCACTAGAGTGAGTAGAACGTTCAGCAGACCGTACTCTAAGAACTTCTCCTGGCAGAACGGATTGTTCTGACAGAGCTCAGCCAGGACCGTACTGGCGAGGGCACGGACCTTCTCATTTTCGCTTCCATAGCATATTGGAAACATAGCAAACCCTCCCATCTTATAGAAGTCTGGAATTGAATAAAAATGAATCAAATTTTAGTATGAACACACAATAACCTTCACCTTCCCAAATTCCTGCCATTATCGTCGCTAATTTTAGGAGGGTAGAGGATATTTATTGTCAGCCTATACCAGATAGAATGTCATATTGCAATAGTATTAAGTGTCTACCTTTTTTTTCAATATAGGTGGCGAAATTCTCTAAACCAGGGATTCGCAAACAGTTTCAGGCAAGAAACCCCTATTCTAAAATAATCTGCCAGTTCAGATCTAGATAGGGATTACTTTTAAAATCTTTAGTTTTTGTCCTGTTAATACAAAATACTTACCAATTTACGAACTTAGCAGTTTGGTTAAGTTATCGTGTGCGTAAGTGCGACAGTGCGTATTGACCACTTCAGGATTCCCTACGCTAGACCATGAACTGGTTTGTCCAACAAAGGCAGTAAAGCAAATTAATATTAAAGTAGTCAAAAATTTGCCAAAAAGTTCACTTATTTTATACAGGTTTAATCTCAGAGCAATTATCATTTTCTAAAGTACATTATCATTTTCTAAAGTACTTTTTTTTATTGCCCTTACAGGCAGACGAGCATACGGCCCACCTGATGCTGAGTGATTACCGTCACCCATGGACTTCAGCAATGCCAGGGGCAGAGCCAAGCCATTGCCTAGAATTAAAAATCTAGTTATGCTAGTACCCTGCCAAGTATTTAGTTAAATTAATATCTCACCATTTGCTGTATCAATATCGTCAATATATTCAAGGACATTGTCAAAAGCCGCCTGTACGTCTTCTGGTAGTGGTTCCCCAAACTGTATGCTACGAATCCTTTCAGTATTGGTGAGAATTCTGATGGCGTTCAGTAACACTTCAGCAATGTTCACTGTCAGACTCTTTAGGGCGTCTTCAAGGAATTTGCGTCTCTGGAAAACATAATAATAAGAATTTACATTATTCAAACTGTAAGATAATTTTAATTATGTTACCAAGCAATGAGTTTAAAATTATAATGAATTTTTTTTCCGGTCACCGTTCTCGTCGAACCCGTCGCTTGCGACGAAGGGCTCGACGAGTAAATTAACTCTCAGACACAGCCCACTGAGTTTCTTGCCGGATCTTCTCAGTGGGTCGCGTTTCCGATCCGGTGGTAGATTCTGCGAAGCACGGCTCTTGCTAGGGTTCGTGTTAGCAACGTCATCAGGTTTGAGCCCCGTGAGCTCACCTACTAGTTAGGGTTACGCTGGAATAGCCTCTCACGGCTACCAGCTTAGGTAGGAAAAAAAAAAAAATTTTTTTTTTTCAGTCATCCACTCATGGGCTACTTGATATTTAAGTAATTAAAACAATTCCAATTATAATAAAAATTATTATAGAACTTAATTCTTTCTTATTTTGGTTATTTTGTTATTATTTATTTTAGTTATTTATATTAGTTATTTATATTTATATTATTTAGTTATTTATATTATTTTTATATTAGTTATTTATATATTTTAATTATAATTTTGGTTAGAAAAATCAGTAGATATCTGTGGGAGTTAACCCCCAGTATAATTCCATCATTTAACATGAGCCACTGAGTATCTAATGCTGTAGAATATAGCTTCTCATTCCAAATTGAGTATCACTACAACACAAAGATCTCCATAGCCAAATAACTTTTTAAAAATCCTATCTGGTTTGAGAGTACTTTAGAGTATTTCATGTTGTTTGAATTTGTTTTTTTTATAACAAGTTGGTACATAACTTGCACAGTGTGTTGAAAGTTTAAAATAAATGCTTGTGTTAAGCAATAGTTACTATTTACTATTTATTTAAATTACTAGTTATAATACACATTTATTATAGTTATAGTTGTAGATAGTAATATTTATAGTTATAGTGTTGATTTTTAGACCTTGTCAAACCCCAAATCAGTTTTTATTGATTTATTTGATTTATAGCCACTTTGGCCATAGCAGTCTGCTTTAGGCCAGTGGCCTCATGCAGTATTATTACAAGTGTTATTTAATAGCTTCTTCAGTACAGTTAAATTATTAATAAAATATAAAAATGAATTGCTGTTCGTTAGTCTTGCTAAAACTCGGAACAGCTGGACTGATTTGGCTAATTGTGGTCTTGAATTATTTGTGGGAAGTCCAGAGAAGGTTTAAAAGGTAGACAAATATGAAAATGCTCGGAATTAAATAAAAATAACTATTTTGTTTTCCCTTTGATGTGTGTCCTGTCGGACGGATTTCTTTTGTTTGTTTCAAGTTTATTTTATACAAAAGTTTAGGTCTTTTATTTATCGATTGAGGCACTACGAAGGCTGCCGGGTCAGCAAGTTATTAATAAAATACTTACTTCATCATCAATTGGTCCTAATTCCGAGTTCCCTGGTGCATCTTCAGCTTTTGTGGCTTCCATTGCAAACCGTAAAAGTCCCTACAAATGTAATTTAGGTATATATTCTAAAGTAACTTAACCTTTTTTTCAGCCTACAAAAATATGGGAATAATTAATATTCAGGGATAAGTCAGACCCTACACTAAGATGTCCTCCATTTTTGGGAAACTAAGACTGATATTTTATATTTAAGACATTAATATTTAGATAATGAGTACCCAGACAACAAGCAAAACCTGTTATTCCCATGAAGATTTTTCCAAGATTTGAATACATAACCCTCAGTGTAGCAACTCAGTGCTCTAATTCCCATACCACTGAGTCTGAGTATTCTAGGAACTTTTTCTATTGAAAGAGTGATGTAAGAAAAGAAATTCAATTGCTTAACCCCTGTGAAGCAAAGATGAAAAAAGCTGAACAGTTTAAAATAAAAATGAGGAGTACATATATTTCCGACCATAGAAGTTCCCAATACAGTTCAAGACTTTTGTACATTGCAGATCAAATTGTCTGTCATGGAACTGGACACTATTTGTCTTAAAATCTGGCTATTTCTGCCACAAAGCAGTCATTTTCATAGCATGTGATAAATGACATGCTCACCTTAACAGTAAAGAAACAAGCTCAAGGGGTTTTATAAACATGATTTTATAGGTTATTTGCATAAGATTCATTTCTCTAAAAAATATTACTTGCAGGTTTCTTGGCTGCCTCGGCTGATTTGGTAGGACTTCATCTTGACTTCTTGTCGGATAAGTCAGAGCTCCGGCAATCGTGTTATTCTGCGTATTATTCGAACTCATCTTTTAGAAACTCAAATATTTTGTGAGATATCACTAGTACGTAATGGAATTCGAAATTGAGCTGTAAAGCCTACTGAATCACGACTGGTTTTATTTAAAAGTGTAATCCAGTTGATTCATCAAATATTTATTTCTAGAATTTTTACAAATCATCTAGAAACGTTTACAGTCGAACTTCATCGAATGTTTTCGAAACGCAAACCAAAAAGTGACATGTGACATGTGACACTATGAGTCACAGTGTCACATGTCACTTTTTACTATGACAGTTATAATTACAGATTCTAATACCACATGAAAGTAGATACCTACCAAATAAAAATATTGAAAAATCTAAATAAGACTATAATTTTTATGTTGGAATTTAACGAATTTCTTTATTGGTTTACCAACGCTAACGAGCTTACTAGCAACTTTAGGCTATTACAGCTACCCCACGGCGAGTAGGAGAGCTCACGGGACTCGACCTAAAAGACTTTGAGTGCTAACACTAGCCCTAGCAAGAGCAATGCTTCTCAGAATCTACCACCAGATCTGAATCTCGACTAACTGAGAAGATCCGGCGAAAAACTCAGTGGGTTTCAATAACTGTTACTTGCAGCTATGGATGGTAAGGGTAATAAATTTATTATTCTATTCTAATATAATAAAAATCTCAACATAACACACTTAAAATATTCATAACAGAACATTCACTTCACACCACTTGCTAGTGCTGTATTAGTGAGTTTTCGAGTGCTAATTTACTGCTTACCGCTTACATGATACTTACAGCTTGTATTTTAAACGTATCGATCGTATTTTCTCACGCGATCGGTCGCCTTTCTTTTATCCTACTTACTTGCAGCATCATCTTACATTCCATCAAGACATTTCCAATTTATTTCCTTGGTATCCCAGTAAGCTGTCATATTTGACATCACTTTTTTTTTCTTCTTGAAGAGGCAAGCGCAACTATTAAGAAACAGCTGTCGGCTGTCTCCATTTTTAGTTTATTATTAGATTTAGATAGGTATGAGAGTAAATAATTATTTATGTTTTAACTAACTAAAATCACATTACTGCTTAAACTTCCTTTCGTATTTTTTTTTTCTATTTTTAAATATCGAAACCGCCTAATTGAAAGAGATTATTTAAAGCTTATTTTGACACTCAACAAATGCATAGCTTAACATATTAAATAATACACTTAATACTTAAAACTTAACATCGTACATTAGTATTATGATGAAACACTGTTTTTTGAAAAACAACGAATTAGAAGTATTTCATATTCCATATGCCGTACATATGTAGGTCCTTTAAAATAAAAAAGCTCTCACTCTTGGCCTCCCTCTGTAAAAAGAAAGTGAGTGCATGTCAATACATGAAACCTACCTGCCAAGGGGGCAGAGTATGAAACCGTACATTCTCTTTTTTAAGTACCTATTACGTAGACATCCTCCATGATTTGATATTCACCCAGCACTTGAACTTGTTCGGAACGAAAGCTGTATTGTCAGGTAAAAATAATCAGAAATGTTCACTATCGATCTGAAGCAGTTTTGCATTTAGCAATTGTTTAGTTAGCTGAGGACCTTGATACCACGTAAATACCAGTGTGAAAAACTTAAAAGGAAGTTGGAATTAAATTTGGAAGAAAATCCCTCAATTTTATTACTTTGGCACAAACAGACTTTAGATAGGATGTAGAAAAATTTTCGCGTGTGGCCTAATTAATAACAAGCCCAACTAAAAATTTACTAAAATTAAAATAGACATTTTTAAGTCCTGCTTATTCTTTTCCCTAGACATTTGGCTAAACTAACAAAAATATGTTGTTTTTCTTTTTATTACTACTGATTACGGATTACGGATTACTGGCCCGTAGGCCTTTCCAGTTTCATCAGGAAGGGTGGGCGAGCAAAGGCTCAGCCAGGAGTGGTCGGATTTGCTAGCAGCTGCCCGAACGCCTCCAAAGAAGACCTAACTCAAGAACAGCTTCTTCGCGAATGAAACTACTACCGTATCGGAATCGCGACCCACTGAGAAGATCCGGCGAGAAACTCAGCGGGCTGACGCATGGGTTAAGTTGCACGTCGAATTCTTTGTCGAGTTCGACGAGTACGGTTACCGGGGTCCTTAAGCCTGCTCCTAGTGTTAGAGCTGAAGGCGTCTAATCCAACAGGATCCGTAAGGACGTGTCTAGGGCATCGACGTGGCGACGGTGATTGGCTCCTGCGTGAGCAGGATGCGGGGGGGTAGTCAGGACGACAACGATAAGGCGATTATCATGACCGTTAAATTTTCATCGGTCCTTGACATGTAGGCAAATTTGCAAGCTAATCGGACGCCATGAAGTCAGTGAAATTGCGGTCAAAATTCAGTTACGCACACAAATACGGGTCACATAATAAAGGCGTGTTACAAAATAAATGAAAATACAGTAGCTATGAATGACGAGAGGCATAGACAATTATGAGGAGAGTGACTCGAAAGAGCGGGATTATGTGATCCAGGCATAATCATCAAGATCGTTGGCTAACGGTTAAAATTATCTTCTGCATTCAATAAATTTTGTTTAAATGCAAACCGTTCAAGGAAATATAGGTCAACAATATCCAATGACGCTGTTCGAAGATAACACGGATCATAACCTACATCTCTGTGGATTAGATACAGAAATCGTAATGATAAATTTGTTTCTTGATAACTTATCTAGAGATAAATAGTGTCGACTATGCATAATAACGTTGTATTTCAACAACCACCTTCAGAGACAAACATATCTTATTTTCGTTTTGTTATCTCATTAAATATCTTCGGTTTAGTATTTATCAACAGAATTGATTTTATGACTGGTTTTTGTTGTTTTAAGTTTTAAATCGTCGCTGGATGTTTCTTTGTTTGAAGGGTAAGTTTAATAACTATATATCAATACGTGAAGCAAAAACTTTGTATCCCTTTTTACGAAAATTGCGCGGCCGGAGGACTATGAATCCACACTTATAGAGAATATAGAGAAGTGCACAATGCTATTTTTTTTAAATAATGCATAAAAGATACATTAAATCAATAAAGAAAACATTACACACACTACATACCATGTATTTGACGCAAACACGCATACATACTATTTATTATCAAACTTTTGTTCTTGACGTCTGTTGTCAAATTGAGAATAGATTAAATATGGGTTGTCTTTGTTAATATTTTTTATAGTGTAGTCTTGGCGAAATTTGTGATTATAGAAGTATAAAATACAATCATAATAGTGTACAAACTTACAATTCCAATTAATTATAGTCGAATTTCGACTACTGCGGGACCTCTAGTTTTAATAATTCTCTCCTTAGCAGATTTCGGGCACAGCAACTGCTTTAATTCCGATTCTAATTATTGTCTTATTACTTCCTATTTATCAGGAAGGATACAAACAGTAGATGTGAAAGGTAATAGATCTTCAGGCACCACGTTGAAAATGGGTGTACTTCAGGGTTCCATTTTGGGTCCTTTTTTATTTCTAATATATATAAACGATTTGCCTAGTTTTATTGAGTCCCGACACGAGGTCGCAGGTATTATTCGCAGATGATACATCTTTATTATTTAAAATTAAACGACAATTACAAGTCTATGACGAAGTGAATGATGCGATTTCGTGTGTGGTTCATTGGTTCCGTATCAATAACCTATTATTGAATAGTAAGAAAACTAAATGTATTAAATTTACTTTAAAATGTATTAAATCATCTTTAAATGTGAGACAAGTAGACAGTAATTTAATTGTTTCTGAGGAATCATTGGAGCTTGTTGAGTCAACCGTATTTCTTGGTATAACAGTGGACTCCAAACTGCAGTGGGGACCTCATATTCATAAATTGGCGAGTAAGCTCAGCTCTGCAGCATACGCAGTAAAAAAAATTAGAATGTTAACAAATGCGGACACGGCTCGTTTAGTTTACTTTAGTTACTTCCACAGTGTCATGTCCTATGGCATTTTGCTATGGGGCAACGCGGCCGATGTAGAAATGATATTTATTCTGCAGAAAAGAGCTATACGTGCTATTTATAACATGCACTCAAGGGAATCCCTGAGGGAAAATACATAATAGAAATACTAGGAACAAACACAGGCTTGTTGTGCCGATGAGTAGGTTACATAAGATACGAAATTCATTCGGGTGTTTGTCTGTGCGCCTGTACAACAAAATCCCACAAGATGTTCAGAACCTACATATACATAGGTTTAAGAAAACTATTAAAGAACATCTGTGCAATAAAGCTTACTATAAAGTCAATGATTATCTAGAAGATTGCACAAAGTGGGAATGAGTTGCTCGCTCCGGGCATTTCAATATTGTAAAATTGTTATGTTATAATTACTTATTGTAAAAATGAATATTTAAAATAATCTAATATTTAAAAAAAAAAAAAAAATTACATGCCCGCTGAGTTTCTTGCCAATTCTTCTCAGGACGGAGGCTAGTTCTTGTGAATTGGCGGTAGTTCTTTTGACGTTCAACAAGTATGTACTTTCATTTATGTTGAATAAAACTTTTTTGATTTGATTTGATTTGATTTGTCACGGTGTGCTTGTGTGGCGTTAATAGCCAATTTTTATTCCTAAACGTTAGTGTACAATGCGGACATTTCAAAACACACTATTATAACGCAACTTTAAAATTAAAGTGGCTTAACTAAAAATTGTAAGAAAATGAGTTTTATACTTTGAAAGACTTATAAACGTGTATTCTATCAGTTAAAAAAAATTAATTTAAATGGTCTAGAAAAGGACAAAGTACACTTTTCGTTTCTTTTAAATCAAACGAATATCTTAAACTTTAAGGTGTCCGCTTTAAGGCTTAAAGTATTAAAACTGCTGGTGGTAGGACCTCTTGTGAGTCCGCGCGGGTAGGTACCACCATCCTGCCTATTTCTGCCGTGAAGCAGTAATGGGTTTCGGTTTGAAGGGTGGGGCAGCCGCTTTAACTATACTTGAGACCTTCAAACTTGTATCTCAAAGTGGGTGGCGCATTTACGTTGTAGATGTCTATGGGCTCCAGTAACCACTTAACAACCAGGTGGGCTGTGAGCTCGTACAACCCATCTAAAAAATAAAAATAAATTGAAATTGAAAAATTACAATTCTTCAATTAGATTTTTGGCGTTTATCAAAAATCCAGAATTTACAATTAAGCCACTTCAATTTTAAAGGTGCGATAATAGTTTTAAGATAAAACATAGCGCAAAAGTTTAATAATATTCGAAACTACGAGACGAAACGGCACTCAATCCCGTTAAAATTCCATTCGTAGTAAATCTCACGTCGGTTCGTATATTATTTTGATTAGCTGGCCCAACTCTATCCGCTATGCTGGCTGATATTTGATTTGACGATCGCCATCAAGCTTCACAGACTCATCCGCTAGGCCAATCTCAAGGTTTCTGAATGTTCATCGAAATAGGTTTTGCCTTTTCTGAGTCTGTAGGGACATACACACACTAACCTTCTTAAAGTAAAAATCGATATATCGTCGCTGTCAAACCAAAATCTGCTATGTGCAAAAACTATATTTTGGAATTAATTAATTTATATGAAGGTGAATTTTTAAGAACTATATCAAATGAAATCTATAGATAAATATTAAAGCTATAGATACTTAACAATTTTTTTTATCCTGTAGATAGATAGGGCTGTGAACTATACGAAAAGGTAAAAAAGTAAAAATCTCAAAGAGTGGACATAGCAGATTTTGGTTTGGTTTTATTTAAAATCGTAATTCCTTTGTTATTGCCCAAATGGTTGAACCTTGTACCACCCATCTCGAGGCCTGAGACCGAAGCCTCAATCGTGTTGTTTATTTGTCGCCCCACCCTTCAAATTGTAACGCGGCTGAAGTGGGTCTTCGTAGTAACCGCAGCCTCAAGATCTCAGAATAAAGAATTTGAATCAAAATTTTGTCGAATCATAATCGCGCTCAACTAAGGCTCGTAGTACCACCACATGTCTTTGTGTGTCGGTCCATTCTTGTTCTTATCTTTTTTTGAGTCACCAAACAGTTAACAGCAAGTAACAGCTTGGCTATTCCATGAGCGGCGGTGACCACACATCATTATTGGGACCGTATGCTCATCTATACATAGGCGGCACTGAAAATTTCGGGAATTAACGAAGTGACACAACATTACTATTTAAAAATGTATTTATTGCTTTTCGAAGTATTCTCCGCGAAATTTGACACATTTTTCCATACGATGGAACCAATCATTGAAGCAACCATTCCATTCGGAAGTTGGGGTCTCCAAAATGGCCGTTTTGTAGGCGTCCACAGCTTCTTCAGGTGATGAAAATCTCTGTCCACGCAATTTATTCTTTATTTTAGGGAAAGTATAGAAATCATTAGGGCTTAGGTCGGGGCTGTACGGCGGATGGTCTAATAATTTTATGTTTTCTTGCTCTAAAAACTCTTATGTTCTGTGCGCGGTGTGAGAACTCGCATTGTCGTGATGGAGGATGATGCGGCGGTTGCAGTTCTCTTTACAGAGTTCAGAAACGACCTGTGGCAAACAAATGCTAGCATACCATTCTGCATTAACCGTTCTTTGTCCCTCAAGAGGAATAGTTGTAACATGGCCGGTTTTGGAGACAAACGTGGCAACCATTTTTTTTGCAACACTCCGTGAACGAACAATTTTTGTTGGCTTTAACTCATTTTCGAATACCCAAACTCGTGACTGGTTTTTTGTTTCGGGTTCGTACGCGTATATCCAGGATTCGTCACCTGATACAATGCTGTATACAGCATTTGAGGATCCTGCGTGGAATCTTTCGAGAGTTTTGACGCACCAAGTAACGCGAGCCGCTTTTTGCTCTTCACAGTGCGAATGCGGTATCCATCGGGAAAACAACTTTTTTACACCTAATTGTTCATGCAAGATTATTTGTATTTGACTCATGCCAATGTCTAAAGTTGCCTGAATTTCGCGGTATGTCACATGTCGATCTTCCTCAATCAGCTTACGCACAGCATCAACGTTTTCTTGGGTGACTGCAGTTTTTGGACGATCTTGACGGGGATCATCACTGAGCTTAACACGTCCACGTTGAAACTCAGCAAACCAGCGATAAATTGTGGTTTTGGATGGGGCTTCATCACCAAATGCAGAAATCATCCGGTCAACACACTGTTTTTGTGTTAAACCACTTCGAAAGTCATAATAAATCATCGCTCTTGAATTTTCTCGAGTCAATTCCATTTTCTCAACGACTAAACAAGTTTGACAAAACCTCGTGACAAGACCGAGAATCTTTTTTTAAATAAATAAATGGTATTCGATTTTTAAAACCAAGGAGTTTTCAATTAAAAAGATTTTAATATGACAGGAACAGTGGAAATATTCCATTCCCGATACTTTTAGTGCAGCCCTCGTACTAATATATAAATCTACAGTAGTTATTACGGATGTTCCGTAGTAACTACTGAACCATGCATCCGATTGACTTGAAACTTGGTATCCATGTAGAAAATGCATGTACTTAATGGATAGGCTAATATTTATATGAGTGTTGGACTCCCTACACCAGTTGCGGGGGCGTTAATGATGAGAATCTTTGTGGGGGTGAGAAATAATAATGTTAATGTTGAATGCCCAGCGAAGCGGACGGGTACAACTAGTCTGCCTATAACCATAAAAAACGTGGCTGAATGGAATTTTTATACAAGCAAATAAATTATGTTTAATCACTTTATTATCTAAAATGATTAGAAAAAAACTATTTCAAATTGTTTTCTGACGTCATGAAACTGTTAAGATTAAAATAGTATAAATACGGATTTGCGACATACTTTTGACATCGCTCACTTTAGTTTCCCTAAAATAATAGGGAGTTTAAATAATTGACTTTTTTTATTGCTTATGTTTGTGGATGAGGTCACGGCCCACCTGTTGTTAAGTGGTTACCGGAACCCATACACATTTACAACGTAAATGCCGCCACCCACCTTGAGACATAAGTTCTAAGGTCTCAGTACAGTTACAACTGGTGCCTTACCCTTCAAACCGAAACGCATTACTGCTTCGCGACAGAAATAGGCAGGGCGGTGGTACCTACCCGTGCGGACTCACAAGAGGTCCTGCCATCAGTAATTATGCAAATTATGATTTTGCGGGTTTGATTTTTGTTACACGATGTTATTCCTTCACCGTGGAAGTCAATCATTTTGATAACTACGTATTAGCAAAAATGGTACTTGCCAGCGGGATTCGAACACCGTTGCATCGCTAGATACGAATGCACCGGACGTCTTATCCTTTAGGCCACGACAGCTTCAAAATATTGTATGTTGTCTCCATTGATATATAAACACGGTTTTTTAATACATCAATGGTTGTCACGCATTTTTTCAAACCTCTGTTTCCACGCATAGTCTATGGTAGGGTGTCACACAGCATACCAGCCATTACGTTTAATTAAAAGAGTTTTTAGAAATCTCTAGCTATATTAAAATTTCCAAAAGCAATCTAAGTAAACCTTAGTGCACATGTTTTTGTGAAATTGGTTGTTGCCTCCCATATATTTTTTTTGTTTGATCTCAATACTCCACTGTTTAAAGACTCATAGGGCCTTCCAAATTAGATTTAAATAGGGGCTGCCTTTCAAAAATGTATTAGGTAACTCCTTTTTAACCATTCTGTTGTATTACCTAACGGACATTTTTTGTTGCGATGTAATGGCGGCCATTTTGAAATACAAATGAAATATCTTACGTTGTTTTTCTATGAGTTCTGTAAGCGGATATTAAAAAATAGATCGATGTTGTTCACAAAATCATGAGATTAGTGATATTTTTATATCCATATATAATAATATAATACTTTCTTATCATTGAGATTTTATTGAGAAACTACCAGAAAACAAATACAAAAGAATGATAATAAAGAGATAAGATTAACACACAACTTGTTTTTTGTTATGTGAAAATAGATTTCTTAACTTTTGAAACGATAGAAAAATGGTGCGTTTTTAATAAATTAGGTACTGATAGAATGATTATTATTATATTAATCAGGTATCAATGTTATTGCAACTGTTACGACCAAAAAGCGCTGACTTAAGCGAATTCGTTTTTATCAAGCAATTTTGATATTATAATTTGTTTTAGTGGTACGATTTTCATACGTAAATATCTTATGACTAGAGACAGACTACTTCGGCAAAGCAGCGCGACAAGATATCTCTCTCATCGTGGCCGCCGCTAATTATTATACACCCAGTCATTGCGGCCGCGCACCCCAAAGCCGTCGTCGCCCAAAACATGTCTAGTCGGATCCCCCAGATCCACTCTCGGTGCTTTCAGACCCTCAAGCACCGGTCACCGTCCTCGTCCAATTCGTCGATTACGACGAAAAGGTCGATGACCGAACTAACCCTCAGACACAGCCCACTGAGTTTCTCATCGGATCTACACGGTGGATCGCGTTTCCCATTCAGTGGTAGATTCTGCGAAGCACTGCTCTTGCTAGGGCTAGTGTTAGCAAATTCGCCAGATTAGAACTCCGTGAGCTCACCTACTCGTTCGGTGAACGTAGTATAACCCCTCGAGATTACTAGAATAAATAAAAAATACTAAATAAATTATATTAAAGCTATTATAAATTGACTACGCAAATTTTATGTTCAAATGTTTATTGATGACTAGCTGATCCGGCAGACTTCGTAGTGGCTCAATTGATAAATAAAAGACCTAAACTTTTGTATAAAATAAACTTAAAACAAACAAAAGGAATCCGTCAGAATTTGTTTTCAAAGGGAAAACAAAATAGTTATTTTTATTTAATTCCAGGCATTTTCATATGTATCTACCTTTTAAACCTTCTCTGGACTTCCACAAATAGTTCAAGACCAAAATTAGCCAAATCGGTCCAGCCGTTCTCGAGTTTTAGCGAGACAAACGAACAGCAATTCATTTTTATATTTATTGATGATGATTGAGGGATTACTCTAACAGCTCCCCGAGCGCCTTCAAAGGAGACCTAACAACTCAAAATTGACTGCTTCGCGAATGAATCTACCACCTAATCGGAATCGTCAACTGTAAAGTGATTATTGTAAGAAACTAACCATATTAATAAAATCCGATGAACGAATACGAAATAAAAGTAAGTCCACAAATTAAGGAGGTTGTTTTTTAGTGTCGGATTAGACTGAGAACGCACCATATTGTAATCTATACATATAAATAAAATTGGAGTGTCTGTTTGTAATATTGAAATAACCGCTTTTTACTACATGCATATGAATATATATACGGTACCTACACCAAAATAACATTTTTTACAATTTTTGTCTATCTATCTATCTGTTTGTTCCGGCTAATCTCTGGAACGGCTGGACCGATTTTGACGAGACTTTCACTGACAGGTAGCTGATGATACAAGGACTAATTTAGGCTACGTTTTTTAGACTAGCTTCGCCCCGCGGCGTCACCCGCAGTACGACAATAACCGCGGGTAACATCGCGGGACTCAACTATTTCAATAATAAAATTTAATGTTTCCGAAGCGAAGCGAGGGCGGGTCACTAGTTAATTAATATAATTATTGTCAACGTTAAAAAGTGCGATTCATGATTACTATCGCGTTGCGAGAATGCTTGGAAACATTTAGGATATATGTTATTATAAAGATCGATCCGTTCCATGTTACCAAATATAAATACTCGCTACTACCATACAAACTGTTATCCTATGACTATAAGAATATTTAATAAGATACCAAACAGCATAAGAGATCTTCCTTTAACTCAATTTAAAAGAAAATTATATTTATGGCTAATAGATAAGGCTTATTTATAGTGTGCAAGAATTTTTAAATGATAAATGTTGTACATAGGTAGTGAAATATTAGAATAAGAAGTGATAGAATGTAAAAATAGATAGATTTAGTAAATTTTGTGTTAGAATTAATATAAAAATAAGTTAAATTTTCGCATGCCTAAACAGGCGAAATATATGAAACTATGTTCTATATCCACAATATCTTGTAAACTATATTTCTGGCGAATAAAGATTTTCTTCTTTTCTTCTTCTTCCAAAAAAAAAAATACATAACTTCTAAACACATTTCCTACTATTCGATTATTAAGAAATACTATGCTTTAACTATCCGATGCATTGTTACTAAGGTTTTGTCAAAATCGAGTTAATGACTTAAGTTAATTTTTTTCTAGGTTATTTAGTCCAACCATCTATTGATTGAGCCCGTCACTAGGGGTATCGGCGCAACACCAATCCTCACTTCAGCTTTAGGTACGTATATCTCACACATCAAAAATCATTATTGGCTGACTCGGTGGTACAGTGGTTGGCGTCAATGACTGCTTGGCCCATGGGAATGGCTTCGATTCCCACATCAAGCATATATTCGTGTGATGAATTCGTAAAGAGTAAACATATACAGTAATAGTATAGATATAGTATAGATATAGATATAGTTTTAAAAGTCATTGAATAAATTACCATAGATACAGAATTGGTAAGAATGGAACGTATGAAAAAAGTGTGGAACGGAGCGTTAAGATGCGAGTGAGAGAAAACGGTAAGTTAAAGGAAAAAAACCATGATAGAGATAAAAGCAAGATGTCGAAGACGATTGAATGCGCAAGTAACTACAGTCGGCATCAATGCGCCACTTTGACAAGGCGGCACGACACGAAAACCCTCTTGTCGTGGCCGCCGGAAATTAAATACCCGATCCTGTGGACCAGTCGACGTCGCCCTAAGCACGTCATTACGGATCCTCCCGATCCATTAAGTGCTTTTAGGTACCTCAAGTATCGCTCATCCTCCTTGCCGAACCCGTCGCTTGCGACGAAGGGCTCGACGAGTAAATTACCCCCATAGACACAGCTCACTGAGTTTCTCGCCGGATCTTTTCAGTGGGTCGCGTTTCCAATCTGGAGGTAGATTCTGCGAAGCACTGCTCTTGCTAGAAGTCAGTGTTAGCAACACCTCCGGTTTGAGCCCCGATAGCTCACCTACACGCTAGGGTAAAGCTGAAATAGCCTCTCAAGTCTATCAGAATAGGTAGGGAAAAAAAAGTGCATTGTGTAAAAAAGGTGTCAGATAATTTTTAAAATAATAGTCTTATTTTATGCGTCACGACGCAATTCTACATAGATAATAAATACACTTAATAATTAAGATAAATAATTACTGACATGTCACTCTTTAGAAATAAGGTATTCTTTCTTTTATTCGTTCTAAATTTAATGCGAGAGGAACCACGGAGTAATATCTAGTGTAGAATGAAAGAGAATTGACTAAAAAATATCTGAACGTTAGATCAAACTACAATGTTCCTAAGGATTTTTTAATAACTATGTCGTGTATGTTTCAACCATCGTTTCCGTCAACTCGGTATGCATTTTTACGTTGCGTATGCCAAGTAAATTAAAAATAAAAAATTGTTTAAAAAAACTAACAAAACACGCTTTTATAGAAAATCCAACTAAAAAATAGAAAATAAATTTTAATAAACTTGAATTAAAAATAGTGTAAGAAAAAATGATTTTATTGTAAAAAAAGCGAGGGGTGCTTTTCAGGATATTATCAAAATAACCCTTCTACTCGTATCGGTTCATAAAATATTTATAACTACTGATACCATGCACCCCTATTATCTTTAAACAATTATTTATTTTTCATTTTTTAGTTGAATTTCTATATTTCAAAATTCTTTTTCCATTTTTTTTTAATATTGAATTGTCATCCGTCCTTAATAAGTATACCAAATTTCGAGTTAATGCCACGTTTTGATGGGGTTCAAAATCATGTTCAAAGATTCCGTTACCTACTAACATACTAACATACATACGTATGAAGCTAATAAAAGCGTATTAAAAAAGATCCGCCGCGCATTCCAGGTATGGCGCCTCGTCAAGACCTTATATCCCCGCCGCCGGTATCCCTTTCTGGAGGCACCAGGGCTCCGCCGCCGCCTCGTCCGGGTCGTCTCCAGAGACCACCACACGACCACCCAGCAGTCTACCTGCGCCCTGACCCACCCAGGTCCAACGTCAACAGGGTATCCAGTCCGCAATAATTCTACACGATTCTGGAACAATGTGGAAAGGAGAAAAGAAGAAAAAAACGTGAATAATTTATTAGATTTTTGATTAAAGATCTTTCTAACGATTTTTTGGACGGTAAAATGTGAAATTTTGATTTAGAAATGAAAAAAAACGAGTTACGCTTTTATTGTGCTTAATAAATAAAACATTTGGCGTGTGACTTTTGCGACAACAAGCAGTTGGATAACAGTTTTTTTTATTGCTTAGATGGGTGGACGAGCTCACAGCCCACCTGGTGTTAAGTGGTTACTGGAGCCCATGGACATCTACAGCGTAAATGCGCCACCCACCTTGAGATATAAGTTCTAAGATCTCAGTATAGTTACAACGGCTGCCCCACCCTTCAAACCGAAACGCATTACTGCTTCACGGCAGAAATAGGCAGGGCGGTGGTACCTACCCGCGCGGACTCACAAGAGGTCCTACCACCAGTAAACAATAATTTTTACCAATTTTTTTTTTTAAATAAATTAAATTAATTGTTGAACAGTTGCCTTAATCATTACAGAGGCCATTTGTACACCACTATTGTATTGTATTGAATACGGTGTTAAGTTTTTTTTTATGTATACTCAGAATTAAAAAAGTATTCATGCCATTATATTGGCATGAAATAAAGAAAGAATGGCCTGGATCATTTGGTGCAATAATAGTTTGGAGTAATGGGAATGCGGCTTAAAAGATTGAGGTTGCATAGTAATTTTAGAGTAATACTACAGTAAGAAAACTGATATATTTTTATGAAAATTTGATGAACTCTGTTTTGAAAATATGACCAATGTAAATGATAACAAACTTCCTTATTCGAATTGTATTTTAGAGCGTTCTGACCGAAGAGTATTATCACACTAAAATATCGTATTACACTATTGGGGCTTAAGAGGTCCAATTGTAAATACAAACTATCAAACAAATAAAAACTCATCAAATCAAAACCAAAATCAAAAAAAAAAGCCAGCCGTTTAGGAGTTAAATGACTAACGCAGGTACAGAAAATTTATATTTATTTATAGAAAATTGGGGTACAGGGGGACCAAAGACCGGTACGGTGTGATTGTGCTCATGATTTACGACTCTACGGTCGCAATCTGTAAATTTTATGTTCATTTTTATATTTCATACACCTTATTTAGCAATGAATCGATTATTTGTACACTGTGAGATAATGCAAGTTGCCAAGTGATGAGGTTAAGTAAAGCTTGTAGGCTTCACGTTAAAGGCTCAGGCAGGCTCACAAAATATTAAATGCGAAATACGAAATATCCGAGGCGTAATTATTTCTTCTTCTTGCAATCTGCAAATTAGGATTTTACAGTGGTTCCCTTGCGCTGAATTTTTTTTAAAACAATTTTAAGTTTCGGATCTGTCATTCATAATTTTATAGAATTAATAATGTCAAACATAATATGTAATAGAATATTCTAGAATTTTAAACTACTTATGTAATGAAGACAAATAATGTTTTAATTCAGAGGAGGAAATTGTGGTAGTTTCTTCATCTAGAGTTTTGAGATCCATTAACGTATTGTAGTTGTGTTTTTTGAAGTGTAAGTATGTAAATTTTCTTAGTTATTAATAATCATACTATTGATTAATTTTAGTTCTATCTAGTCGTTATTGTTTAGTTGATAAAAATATTAATTATTAGAGACTATTAAATTCTGTTTGGAACAATATTTTTAGTTTTTATTGTTCGTCCAGGCTATGCCTGTATCTTTGATTTACTTTTTTTTTAAATGTTTTTAGATTAGTAATTTCTTTTAGTTTTTGAATAATATTCGAATAGAGTACAATGTAGATTAATAGAGAATACAATAGACTTGTTATGTTTTGTGTAATTTTTTTCTTGTTTCATAATTGTGTGGACGAGCTCACGGCTCAAGACATCTACAACGTAAATGCCACCACCCACCTTGAGATATGAGTTCTAAGGTCTCAGTATAGTTACAAGGGCTGCCCCACCCTTCAAACCGAAACGCATTACTGCTTCACGGGAGAAACAGGCAGGGTGGTGGTACCTACCCGTTCGGACTCACAAAAGGTCCTACCACCAGTTTGTGTCGATGGACTGGTGATGGGTCGTTGACCAGTCAGGGTCCACCGCCCAGAGACCATAAGGAGAACGCTGCACGAGAAGATCGAAATATTAATTAATAGGCTTGTGGCGATAGTAATCACAGAACACAAGATATTTAAGAGATGCTTGAATCTCGCTTACGACATTTTTAAAATAAGCCTGCATATATACAAGATCCGAACAACAACAGTCCTTGGCCGCCGGTAACTACATCGCCTCGATCCTGCGGACAGAATGGAAAGCAGTCGACGTCGCCCAAAACACGCCCACTCGTTAGTGGATCGGGAGGATTCGAAATGACGTGCTTTTAGGTACCTACCTCAAGCACCGGTCATCGTTCTCGTCGAACCCGTCGCTTGAGGAATTGCTGCTTGCTGGGCTCGACGAGTAAATTAACCCTCAGACACAGCCCACTGAGTTTCTCGCCGGATCTTCTCAGTGGGTCGCGTTTCCGATCCGGTGGTAGATTCTGCGAAGCACGGCTCTTGGTAGGGTTCTTAGTTTTCCAATTACAGAGCATAATGCGACTCAGTGACGCACAATGCCGAATTATGCTGAAGCTTAATTGGAACGTGAATTAGTTTTCAAATGCATCAGCAGAGTGCGCTAAGTTAGCACAGTTTTAATTAACATTGATTATTTCTAAGAAACTACGACGAAAGGAAAGCCTTACAATTTTTTTCAACATTAAATAATATTACTAACGATAATATAAACAAAATTTCGATCAATGCCAACTTAAAGAAAAAACACTTGTCAATTTTCTGTCACTGAGTCGGTATCGATTGCGAGTATCACGCGAGAGCAGTACTTTTGAGAGTGCTCGATTGTGCGAAGCGTTGCTGTAGCTGGAACATTCAACGTTGAGCATTATGCCGCATAATGCGCTCTTGTGCTGTAATTGGAAAACTACAATTGTTAGCGACGTCGTCAGGTTTGAGCCCCGTGAGCTCACCTACTTGTTAAGGTCACGCTAAAATTGCCTCTCAAGGCCATCATGACCGACGAATACCAGCCGCTCGGTGAAAGATCTTCCCTTCGTCGTATACCTCCACGGGTTAACATACAGATTTAGTAATAAAATTCGTTCGCGAACTTTTTGTTTTACGGTAAAAATATCAAGATAGTGGAACGAAGGTCTTGGGCTCACACGCCTGGTTTGCGTTATGTAACTATAACATTTAGATACATATATGTATGTGCATGTCGCGTATAAGATGTCACTCCCGTTTAATACCTACCTACTATAATTGATTGACGACAGTAAAAATAAGCTTCACTCACCCGTGTCACAAACATTTTAGACTAGAAGCTAGAAATGTCAGAATTTCAGTGAAAGTATTTAAATTTGTTTTAATTTCTTTCGAAAGGACTCTAGTTTTTTCTGTATGGGTCATGGTATATTTTTTTAAAGTATACATCTAATATTTAAAGTGTGTAGAAAAGTATCGCTAACATTGTGCCAAGAGCGTCGCCGGATCTTCTCCGATAGTAGACATAATCGTGACCCAGCTACTCTAGAGCTGATAGCCCACATTCGCAGACATTCCTAGAATTGTTAACAAATCCCATCCCTTCCCTTAGCCCGTGCCCATTTTCCCATACTAGTGACGCAGAAAGAACATCCGGGCGACAACACAATATAATATACCATAATGGCATCATATAATTATTGTAAAATTATCAATATTACTATTCGTGTTTGTCTCTGAATGTAACAAAGGGAATATATTTAACCGAGCGTGTGAAATTGCTCGATGCTCGATATATGCAGACAAATCTTGAAAATATCGCTAGTTTTTTTTTTCTACCTAAGCCGATAGCCTTGAGAGGCTATTTCAGTGTAACCTTAACTAGTAGGTAAGCTCACGGGGCTCAAACCTGACCACATTGCTAACACGAACAACCTAGCAAAAGCCGTGCTTCGCAGAATCTACCACCGGATCGGAAACGCGACCCACTGAGAAGATCCGGTGAGAAACTCAGTGGGTTGTGTCTGAGGGTTCATTTACTCGTCGAGACCTTCGTCGCAAGCGGCGGGTTCGACTAGAACGATGACCGGTGCTTGAGGTGCCTAAAAGCACCGTTAGTGGATCGGGAGGATCCGAAATGACGTGTTTTGGGCGACGTCGACTGCTTTCCATTCTGTCCGTAGGATCGGGAATGTATCGCTAGCGATAATCGGGCATCTGTCTGATATCTTGTGTTCTATGATACTCACCCACCACATCTCCATTTAAGAACATTGTAATAATTTTTAAAGCAATTAGACCAAAAAACAGTGATCTCCAAGTTTATGAGACTAATCTAGCTAAATACACAATGGTGTGAATTCAAACATGTCCGGCTCTCGGCTGAGCTGCTCGTGCCGCTCTGTGCTCTGTCCAGTGCGGCAACGTCGCGCGATCGATCGCACGCCCGCTGCCGGTTGCCGCGTGAAAGGCACCCAAATACTCCCAATTATTATTTTGTTGCAATGCGTACATGCGTACGTGATACCAAAAAAAAATTACAAAAACTGTTATAAATTCCTATAATGCGCCATCAATCTATATACAGGGTGTCCCAGAAAGAATGTATAATCCTGAAATAACTCATATTAGAGATATTAATAGTAGAGATATTGGGGACACAAAAAAAAATCACAGGTAGTATGTAAGTACCCAAATTACGTATTTAAATAAAAAAGTTGATATTTTCCATATTGTTGTGCGTTTCTGGAATATATAACAGCTATAAATGAATGAAGTCCATAGGCCTTTTGGTGTTATAATATTCTAAATGGACTTTAACTAAAGAATATGCAGGAAATCGTATGAGTACCTAGTGTAATTTTTTATAAAAGTTAATCTGAACTTAAATTTTAATCATGAAATTTGGTATTTTTTCTTTATTTTTAATTTGGGTATTACATAAGTTTTTTTTTTTCGATGTAGTCAGTAGCCAATTTTTTTTCGTTATACTGACAGGTACATAGTATTTGCATAGGGATAGTGCCTAATCAAAACAGTTGATTAAACAAGTCGAATCTACAGAAGCAATGGCGGCATCATTTAAAAACTTAGGCCTAAAAATAGTTTTGAAGTAAAAATAGTTGATTAACAAAACATTGAAAACTAAGGTCCCCGTTGAACCCTGCAAACTTATTCCTTCCAACTCTGTTTGGGGGAGCAATACAGAATACGTGAGGTGAGAGAATGATAGGCATCGGCTTAGCTTTGCCACTGGCATTGCTGACGTCCATGGGCAACTGCAACCCCTCACCATCACGTGAGGCGTAGGCTCGTCTGCCAAGAAAGGCAATAAAAGATACTTAAAAACCTGTCCTAATTTTCGACCCTCTCATTTCTTCTACATCATAACAAAATCTGGATTTTAATGCCCATTAGCTTCTGCACAAAGGGTTTACTTATCATCAAGTCATCTACTCTTTTAACCATACTAGATGTACCGCAGTAGTCGAAATTCGACTATAATTAATCGGAATTGTAAGTTTGTACACTATTGTATTTTATACAAATTTCACCAAGACTGCACTGTAAAAAATATTAACAAAGACAAAAAATATTTAATCTATTCTCAATTTGACAACACACGTCAAGAACAAAAGTTTGACAATAAATAGTATGCATGCGTGTTTGCGTCAAATACATGGTATGTAGTGTATGTAATGTTTTCTTTACTGATTTAATGTATCTTTTATGCATTATTTTAAAAAAATATTAGCATTGTGCACTTCTCCTCTATATTCTCTATAAGTGTGGAAAATTTCATACTCCTCCGTCCGCGCAATTTTCGTAAAAAGGGATACAAAGTTTATGCTTCACGTATTAATATATAGATAGGATTTATTACAAAAACGACTAACTAAACTAACCAAGACCTGTGCAGGCTTAACGCAAAAACATAAAACGAGTTCAGAGCTTTCTAGAAAAATACCTGTCAGTAATGTAGGCATATTTTATGAATTCGCCCGTCATAATATTCATGCTTTTAACGGTATTCCCTGTCTGCGAGGACAGGTGACGGTTTATAAGTTGAACGGCATTTATAATACGCAGTAGTAGTAAGGGCTACACATTTCAAACTAATAAATAATATAATTTTGATGACTCTATAATCTTCAATGACAAACGATCATTATCAAGGCTACTTCGAAGTTAAATATCAAACACATCTATGAGGTTCGACGCACTAAGTCGAGGTTAAATAAAAATAACACAATTAAAATGTAAATCAACATTGTTTTGTACAATTTACTATTAAAATACTCAAAGTACAGTTGTTTTTATAACTGCCGGTACGGGTAACGTTATTTGTCGTCCGATTGTAAAAACGGGTATCGAAACAACCAGATCATCTCTTGAATGTTTCGAAAATATTTCTTGAATGTTCTAGAACACTTCCTCGGTTGTATCAAGAGTTTTCTAACGACACCGCGAATGGTCTCGACATAAGCAAGACTAATCTAAAATATTCTCGGGTTAGTTCTATTGGGAATGTTCTGGAGAATTGTTGATATATATATATATATATATATATTTACATCCTACAATCTTTTTGGCGTCTGCACGTCGTGCATCATTACGACGTCCTCCAGTTCCGATTGCTTTTTTTAACATGTCTTAATGAATATTGCTTAGTTTTTCGATTTCCAGCTCCGTGAGATACGTCATTTTCCGATAATTTTATTTTTCGCGATATTCTTCTTGCGTTCGTGCCGCAACATTTTTGAACCCCGAACCATGGTCATAAATTATAGGCGTCCTGGATATATTGATTGTGATTTACCTATGGCATCGACTATTTAGCATCCTCATAGGATGAACGACATTTGTAAGTGCGGCGTTGCCAGCTTTATGTTTACTTTCTCTTTCTTTGACAATCGCTTGTCTGTACATTTATACCAATTTCGTCAAATCTATACATATACGGATGCCCGATAATTTTATATAATTTATCTATCTACACGTATTAGTAACAATGGATTTTGATGAAGCTAAGTACACAAATAGTTTATAATAAGATAAAGAAAATTAAGCTCCTGTATCTGAGATTTTTACATGAAAAATCGCATGTAGTAGCTAGAATAACAAGCATATAATAATTATGTACATGTTTGTCTAGTCTATTTTTTCATAAATTTAAAACAAGTAGGTATGTAATAACTTCATTTGTGGGTTTAATATAAATATAGGTATGATAAAATCGGCATTGTATCCTACTATGGCCTGAACCAATATTATATAATAAATAATATAGACGTCCAACATTATACACGGACTCCAATATCTACTTAGTCTGGCCATAAATACTGTTACAATCAAAAATTAAAAAAAAACTATTGTAAATAACATTTATTACTCTTACAGTGTGTTAGTTTAACACATAAATATAAAACAATTTAAAGTATAAAAAGCTTATTCGAAGTAGTCTCCATTGGCTGCAATACAGTCCTTTAAACGTTGAGGCCAGTTATCAATAGAAGGACGCACTCTTTCCATGGGAACATTTTGCACTGCCAATCCTACGGATTGTTTTAGGGACTCCAAATTATCATGGCCTTTAGAGCAAGCCGTACTCTCTAAAACTGACCATAAATCATAATCCAGCGGATTAAGATCGGGTCTAGACGACGGCCAGTCTTCAGCTCTGATGAAGTCCGAAACGTTCATTTCCAACCAAGACTGCGTAGACTGAGCTTTATGACCTGGCTCCGAGTCTTGCTGGAAGGACCATTCTTGATTATTGAACATAGTGTTGTTAAGGGGCTTCACTACCTTCTCAAGAATGGTATCTTGATACACTTGTGCCAATGTTTTGATACCTTTTTCACAAAAGTATGGCTCAGTCACTCCTTCATAGCTAATACCCCACCAAACCATCACTGAAGTCGGATAGTGCCTACGTTGCACTCTGTCGACTAATTGGGAAGCTTCCTTAGAGCTTTGAGCATAAATACGGTCATTTTGTTTGTTAAAATGTTGGTCAATTGTAAAAAGTTTTCTCATCCGTAAACAAAAATTTTCTATGACCTCTTTTTGCGTACAGCTTCAGTAGTTGTTTCGATTTTACTACCCTATTCTCTTTTAAATTATCAGTTAAGAAATAACTAGTACGTCTTTTATAGGCTGCAAGTCCTAAGTCATCTTTTAAAATACGCGACATGGTTCTAGGTGCTGTCTTCATCTCCCGAGATAAAATATTTTGCTTTCGGACAGGGTTTTTTCGAATTCTTTCCCTTACTGCTTTGACCACCTTTTTCGTACGAATACTATGTGGACGGTCAAATCTTTTTCTGTCACAAGCAGAGGAGGTCTCATTGCATCTACTAATAGCCCGGTACACAAACATTTTACTAATACCAAGCGTATAGAGAGTTTTAAAAATTGCATTTGGCTCCATACCTACTTTGTGTAATGCAATCACAGCGATTCGGTTCTCTTTATCACCCCACTCCATTTTAATATCGCAAAATATTGTACAATTGGCGCCAAAATGAGAAAACTCAATGAGAAATCATATAAAAATGACAGATTCCAAATTCAAATGTAATATTTTTGTTATTTTTAATTGTAACAGTATTTACGGCCAGATTAAGTATATACGGACGCCTAATAGCTATATACGGACGCCTAATAGCTATATACGGACGCCTAATAGCTATATACGAACGCCTAATAGCTATATACGGACGCCTAATATCAATATACGGACGCCTAATAGCTATATACGGACGCCTAATAGCTATATACGGACGCCTAATAGCTATATACGGACGCCTAATAGCTATATACGGACGCCCAATAACCTGGCTTTTTTTTTTATTGCCGAGATGTGTGGACGAGCTCACAACCCACCTGGTGTAGAGTGGTTACTGGAACCCAAAGACATCTACAACGTAAATGCGCCACCCACCTTGAGATATAAGTTTTAAGGTCTCAGTATAGTTACAACGGCTGCCCCACCCTTCAAACCGAAACGCATTACTGCTTCACGGCAGAAATAGGCGGGGCGGTGGTACCTACCCGTGCGGACTCACAAGAGGTCCTACCACCAGTAATTACGCAAATTATAATTTTGCGGGTTTGATCTTTATTACACGATGTTATTCCTTCACTATGGAAGTCAATCGTGAACAATTGTTAAGTACGTATTTCTACTACTTTAATTATACTTACTACTTTACTTATAACTTTATTTTTTTTACTACTTTAATTATACTTTACTTTAATTATAAAAATACGGCAGTATGTGAGGCAGCACTGTTTGGCTACAAGCTACTGTATGGTGGAAATACTGTTGCCAATCGTGTTGCACCATATTGGATTATTCCCATTTGTCCCCACAGATTTTCCCGGGACAAATAGGAATTATTGGCAGTTGGAAGAAATATTTTTAATCGACTTCTCTTGGGTATCATATTTAGCAGCTTTATCATCGTGTTTTAATTTACACTCGGTAAGCGGGTGCTGAGCTAGCTACACATAGGCACGACTCGTGAGCCGAGTAGTGCCTATATGTTTAAAATAAAATAACTTTATACAGGTGTATTTTTCAAGTGGAAGTGGGTGGCCAAATCCAAAATTATGAGCGCAAAACGAGTCTCGAGCCCGATTTTGAAGAAAACTACTATAACATCATTGGATTTTCGAAATATCAATATTCCTAGCCAGGAATCGAACTTCGTTATTTTGAAATAAAAGATACACTTGTATTATTACACCATTCGATAGTGTCGGTAACAAGGAAGAAAAATACAGAACGTGTCTTTTTTTCAGAATCACCGATTTCGATTCCTGGCTAGAAATATAGATATTTTTCAAATCCAATTATGCAGTTTCATTTTTCATCAAAATCGGCCTTGAGACTCCTTTGAGCGTTTTTCTTTGACTTTTTAAAAGTTTAAATAAATTCGGGCTCCTAATAATACGCAACGCGAATACCACCTAGCGCGAATATATTGTTTTGATTAAATATCGTGTGTTAATTGTGATCCAATGTTGCAAACGAGCTGGCAACGTCGCAGTTGTGGACGCCAAATACGCGGATCCCTAGTCAGGAACTCCCCGAGATATGCGGCTGTCAATATACACGCGACAGCAGTGCCACACCTGCGTTACGATTTCGTCGCGAACTGTTTAATATATTATTGCAGCCATTTATGAGATAATTTGGCTTCTATCGATATTTGTCCTACGGCTAGCGAGGACCAATGGGACGTAAACCCCACTGGCTATCAAAGTGGCGTCCAGTATGCGGACGCCAAAAGCAGGTGGACGCCAGTTTAAATGCATTTTTTTCTTCAGAGGACGTCTAATTGTTTGGGGGATAAATATATATATATATATATATATATATATATATATATATTATTATTTTTTTCCTACCTAAGCTGATAGCCCTAGCGGCTATGTCAGCGTAACCCTAACTTTAGTAGGTGAGCTCACGGGGCTCAAACCTGACGATGTTGCTAACACGAACCCTAGCAAGAGTCGTGCTTCGCAGAATCTACCACCGGATCGGAAACGCGACCCACTGAGAAGATCCGGCGAGAAACTCAGTGGGCTGTGTCTGAGAGTTAGTTTACTCGTCGAGCCCTTCGTCGCAAGCGACGGGTTCGACGAGAACGGTGACCGGTGCTTGAAGTACCTAAAAGCACCGTTAGTGGATCGGGAGGATCCGAAATGACGTGTTTTGGGCGACGTCGACTGCTTTCCATTCTGTCCGCAGGATCGGGAATGTAGTTACCGGCGGCCACGATGAGAGGGTTCTCGTGTCGTGCCGCTTTATCGAAGTGGCGCATGGACGCCGACTGCAGATACTTACTGATGGACTCTAAGTCCAGGTCGTCATGGAGGTCGACATTCCTGACGAACCACGGGGCTCCGACGGCTATCCTGCAAAAACGGGATTGGATTATTTGAAATGATTTTAAGTTTATGCGGGCCGCGTGAGCGAACACTACACTTGCATAGGTCATGACGGGGCGTATGCAAGTTTTGTAGAGTGTCACCTTATTTCTAAGGGACATTTTACTTCGCCTACATATCATCGGGTAGAGACGTCCTAGAATGAAGGCGGCACGGTCGCGTACCGTCTTGATGTGGGGGCGGAATGTCATCCTATTGTCGAGGGTGACGCCTAAGTATTTGACCTTCGGGGCCCACGGTATGGGCTGGTCGAACATCGTGATTGGGCGAACGGCGGGGGCGGGGGTATTGACGCGCCTAGTCGGGAGGGGGATGCTCAGCGTGGTGTTCGGAGGGCGACCCCTTTTGAAGAGCACCGCTGTGCTTTTCGTGGGGTTGATGTCGATGCGCCACTTCCGGAACCACTGTCCCATGGTGGTAGCTGCGGTCTGAAGTCGTCGATGAAGCAACGCTTTCTTCCTACACGAGTAGTAGATGGCGGTGTCATCGGCGAAGAGCGCCAGATGGGTCTCCGGAGACCGGGGTATATCATTGATATACAAACTAAATAGTAACGGGGAGAGGGCGGAGCCTTGCGGGACTCCGGCTGTGACGTGACGGGGCCGGGAACGCGTTCCCTCGACTCGATATCGGAACGAACGGTTCGACAAGTAGTCTCGTATGATGAGCACGAGTCTGTCTGGCACTCCCATGTTATACAGTTTGTATATCAAACCGTTGTGCCAGACTTTGTCGAACGCCTTCGCTATATCGAAGAAGAGGGCTCCTGTCGGAATGGGTTTCCGCCTGTTCAGCCCTAGTAAGATGTGCTCCGTGAGGCGGTGCACTTGATGGACGCACGAGTGTCTGGCGCGAAATCCAAACTGCTCGTCTATCAGAATCTTGTTCGCGGATACGAAGTCCCAGAGGCGTTTACGAAGGAGCCGTTCGTATAGTTTGCCTATCGCCGGGACGAGACTGATGGGGCGGTAACTCGCGGTTTCGTTCTTTGGTTTGCCCGGCTTGTGTATGCCGATAACGTCCGCTTCTTTCCACGCCGCGGGAAAGATGCAGTTCGTCATAGCAGCATTTAGTATGGTGGCCAACATCGTTATCAGTTGGGCTGGTAACAATTTAAGCGCGCGGTTGCGGATGCCGTCGGAGCCGTTGATATATAATCGATGCAACTATAAACGCGTGGCGACATGAAAACAGTTCAAAGCGGAACGACGAACGTATCTCTTTAAGTAACCGAAAAGGGAATTATGATAGTGAAGTTCTACCCTTAATCCTAAGCCCCAGCTCGTAACAAAACCCAGTGTACCCACCCACGTTTTCCGAGCAAAAGTTCCCAGCGTTTATATTTCGCGGCAAGTGAAAGCGGAAACTGCAGCCAACCGAGATATTTCCGTTACGCTCAAGACTTTGGAGTCCGCATATCATTCAATGTCCTATCTTGTCTAAGCTATGCATAAACCTGGAATCTTTGCCTGGTCCATGAATAGTTCATTCGCACGCGGTATGTTATTTTTTTTTAAATCAAAAAAATAGTATTTTTAGTTAAAAAAAAACTGGTAACCCTATATCAAGAAGCGAAGGTGTTACTGTAGTTAATCCATTAGCTTAATTTGAATGGTCTCATAGCGCAGTCGGACACCTCATACAGGTAAGTGGATAGGCGAAATTGGTCACGTAAGATTTGCAATTCGTTTGAATGCTAAATACATTGAATGCAAATGAGATAGTTTTTTAGCTAGTTTTAAATACAAATTTTTAAAGAATAAAACAGAAGATTCAATAAAATAAAATATTCATTATTAAATGGTACCAAACGAAAAACACCAGCATCCAAATAACAAAAAAAAACATCAAAATCGGTTCACCTGGAAAAAAATTTTGAAGTAACATACACATGAAAAGAAATACCTACAGACGAGCTAAAAACCTCTTTCTTCTTTTGAAGCTGGCTTAAAAACGAAAACCGTAGTCTGAATGTAATCGAGGTAAAAGATACATTTTTTTTTATTGCTTAGATGGATGGACGAGCTCACAGCCCACCTGATGTTAAGTGGTTACTGGAGCCCATAGACATCCACAACGTAAATGCGCCACCCACCTTGAGATACAAGTTCTAAGGTCTCAAGTATAGTAACGACGGCTGCCCCACCCTTCAAACCGAAACGCATTACTGCTTCACGACAGAAATAGGCAGGGTGGTGGTACGCGGACTCACAAGAGGTCCTACCACCAGTAATACAAGAGGTCCTACCACCAGTAATAAAAATAAAGAGATTACTTGAATGTCATATAATAGGACACGTGGATTGTTGACGAATCGAATTATTTTACGACTACCGTATTTACTCCAATGCGATAATTTGGGAGCAACTTCGAAAACCAACAAAACAAATGAATGCAAAATCAAACTTACAATATTTTAACGTAACGAATTATTCAATTTATCAGTTGTTTTTTGATTAACGACTAACTTTTTTGTCACTATCTATATATTAATACGTGAAGCAAAAACTTTGTATCCCTTTTTACGAAAATTGCGCGGATGGAGGAGTATGAAATTTTCCACACTTATAGAAAATATAGAGAAGAAGTGCACAATGCTAATATTTTTTTAAAATAATACATAAAAGATACATCAAATCAATAAAGAAAACATTACACACACTACATTCCATGTATTTGACGCACACACGCATGCATACTATTTATTGTCAAACTTTGGTCTTGACATCTGTTGTCAAAGTGAGAATAGATTAAATATTGTTAATATTTTTTATAGAGTAGTCTTGGCGAAATTTGTGATTAAAGAAGTTTAAAATACAATCATAATAGTGTACAAACTTACAATTCCAATTAATTATAGTCGAATTTCGACTACTGCGGGGCCACTAGTTATAATAGTTTTATGGCTAGCACCTGTCAAAGTCACGTCGCTAGTCGCTCATGGCGATAGTCAATACGACTCTGTTAACGATTCGAAAGAAAATATTTCAACACACAATATCGATTCTAGATTATTCTAGAAGACACTAGTGTTACATACACAGTTGTAATAATTCAATTAAGGAAAAGCTTAAAGCGTGAAGACTACTACTACGGAGCGATATTTTAATAGGCTTCATAAATTAAAAGATATATAACCCGCCCTACATTTGCAATAGTACGTCTAAGATGATGTTTTTAATGAAAATTTATCAAAAATCACGTTGGTAATTTAGGTACGTAGGCAGTTTTAAAAGCTTGAACTATATAAAGGGCGACTTTTTTATATATATTTTTTCCTACCTGAGCTGGTAGCCTTGAAAGGCTATGTCAGCGTAACCGAGCGAGTAGGTGAGTTCTCGGGGCTCTAACCTGGGGGTGGTTGCTAAAACTAACCCTAGCAAGAAAAGCGCTTCGCAGAATCTACCACCGGATCGGAAAAGCGACCCACTGAGAAGATCCGGCGAGAAACTCAGTGGGCTGTGTCTGTGGGTAAAACGCGATGTGTGTATGTATGTTTGTTCCCTATAGAATGCGAAACGACTGGGCTGGTATCAATGAAATTTTCAAGAAATATATAATATACCTTATATACCTATAGATTGGAAGTTTTGTGACGATTGAATCGAAGTCAAATCAAAAATCCGCCAGCAAAGCAGACTGTTTGGCTAGTACTCGAAGCATTAATTTTTTACGTATAGAAGTAACTTTATTTTTTGGATAGCCTAAGGAGCTATTCTAGCTACTCAAGGACTGGTAGGTGAACTCACGGGCTCAACCTGAGAGAGTTTTCTCTCCGATGAATCTACCACCGGACCGGAATTTCAACCCACCGAGAAGATCCGGCGTCTAACTCAGTGAGTTAACCTTGGTAGGCCGTATCGTTAATGTAGGTGTACCACCACATCATTCAGCTTGTTTCTGTCGCGAAGCAGACACGTGTTTGGATTTGAAAGAAGAAAAAAACGTTGAATTAAATACAATTAAAACTCTCATGTATTGAGGCGGTTGACAAAATTTACGTTACGATGGGTCAGTTCAACTATTAATGCAATTAAATAAACCGTTAAGTTACCTATTCCGTATTAAAATTTTTGTACAAGGTACCTTTCTTTCTGCGTAGTCATTTAGTAAAATCAACTTTATCGTTTTAATTACAAAGGAACACTAAAATAGGATGATGACGTTAACAAGAATTTTGGAAGCTGTATTAAAATAAAAAGTCGTTCATCAATTCAAAAGATTATCTTGGCAGTAAAACCACCCACCTATTTATATCGGGTTCGCGGCGAACGCGGCGTTGCCAGCTCGCACCGGCTCACAACTTCGGCTTTCGAACGTGGAAATCTTGTTTTGAACATTGTTGCCAGTCGTGGCATTTTGCAGTATTTGCAGTTTTTATTAGCTCTACATACAATATGAAAAGCAACAACATTTTATTGCCTTTATTGGGCGTTTCAATGTTTATTAAGATGACTAATAATGCATTCAAATTAACTGCGGTATTATGAATAAATAAATGGATGAACACTATTTCGACGGCAATTTTTATGTGAGATCGCACGATCAGCTTCCTCCACACCATCATGGATATTCCTGTCAGGAAGCGTTCATGCATCTTGTAACTATGGGCTTATGTATCTACTTGCTCAATTACAAACAAACGCTCTTAAATTCCAGTATTTACAAATCACCACACCGGTAACCCATTAAAGTTTTCGCTACTGGCTAAGCCATTTAACACTTTATATCTTACATGTTGGAATAATAACTCGTTTGACCATATAAATCAAGTATAAAGTATGTATAATTTTATACTAAAAGAGTTCCTGATAATGTTAATTCAAGTTTTGTTTATGTTACTACAATGAAAACACATAAACACTAGTGATCATAATTTTTTGCGTTACGTACATAACCCCATATGACTTCCTCGGTTAGGAAGCGCATCCTTAAACATCTTGGACAATGATAATGATATCCAAGGTATTACTGCTGCTGCCTTTCGCCCAAACCATTACTGAACCCTTTTCAACGTGACATCAAAAAAATAATCATTTGTTAACATAGAAAATTGTATAAAAATCGTCAAGATTTTCAAGTATTACAAAGCCGTCTCGTTTTTTTTTTCTTTTCTAAAAATAAATTTCCCGTAATATAGATTGTATTTCTAGGTAACATTGTACGATATTTCGCATCCCCACGTCGCGATATCAATTCAGTAAGCCACGCCAACAGGCGGACGTGGCATTGCATCGGGGGAGCCTCGCGCTTCGTTCGATGTTTTTGACGTATGTAATCACGAACAACTTGAGCAGTTTTTTTTTTTTTTTTAAATACAATATTTTGGAATTAGTCTTATGTAAAATTGGACCGAGTCGTAGCGTTTGTATTGAACGGTCTACTACTAGCCACGGTTTTGTTTAAAAGTTGATTTCGTTCGAAAACAGTCTCGTAAATGCTTATTAATATTGACAAAATTAACTTAGGTAATGTTAATAATTTTCTTATAAAACTTGATGATGCGTGATGTTTAGAATAAGATTTTGAAGTTTGAATAAATTTAGTTTAATAGCTCATAAAGAAACACGAAATCTTATAAATTTTTAAAATATCAAACCAGGTTCAATGTCGCCATTTACTGAATATAATCTATAGACTCGGCTACCTATCAATACGAAAGAAAGATAAGTAACCAAAGAGGTGGTAGGACGTCCTGTGAGTCCGCACGGGTAGGTACCACCGCCCCGCCTATTTCTGCGGTGAAGCAGTAATGCTTTTCGGTTTGAAGGGCGGGACAGCCGTTGTAACTATACTGAGACCTTAGAACTTATATCTCAAGGTAGGTGGCGGCACCTACGTTGTAGATGTCTATGGGCTCTGGTAATCACGTAACACCAGGTTGGCCGCGAACTCGTCCACCCACCTAAGCATTAAAAAATAAAAAATAAAAGAGTGCATTGTTCCACCAGTATACACTTACTACTACAGAGCGAGGCAGCAGTTGTATTATAGAATTTGGACTTTAGAACTCGTGTCTCAAGGTGGATTGCGGAATTTACGTTTCTCCTGGGTTCCGGTAACCACTTAACACCAGGCGGGCTCGTCAACGGGTTTAAGCAACAACAAAAAAATCTTGAAAACCGACTTATTCGTTTAATAACATTTAGCATTCGTCGAAATTTCTGTTTTATTCTTACGTAACATTTGGAAGTTAGCCAAAGTACAAATATTTTCTGCTAGGACTTGTACATTGTCTAGAAGTCGGAAGCAGTGTACTTCCGCTAAAATCGTTTTTATGAGGATGACGTTGAAGCTTCAATTGCCGTTGTAAAAAGTCCATGCTACCCAACAAAATGCAAACAGGACTATGACCAATTTACTTTTGACGAAGCATGTTGCTGATAACTTTATTTCTGTAATCTGACGAAGCATGTTGCGGATAATAACATGTACTTTTAGGTTAGGAATATTGTGTTCTTTTTTTTTTATAATATATAAATGGGTATATTATCGCATTAAAAAAAAAAATTAAAAAAAAAAAAAAAAAAAATTTAGTAACTAAATCTTAGTGGAAATGCAAACAGGACTATAGTAAATATACATAATAAATGTGATATTTTCATCTATTTGAGTAACTAAATTTTAGTGGAAATAAATGTTCATAATAACAAAATGCTCAATCGTAGAACCAAAGACGGATGAAATAAAAGAAACGCCAAAAGAAGAAACAGAAAATATCCCGCCTGATAGCACATTGCAATGCATATACCTACTACTGGAGGTATAACCCAAGGGTTTACATCAGGCAGACGGCCGGCATACCAGACATACCAAATACGTATTCGGCGTGATAAGAGGACATGCTGCGTCAACCACACGATTTGGGGTAAGGGCGAGAAAAAGAAGAAAAAATTGTATATTCACAATACCCAACTGCCAATATTTGCGCAAATTTAAAATCCTTTCATCATAAAAGTCAGTCAGGAACATGGATGTTTGTTATTTCATTAGAATAAATTGTAACTGCTTCCTCTATCCAACAAAACAATATAAAAAAAATCATTCAAGGTATTAAATAACACACGCTCTACTTAAGTTCTCTTGAAGGAGAACAGAATGAACAAATGATTCTAAAGCCCCAAAGTAAACCGCAAAAAAAAAATAGAGTTTCTAAAATTAAATAAACTAAAAACATTATTTCGAGCTGAACTTCTAGTGAATCAAGTTGTGCGCTCCGATTCCACGTTGGGAGCTGGGACTTCCGCGAAGGTCGACCCTCCGGGCGGAGGGAGGCCACCCCACGCTCCCCACACCGCGGGAGGGATTGTACACGCAGCGCAGGGGTGGATGAAAGTAGTCATTTTGAGTTATTTTATACGGAGGAGACGGATTTTCACGATTATACTTTCGGGGTCGAGTACCAAAAGCGGTTTTTACTGTATTGACAAAAAAAAAACTATACTTAATTAAGTTAAAACCTGGTATTAGGGGTTAAAATATGAAATTGCCGATTTGTACTGAAAAATTGAAATTAATTTATTTCTTCGTTTAACATATTTATTTAATCAAAATATCTACCATTATCACTACATAGTATAAAACAAAGTCGCTTTCTCTGTCCCTATATCCCTATGTATGCTTAAATGTTTAAAACTACGCAACGGATTTTGATGCGGTTTTTTTTAATAGATAGAGTGATTGGAGAGGAAGGTTTATATGTATATTAACATCCATTAAATAGTGAAGAAAACAATAATTAATTACAGTTTCCGAAGCGAAGCGAGGGCGGGTCGCTAGTTAGGTATCTATACATAGCTGCCATTAGGAAGGTCATTTATGCCTTTGCGATAGAACTCTGGTGATCTAGATTCTGCAAACTGTGTGTAAGAATTTTGGACTGCCTCTTGAGAAGAAAGCTTTTTATCACGTAGAAAATTGTCCAAATCACGAAAAAAATGGTAGTACGTTGGAGCAAGGTCTGGCGAATACGAAGGGTGACGAATGGTTTCTAATCACAGTTCCTGTAGAGTTAAAATAGTTTCTCGTGCTGTATGAGGTCTCGCGTTATCGTGGAGCAATTATGGTGAAGATCGATTTATGAGTCGGGGCTGTTTCACTGTAAGTTTTGCTATCATTGTTTGGAGTTCGGCACAATATTCGGAGTTCGGCACAATATTCGGAGTTCGGCACAGTATAGTGAATAACACCATACTGAGACCACCAAACAGTTACCATTACCTTTTTATTGGTAAGCTTTGCTTTAGGACACTGTTGCGGCGTTTGACCTGGGGTCAGCCATTGCATTTTTCGCTTACGGTTATCGCAAAGATTCCACTTTTCATCACATGTCACAATTCGATCCAATATTCTTTAATCCTGTATCGATTCAACAAAGCAACACAATTTTCAACACTGGTTTCTTTCTGGAGATCAGTCAAATCATGAGGCACCCATTTTTTATATTTTTTTTATTTTATTGTATTGACGCCAATAAAGTCAATATTGCTGGTAAGGTAACGATAAACCATGCCGTTAATTCCTGGGTAGTTTGGCTCGGATCGGCTTCCACCATCTCTTTCAATTCATTGTTATTCACATGTGTGGGTAGTCTTCCACGCGGTTCATTCTTTAAATCAAAATTTCCATCACGAAAGCGTTTAAACCACAATCGCACGGTGCGTTCATTAGAAGTCCCCTCTCCAAACGCAACATTGATATTGCTAGCTGTTTCTGCAATATTAGTTCCACGTCGGAACCCGTATTCAAAAATCACTCGAATTTTCGAAGTATCCAACTTTCTTGTCTAAGCTGAATAAAAAAAAACAACTGAAAGTCGATAATCGAATGTAGCACATATTTGAAAAGAAGAACCTCATAGGTACCATTTGAAAAAAAATTCACTCAAAAATCTCATACCATGAAGGTTCTATGTCAATTCGAAGTACCTATCACAATTAAACGGCAATTTCATACTTTAACCCCTATTATTATTGCGGCAGTAACCGCAGATTCCGTTAACCTCAGCTTTTTTTAAGTGACTATTACCTACATTACATTGGAATACTGTATTATTAGTTTAGCATTAGGTCTCACGTTAAACCGTTAGAATAACATTCCAAATAGATAACTATTATAATATTGAATACAGTGTATTGTGAATTCAACCATTTATACAGATCTGTCAAAGAACAATGTGTTTTATTATCTGTCATTTACATAATTTTCAAGCCAACTTGATTGAAATTATGAAAACAATGCTTTTACTGATAGTAGGACCTCTTGTGAGTCCGCACCGGTAGGTACCCGCCTATTTCTGCCGTGAAGCACTAATGCGTTACGGCTTGAAGGGTGGGGCAGCCGTTGTAACTATACTGAGACCTTAGAATTCATATCTCAAGGTGGTGGTGACATTTACGTTGTAGATGTCTATGGGCTCCAGTAATCACTTTTTTTATTTATTGCTTAGATGGATGGACGAGCTCACAGCCCACCTGGTGTTAAATGGTTACTGGAGCCCATAGACATCTACAACGTAAATGCGCCACCCACCTCGAGATATAAGTTCTATGGTCTCAGTATAGTTACATCGGCTACCCCACCCTTCGAACCGAAACGCATTACTGCTTCACGGCGGAAATAGGCGGGGTGGTGGTACCTACCCGTGCGGACTCCCAAGAGGTCCTACCACCAGTGATTACGCAAATCATAATTTAACAACCGGTGGGCTGTGAGCTCGTCCACCCATCTAAGCAATAAAAAAAAAGAAAGAACTGTGTTATGAAATCTTTCATCGTCGTTATCACCGACTTCAAGACTTGAAAACTTGCAAACGCATCAACAACTGATGCAATGGCGGATCCAGGGGGAGGGTCATGGGGGTCATGACCACCCCCTGAGCTGGGTCCAGTACTTAGGTGGACCACTAATTGAATATAATGATTTTATTTATATATTTTGTCACCATACAGATTTTATGTAACTATGTACATACCTTCAATATTTAATTAATTTAATATAATATAATAACTTTGTATAATGGCAAACGTTTGGGAACGAACGCATCTAAATTTGACTATGTGACCCCCTCCTGGCGCCAAAGCTGGATCCGCCCTTGAACTGATGACAATCCAATAATTTCATAGCTTCGCTCATTTTCCATGACCAGTATCAACAGGATATAAAAAGATGAAATCAAATGTGTTTCAGTGATTCAGTTTACTATTTATGTGTCCTTTTATTTAAGTTTTTCAATAACTGAGCTTCGTAATTTCTAGCCTTATGTAGGGTCAATGGTAAGAGATCTCGTGGACGAATCCCCATGCGCTGAACTGATCAGGTGAAAGACCTCACTGAAACCCCACTTAACGAGCGCGTGCGCCGGGCCTCGGTTCGCAAACTATGGAAAACATCTGTCAAGGCTTTAATAAGCAAGAATTCCACATGACCACGACTGCCCTGCCAAGAGCAACCGATTATCATTATGTGAACGCATAATCTTGTATTTTATTCCCTAACTGATCACTGGTACCTTCGAGAGGCTATTCCAGATTCACCGGGTTAATAGGCGAGCTAACGGTGCTCAGCCTCAGAGATTTTGCTAACATCTGCTGTAGCAAGAGCCGTGCTTCGCGGAATCTACCACCGGATCGGAATGGCGACCCACTGAGAAAATCCGGCGAGAAACTCTGAGATGTGTCTACTGTTTCAAGCACACTGTAGGTGAGCTCACGGGGCTCAAACCTGACGACGTTGCTAAAACGAACCCTAGCAAGAGCCGTGCTTCGCAGAGTGGCGGGTAGCCATCATACAACGCAAGATAATTGACAGATGCCTGAATCTCGCTTACGACATTTTCAAGATAAAGCGCATATATTATACAAGTTCCGAACAACAACATTCGGACCGTCGGTCTACCGAGCAATATCACCCGCTCGGTGGAAGATCTTCCCTTTGTCGTTAATCCAGATCCAAAGCAGAATCTACCACCGGATCGGAATCGCGACCCACTGTCAAGATCTGGCGAGAAAATCAGTGGGCTGTGTCTGTGGGTTAATTTACTCGTCGACCCTTCGTCGCAAGCGACGGGTTCGACGAGAACGGTGCCCGGTGCTTGGGGTACCTAAAAACACCGTTAGTGGATCGGGAGAATTCGAAATAACGTGATGAAGCTCTGATATATCTACTGTATATGTTACCGGCAATCTGTATAATTCAGGTATTCTATACAATACCTAGGTAAGGTATAGAATACCAAAAAAGTTAAGGTAATGTATGAAATATTATATTATTTTCCAGTATATAGTTTACCTAGGTAATGTATACAATTCCTAAGTATTGTATAGAATACCTGCTGGTCCACCGGCAATGTGTAAAATAACTATATTTGGGCCTGTATTTATCAATGTTATGTAAGTAAGTAAGTACAAGGGTATAAAATTACAGACAAAAATAACAGATTAGATTTGCTTAAAATCAACTTTATTAAAATTAACAATTAGTAAGTAGTTAATTCTGATTTAAAACAATTTTTATTCAAAGGTAGGTATTTAAAGTAAAATCACAATCAAATAACATTCAACTTAAAATTCTTCTGGGCTAAATACCATAATATAATCTAATTTACTCATAAGTAATCAGTTAAAAAGTTTAGGCAACAAAACAATTCTGTAAAAATAGGAAGTCGATCTACTGGCTTCTCAGAATACAGTAAGAAAAATTTATTTTATTATTTTTACATGAAGAACTATTGAGACATTTTGAAGTGCATAAAATCTTACTTTTAAGACATGAACACTTAACAAGTCGCAACACGTTTACTGCCAGCCCGCACTCCCCCTTCCCTTCTATCGTAGCCCACTGAGTTTCTCGTCGGATCTTCTCAGTGGGTCGCGTTTCCGATCCGGTGGTATATTCTGCGGAGCACTGCTCTTACTAGGGCAGTGTTAGCAACACTCCGATTTGAGCCCCGTGAGCTCACCCACACGTTAGGGTAAAGCTGAAATAGCCTCTTAAGGCTATCAGCATAGGTAGGGAAAAAAAACCTGCTATCGTTTTTTACACACTTTGCCGGCAGCGCATTCGGTATTGTATAGAGTGCATCTCTCTCTCTCTCTCTCTCTCTCTCTCTCTCTCTCTTCGATCGGTTCCTCACTGCTGAGGATCGTGACTCCGTCCGGTTCCGTCAACCAGCTGTCTCTATCGATCCTGTTTTGTAGCTTGGTGGAGAGCGCCGCTGACAGGTATCCTCAATTCCTCCGCTATTTGGTCCGACCATCGTTTGGGACCTCTACCCCTAGGCCTTTTTCCCTCTATTTTACTGGTCACCACAAGGCGTTCCAAATTGCTGGTATTCCTGCGTGTAACATGACCAAAATACCGCAATATTCTTTGTAGGCAGGTTGTGAACAGACATTGAGTCTTTTCTATTTTTAACTGCCTGAGAATAGAGATGTTGGTGCAGCGGGCCGTCCATGGTATTCGGTAGCATACGTCGCGTCGCCAGCACCACATCTCAAAAGCGTAGATTCTCTGCCTATCTGCGGCTTTGAGTATCTAGAATGAATAGAATGCCTAGGCAGCATATAAAATGAAAAATATTTCATACATTAGTTATGTTATTACATTAGTCATACGTTTTAGGTATTCTATACATTGTCTAGGTATTTTATAGAATACCGTATTATACAGATTGCCGGTAACATATGTATTGATCGCGGAGTGATCACTTTTTCCATTCTAAAAGATGTTGTGGGATTGACGTTGGCACTTTATTCTCAAGGCAAACAGCATGCACGTTGTGTACCTACCCAATGGGCTTTGGTAGCATCACAACGTGTGGGCTTTCAACTCGTCCTCCCACCGCCACCTAATAAAAGTCTCAATAATCCAGACATTAATAGTTCTTCTGTTGGCAAAAATCAAAATGAATTTAGAAAAAAATTATCAGTGTAGGTAGTGATAACGTGAATCAATCTGTTAACGGTACGTTTCCATTAATTTGATCATATACAAAGGCGCCATTCAGTCGCTGCGTAATTATAAGATTGGTTCTGTGTAGGTACCTACATACGTGTTTCGTAACATTATGATTTTCGTGTTTTAGACCAGGGATCCTCAAACTGTGCCACGGCATTGGCGTGTACCAAATTTTACGTTAGTATAATTACAGGTCCAAATAATATAATACTTTTTATATAGTATTGTAGGTAAATAGGTTTTAAACGAATTTTTTTCTTTGTGCGCAGTCAAATTTTGATCTCGTTAAAAGTGTACCGCGACAAGAAAAGTTTGAGAATCACTGTTTTAGATTAATTAGTTAGAGGGCATCCATTCATTACGAGAGCTCAAAATGGTGGTTTCTAGAAAGTTCTCATCGCTTCTCCTTGTTCGTTGAAAATCTCACGGAAATTACGTATTTAATTGAAGCAATATCTTGTTGATATGGCCAAATGTAGGCACGCACGGGTAGGTACCACGATCTGACCAATTTCTGCCGCGAGACAGGGATGTTCACTTATTAATGAAAAATGAAATCATAAAAATATATGTAGGTATCTCGTATAGGTATAGGCACATTTCCTGTCACTGTAATTTGTTGACATAACCTTATTATTTACCTACGTCATAAATAATAAAGCATTTAAAAAAAAAGTAATAATTTACGTTTTGTTTTTTTAAATCATATCAACAATCTAGTGTGTACTTATAACATATAATTTTGTTTAACTGTGATTTAGGCCGTCGAAATTTCTCAGCGACATTTATTAAAAGCACTTTATCTATATTTAAATACTATTAATAAATTATGTCAATAATACAAAAGCAGCAAAGTTATTACGATTTTTGTTAACAATATTCTACAGAGTTATAGGTACATGAAAAGCGATTTAACACTACTTCGAATAATGTATCGTCCCACAGCAGTTGCAAGTGTTGCAACATTGTCTATCTATCTACAGATGTGCACACAACACCGCATATTCTATTAGAGCACCTGCCCCACCTGGCTGTGCTAAAACCCGTTGTTAAAAAAAATACTTTAAGATTATTCTATACAATACGAACGACAAAATGGTCTTGAAAAACCAGACGATGTTAGTTTTGGCAATGCAAGGTAAAGGAGCCTTTGAAATTCTTCCCCGGGGTGTCTTATTTCGTAAAAAAAGGGAAACCTGGAAAGACGCCATGGGAGCGAAACGTAATGTTAATAACTCACGCCTAAATCACAAGCAAAAATCTTATTCGTTTGCCTGTCTTAAACAAACTCAGATTTGTTTATATTTTACGATAGGTACTTTTATTTGGATAATTTATACGCTTGATACATTATGTAGGTTAGCTCTGAATCGTGTCTAGGACTAGGCTGCTACACTCGCCACTCAGTCAGGTACCTATCGAAGGGATTTCGCCGACTTTCGTAATCTTGTGGAAACTTGGGCCCGACGAATGCCGCGACGAGCTGGCAACGTCGCACGCTCGACCGACGACCTCGTGTTATCGCCACCCGCGGTGACGCGTTACACTGAAAAGGTCACCACTCGCTGCGACGCTTGCCACCGTCCTCCGCTGTCTTTGCCATCTAAACAATCACTGTTTCGACATAGAACACCATAAGCACACCTTCAAAAAGTATTATCTTGCGACGTGGTACTTTTGTGTGGTATCTCGCTCGCGTTCCCCCTCCGCGCGGCTCCGCCTCCCCGGCTCAAGCGCCACCGCGCGGCCGGACCGCGCAACTTACACGTCGACTATACAGCGTTGCCATTCCGTATCTATAATTTTGCTGCACGTAAATTTTCGAGCAAAACAGTTCAATGGACTTTTCGAAAACTACGAAAACGCGTCGTCAAACTTAAAAAGTTATGTGTAACTCAGGGTATTTTAGGTGAATGTGTATAACTAGTAGTTTTTGTTCTATTTGTGTTATTCTAGTGTTCGTTTCGTGTCGGTGCTTGTTGTCCGTGAACAAAGTCCCGTTCGGAGCATCAACTAAGTTTTTCCATTAAAAGGTGAGTTTTTTAATGTTTCCGACTGTGGCTAGATATCATTTACGTTTATTGGCATTCTGAGAATAAGTTTTTAAAATTCTAATATAGTTGTTTCGAATGGCACAATAATTTCGATTCAGTCAAAATAAACTGCGTAAAATAGCATATTGAATGGTTTTCTCTCGAACCTTGGGCTAGTTGGGTTATATAAAAGCGTGTGAACGTCGCGCTGATGCACGTGCTGAGGACATCTCTTATGTAAGCTTAACGATAAGCCTAACGTGATAGTGCGGTGGTTTGTTGGTATTTTCGTCCGTAAATGCCCTTTGGCCACAAGTTAAAATAGCGCATGCATCCGTCACAGAGTGCCAGGTCGCTCATGGTGGCGCGGTGAATGACCAACCTCGATCGAACACCGCATAAAAAAATCGTCGTGTTTCAGTCCTGTGTCTTTTCACGCCATAAAACTATGTCGAAGAACCGGTTTTGTTGGAATTGCGTTTTAAGTTAGTGTAAACTGCGTAGATCGAAAAGACATCGTCGTTAATTGTCGTTCACATTAATAATTCAATCAAATTACCCTCCTACCTACCAGCGTGAGTGCGTCGAAAACAAATTCTAGAACATTTGGAAACAGCGTGGAACACGCTATTGTTCCCTAAGCTTGCAAAGATCTTGACTATTCCTAAGCTACAATGTAATTCCTTCATTTTTAAGTTAAAACACACATACAGACTCATAAAATCTGTAAAATAATTAATTTTCTTTAAAATGCTCACCTGACCCTGACCACGTTTTCCTTACTCATATATGCAGATAGAAAACTTAAATGGAACATTATTCGGTATTAAAATCGTCAAAAGACTACTAGTGGTAGGGTTCACACGACCCATCTATCTTACTAATTTCTATCATGACAATACGATATAAATAAAAATAAATAAAATAGAATCAATTTCATACAAAGCTCATTAAGGCTTGGTGGAGTGACGATCTATGCAGGATGGGTGGTAAGAGCTGGGGATGAGAGAAGCCGAGAATCGTGATCAGTGCCGTGAAATTGGAGAGGCCTATTTCCAGAGGTGGACTGCTATAGGCTGATGATGATGATGATGATGAGCTATTTCATTAGTACCTAACACGAGTCACGCCGTAGCCCGAGTTCTGTTTAATTCGTTTATCTGACTCTGAAACCCATAAAAGAAAATTCTAGTCTTGGGGCCATTGAATGTGATAAATTATGTGATACCTAATATTCAGTGTTACTCCATAAAACCATCGAGTGAGATTAGCTAACCGAAATTATTTTTTGATACATTTTCGTACTTACAATAAAGGCTAGTAAAAGCGAGATAGACTAGAAATGACGTGACTTCATTCATGATCGACTCGTTTTTTTGGAAATTTAGCCCGAAAAAACACAAGGCGGGCAGTAAAAACATAAAAACCTTTTTTTAAATAAAATATTAAAAAAAAAATCCTTTATTTACCCGTACGTAAAAATAACACACAAAATATGCGTTGATTAAAATAGTTAAAATAGTAAACCTTGAGGAGTATTGTGCTTCAATTCTCGGAACTTGATTGTTCAATCTCATATCGTAATTGATAAAAATATTTAACAAACTAAAAATCATGAAATTTTCGATAATATGTATTCTTGATGATGAGATGCCCGATTTACTCGTATCGACCGATGCAACTATGCTGGTGTTAAAATATCGCAGGATTCCAACTTTTCTATTGAAATAATGCTTGACTGACAAGATTGACTGACTGACTGACTTGACTCGTGCGTGACATTCACCAATGATTTCCACGATGTAGGAATAACATCGTATAGTAAAAATGTAACCCGTAAACAAAAATTGCGTGGTTACTATACAATTGAGATACAGACCTCAAGCCTCAAGGCGGGTGGTGATGTCTATGGGCTCCGGTAACCACTTTAAACTAGGCTGGCCGTGAGCTAATTCACTCGTCTCAGCAATAATAATAAAACAACAAGAGTACTTTAAAAAAGTCGTAACGGTAGATATAAAAGTCTCTAGACTCACCTCTTTAGTTGCGACAGCGAAAAGTTTCGCGGTTATAGCCTGCGGTTTAAAGTGCTTTGTACCACAAGTTCTTGATTTTGAAGTTAGGCACTTACGTTATCATCTCAATATTAATGATGAAAATTATTCCAAAACGCAATGTTCAAAAAAAAACTAAATTGATTCTAGAAATAATCAATGAAGTAGGAAACCTATGGAAATGAAACGTCAACCAAAATTTCGTGCCACTGTGACGTCATCTGGCCACAAAACATGGCGGCTTTAGTGCTGTACAAAAGATTTCAATGTTATCAGGTTTTATCGATAAACGTTCTTGGCTCATTTTATTTTAAATATTGTTGAGTATTATTTATTTGTAGAATTTATACTTTAATGGGAAGTAAGTAGGTATATTGTTATGTGCAAATATGATATGATTTAGATGGGTGAAATCTCAGACAAGTTCGTCCTTCGAATTTGCCAAGTAAACGATATGATGATTTTTAAAAGTTGCTACACTGATTTTATAAAGTTGTCGTTTGTCGCAAAACATAAAGATATGGCGTAGTTCAAAGCCATCAGCCCATTTCTAGCATGCTAAATGTTATCGTATTTTGAGTACGTGTTTTTCTTAGACTATAACAATCTATTTTAATTGTTTTGCTGACTCTAAAGTCCGTAACATACTACCGCAGCGCACCCCAAGGAAGGTGCGCCGCACCATTTGAATCACTTTCGCTTGAGAGTGATTCAAATTTTAAACTTATCAAGGGACCGCGTGAAAAAAAAAACACCTACAAAACATTTATTCATTAATTACAAACGTCATTCCTTGTGACTTCCTCTCTAAAATCACTTAATTATTAAATATTTAACAAATTTACAATAGTGTTTTACTCACTGCGGAATAAAACTATTTTATTTAAATAGTTCCGAAGAGATTTTGTCGGTAGCCTTTTTCCCGAAATATCTAAACAGAATGTCTAAATATGTTTTGATGACATATTTTAAAGTGGTATTTATGATTAGTGTCATGATCAATAGATTCCGACCGAAAAATGGATTTTTCGGATGAGGGCTCCATAATGAATTTAAATACATATAGATAATAGTTTTAGGGCATCGACTTTCTTGAGATCCTATAAAATACGTTTTAATTATTATTTTTGTATGTTTTAAGCATGATAAATTATGAAATTTTATATAATCAATCATATTAAATCGATATCAAAGTCAATAAATAATGTACAACCCAAAACAGACGGCCGAACTGACGTGACAATGACATTTGGCGCGCTAAACATGGCGGATTTTCGGCCTCATTAGACGGAGACGGAGATATTTACGTATATTCATGTTTCATTTTATGTACGCACTGAAATACTGTTATATTGTTTTCCTGCGAGTTAAACTGCTGAGTAAGAACGAGATAGATATATGTTTATGTATGTGCCTTCAAAATGGGTGCTATTTATATAAGCAATTGTACGTATAGAACAATATGTCGTGTCCCTACTATATAGGTCTATGGAAATAATGCATTAAAAAATCGTTTTAATTCACCTGTCAAAATTATCGCAGCTGTCAAATGACGTCACTTTTTTTTTTAAATATATTAAGTCCAATGGTTCGTGATCGCACGAACTGTAAATGATTTAATGCATGATGTCATAAAACGTTAGACGACTGCTTCGAGCGAGCGAGATATCGAATACAAGAATATTTTCTTAAAATTAATTCGTCTTAATAGGTATTAAGAATTGTTTAAGAAATTACTCATCACTAGTGTTCGTGAGTTGTACGTGACGTTTTTACAATTGCGGGTTCTTTAATACGAAATTTTATTTATACCATACGACACAAAGCCAGGGCGTTTCACGCGAAAAATCTGTATCTATCTATCTATCTATAAACCAATAATAACTTATATCACAACCCCTTTTCCATTCCCTTATTCCTATGTTGAATGTGGAGATAGAGATGTCCTGGGTCAGCACCGATTAGTACCAACCTTCTAGTTTTTGTCGTGAAAAGCCTAACGCTAAGAGTGAGATGCCCTTGAATCTCAACTTAATAAAATCTATTTCGAAATTCTCGAAAAAACTCATAGTTTCACTGACAATCGAACTATTTTAAACCAACTTTTAAAAAAAACGGGGGTTGTCGATTTTGTTGAATTTTTTTGTTTAGTTTATCTTGGAACTGATTTTGATGATTCTTGGTCTTGTGGTCCCATTTAAATTTTATCAAAATCTGGCTAATAAGTTTTTGAGTTATCCTTCTTAACCCTTTGAGTTTGAACCGTCGATAAATAGACTCTCTATTAATGCGTATAAAGTGCGGATGAATATATATTCGTTGGCGATAAGACCGTCCATTAGAAAATAACAAATTTCCTTAACTTAATTTAATTAGAGTTCATAATATCAGAAATAAACGAAACATTGTAACTGACGAACACTGTCTGTGCTGTACGATCAGTCGTTACGATATTCTTACACACTTTTAAATCATACGATAAATCGTTAAGTATTTTTTGTTTACAAATTGCCCTATTTACTTGTTATTCCTAGAAAGGCTGTCGATAAAACCAAAATAACTCCCGAGCACTATATTGGAAGTACAATACTGGTAAAAATATAAGTGTGTCTTTAGATATACAAACGTTTTAATCAGTGGACCTGTGTGCTTAATGCGAGTTTTTTAACGTTCTCGATAGCGTAAAAGTTAACTCAAATTTGTATGCAGTTGGAACAGCGCCCCTAGCAGCAAACGTAGGCAAACGTTCCAACTCCATACAATTTTTTTTCTTTTACGCTATCGACAACATTAAAAAACTCGCAATAAGCACACTGGTCCAATATCCCGCATGGACGTCGGAAATTCCCGGGGCACAACCAAGCCGCCGCTTTCTTGTTTTCAATACGCAATGGGATGACCTACTGACATAATTAAGATCGTTACGGGGACTTTGCTGGCGGCAGCCCGAGCCCTATTCCGTGTACATGTCGTACGATGTTTCCAGCCAGAAGGTTCTGCAAAGAATCGCTTGAGTTTTCCACGTGACTTTTACTATAAATGTTAAAGAATATACGCAGCAATACAAGGTACCTATCTAAGTCTAAGTAATCTAGTAACCTCGAGGGGTTATTCTAGATTCACCGAACTAGTAGGTGAGCTCACGGGGCTCAAACCTGACGACGTTGCTAACACGTAACCTAGCAAGAGCCGTGCTTCGCAGAATCTACACCCCCGGATCGGAGACGCGACCCACTGAGAAGATCCGGCGAGAAACTCAGTGGGCTTGGGAGCTTCTAACTGATAACTCAACAAATGGAATGTTCTAGATTATACGCACACACAGGTTAAATATAAAATGCTTTCCACGGTAAATTGCTCGTTGAATTTATATTTAACTTGACCGTTGAGAATTTGTTTAAATATTTTACTTTAATACCATACAGTAGATGATAATGGATTTTTAATGTCACCACTCAAGTCGAGACTGTGGCCCCACACGTAAGCAAGGCCGTTCTTCTTTATGTCGATGGAATTAAATGAATTCACTGTACGTGTCATCATGTCTACTAAAATAGCACTATTCCATAATTTCAAATGGGTGTAGTAACAGGCAAGCAAGAGATTCGGGTATAGGCAACAGCGTTCTTTGAGTATCTGCGATCGCCAGCCCTATCTGTGGTGGTAGGCTTTTTTTTTCCTACCTAAGCTGGTAGCCTTGAGAGGCTATTCCAACGTAACCTTAACTAGTAGGTGAGCTCACGGGGCTCAAACCTGACGACGTTGCTAACACGAACCCTAGCAAGAGTCGTCCTTCGCAGAATCTACCACCGGATCGGAAACGCGACCCACTGAGAAGATCCGGCGAGAAACTCAGTGGGCTGTGTCTGAGGGTTAATTTACTCGTCGACCCCTTCGTCACAAGCGATGGGTTCGACGAGAACGGTGATCGGTGCTTGAAGTACCTAGAAGCACCCTTCATTGGTAGTCTAAAAGGCTATTTCCAAATACCCTATGTCTGGTAAGTGACCTCAAGACCTGAGACAGTAAGTATCCTAACACTGGTCGTGAGGAAGAGCAGTTCTTCGCAGAATATACCGTTTGATCTAAATTGAGATCCACTGACAAGATCCGCCGAGAAAAGCCAATGGCACCGTTTGGTTAGGACTATTCTGTAATTTTTTACACCGATGCAGTACGTACACACTTCGACTTCAAACTCACGTCTCGAAGTGTCTCGAAGGCTCCTGTGACCAGGTTAATACGAGATCGGTCGAGATCAACTCGTTTAAGCCCATAAAAACCTATCAGACAATCATTACCACGGTATTATTTAACGGGATCTTAACATTTCATGAATTCCCGGTATTTTGCGCTTACAAACGCCATGATCTCGGCTGGACTGAAAACTGTGAGCGTGATTTTAGGACCAGACACATTTCAAGTCCGTATTTCGGTGCTAGCACAGAAACAACGTCATACATTAACTGTATCGGCAGTTCGTATATTATAGCCATTGTACATAAACTGAGACCTTAGAACTGATATCTCAAGGTGGGTGGCGCATTTACATCCTAGATGTCTACGGGCTCCAATAACCACTTAACACCAGGTGGGCTGCGAGCTCGTCCACCCATCTAAGCAATAAATATTAAAACAATTAACACAGTGTAAAGTTACGTGGTAAGTGAACGTTTGTATGTTTGTCCGCAGGTTGCCGGTGCAGTGTGGTGCGGTGTTGTTGTGTGTGTCAGTGTGTGTGTGTGTCGAGGCGAGAGGGCGCGCGAGATGGCGCGTAGCTAGCGATCTGCATCGTGCAGGCATGCGCGCCGCCTAGCCATGCCACCGGCCCGACGCCAATGGCGCAGTACTCACAAAGGACACAGCCAATGCACAGGTACCATTCACCATAAACACATCAACTGTACCTCGCTTCTATATAAGCTCTAAGCTTCCGATACAATTGACAACTATGGTAACTAAAAGTACAGGTGTTTTAGTGTAAGTCAGGGGCTCCCAAACTTATTTTGTCTACTACCCACTTTGAAAATAAATCATTATTTAGCGCCCCCCCTTTTTTAACCTACTTAAAAATCACTATAGCGAGAGCTCAGTCGGTGTCTAAGAGTCCTGCTAAATGAAATTACAAATCGCCTACCAAACCTCTACACAACACCCCCATTTTTTTTTCTGGGTCTCTTACCCTTTAGGCCTGCAGCGCCCACAAGGGGGCATTATCGCCCACTTTGAGAAAGGCTGGTGTAAGTCAACTTGGGCCTAGGTACATTTAAAATGATCGCACGAACAGTGCGTCTGCGACTATTACTGGGGCGCGATGTACAAATAAAAGAATTTCATTCGACATGTCCTTGACGCATATCAATGTATACCCAATAGCAAGCAAGCGCTATGTTATTCGAATGTTGAATAACAATTTCTAATAAATAAAACTGCTATCGTCAAACATTCCATTATAATTCCTTATAATTATTTCCTTATAAGGAATATTGCGTATTAGGCATAATTAATATCTATTTCTGAACAATTACCGGACCGTTGGCGTGACACTTAAGTGTAAATTGATCACACCTTGGATCTGAATATCATTCCACAAAATATTCCGAAAGCATATTTTTTTCTTTAAACACATAACTAGGCTTAATATCGCAAGGGCATCATCATTTTCCATCCTGGATGATAGGTTTCTTGCGTAAGCTTCTGCGGAGAACTGACGATTGACGCCGATATCGGAGGCGTGTGATGACACTAAGAACCATCGATTTATCTGCACAGTCTGAAATAGTAACGCTATATCGTCACGTGTGTAGCCGCCTTAAGGCCATTACAGCTACGCCGGGACGGGTAGGTGAGCTCACGGGCTCAACCCGAGAAAACTCCCTTTGTTCGAAAGCAGTCCAATAGTTTTTACGTGAAAGATAAACGAAGATCGTTTTACCCTTGCTGTTAATTAGAGGATAGGATAATATTAATAGGATCGTTGAAAAAGTCATGCCTATCTAATAATCTTTAACCGTTTCCTTCCAGATTCCATAACTGTAAACCCCACAAGCTCCCAAAACCTATTCCCAAACCCACGACTCTGGAACCATATTTCTGATCGCCTAATTACACTAGCTCGTAATATCGTCAAGGATAATGTGAGTCGACTATTATCAAAGCCGGCAATCTGACTTTTGGACAATGATTGGTAAATCAGAAAAACGAATTATTGACTTTGTATTCCATTCGCAGTCACAAAACTCTTCGGAACGACATCTTAGATAAATAACAGGTTAACTATTAACCTTTATTTAATGCAGGTTTTGAACCGTATTCTTTGAAGGAGACGATTATATTCAAATAAATCTGTATTGACATTTCAATAATTTTTTTTGTCCAAATGCACAGATTGCCACCTTTGATAATAGACGACTCATGTATAGTAACGTAATAAAACTGTTTAGTCAAGAGAATGTGTCATTTAAAGATTTTTATATAATATTAACTTTATTTTTAAACTAGCGACCCGCCCTCACTTCGCTTCGGAAACATTAAATTTTATTATTGATAGCTGAATCCCACGATGTTACCCGCGGTTATTACCGTACCGCGAAGGACGCCGCGGGGCGAAGCTAGTCTAAAAAACAGTAGCCTAAGTTACTTCTCATATGATCAACTGCTTATCAGTGAGTCTCAAAATCGGCCCAGCCGTTCCAGAGATTAGCCGGAACAAACAGACAGACAATAATAATAAAAAAATGTGTGCGTGTACTAGTGTACACACGTAAGAAGTGAAACTTGTTTATGGCCTTATTTTTCGAAAAATGATCTACATGCAACTTTCTAGAAATTGGTTAAATAAAGTTAAATTAGATAAAGTTTAAACAAAAGGATTTTATTATCATAGACATGAATACAAAAAAGTTAAATTAGATAAAGTTTAAACAAAAGGATTTTATTATCATAGACATGAATACAAAACAGATGGCGCGTAACGGAAAAAAGTGACGCGTAACCGAAAAATGTGACGGTAAATTTTTTTCCAACGCCGATAAGGAAGTTTCACTTCAATAAAAGATATATATGTAATGTGGTATACATACTTACGCATTTAGTAAAAAGTAGTTATTTTATTATTACAAACAGACACTCCAATTTTATTTATTTGTATAGACATAATAAAAGCGATATAAAGTCTTTCAAAACATTTCAGTTTGGAGGAATGATGTTCCTACCTTCCTTCGTTAAATACAGCGACACACTAAATGCACAGTCGCATCTGTACATACGTCAAGCACGAAAATCTATTGAATCCGTAATGTAAATGCATCGAGTCCTCGATACGAAAACGGATCGTTACATTAGACTTAGACGGTAGTACTCGATAGCCAGCCAGCCTTCGAGATTTACGTGACCGCATGTCAAAACAGTTTTCGTGCTCTCGATTATGAGTTTCGAGCTTCGAGAACGCGACGACTCGATTGCGAAACGATCGTAAGTTCATTCGTGCTGCTGAATTTTACAGCTATGACATCACTATAGGGCGCAGGTCTGTGTGTCAGGCAAAACGACAATGATGATGATCAATCAAGCAGTGGGATGATTGGAATCGGCAAACTCGAAGATTTGGATTATTTATTTATTTATTACACTTCATGTAAAATTTACAATGGCGGACTTAATGCCTAAGGCATTCTCTACCAGTCAACAAAAGGTAGTGCAGAGTGGATAGTGGTAGGTGCAATGAAATTTATATTAAGTTACAAAAACTATATACATACATACATACATATAACAGTTTATATAGTATTAAATGGATATATATAATAAATTAATATTATATATTAATAAATTAATAAGGTTTATAAATTAATATTTAAAAATTCCTACCTTTTTTTACTGATTTTACCTTTTTTTTATCGATGCCATATTTTAGCTATGACGTCACAATATGGCGCAGGTCCGTGCACATTCTCATTTGAAACGCATTATATCTTTGACAGTTTCTTAATGTGTAAATGATGTTCATTATAACGTGAGAACACAGGATAAAGTTTCATTTTATGATGAGAGCTGGTAACACAGAGTTATCGAGAGAATTAAGTCTGTCACTTTTCTTAGTATGAGAATTGACCGAGATTGTGCGATAGACATTGTCAATGTTAGCTAGGGCTTATTTTTATTGCTCAGATGTGTGGACGAGCTCACAGCCCACCTGGTGTTAAGCGGTTACTGGAGCCCATAGACATCTACAACGTAAAAGCGTCACCCACCTTGAGATATAAGTTCTAAGATCTCAGTATAGTTACAATGGTACCTACCCATGCGGACTCTCAAGAGGTCCCACCACCAGTAATTACGCAAATTACAATTATGCGGGTTTGATTTTTATTACACTATGTTATTCCTTCACCGTGGAAGAAACTCTTTTTACGGCCGGTAGGGGGCGCTGTTTCAATCCTATACAAATTTTTTTTTCGGTACCGATACGAATACTTTATCGATAGTCATTCGTGCTCGCCCCTCTGGATCCAAAATGGAATGGAACAGATGTCACAGTAACCCTTATCACACGCGGCGCTGTCACGAGCGACCCACGCTACGTTGGTCCGCCGCATCCAACGGCGAGGTTGGGTACGAAGGTGACTCCGACTCCCACTAGTGATCCTACGGGTGGTAAAAAAACAGTGACAAATAAAATCTATTTCGAAATTCTAACGAAACTAACTATGGAGCGACAATCGAACTATTTTTAACCGACTTAAAAAAAGGCGGAGGTTGTCGATTTGGTTGTATTTTTTGTTTAGTTTACCTTGGAACTGATTTTGATGATTCTTGCTTCAGATGGTCCCATTTCAATTTTATCAAAGTTTTTGATTTATCCTTAATCCTTTCAGTTCGTCGATAGATCGACTGTATTGATGCGTATAAAGTGCGCAGCGTCTGAATAGCGACTTTTTGCAGTTTCATTATAGCTAATAGGTATTGTCCTGTACGGACGTGTCTTCGCGCGCTTGTATAACTTTTTTAATAAGTAAATAACCATTTAAAATTATTTTGCTGTGAATTTAACATTGATTTTTGTATTGTTTTTAAATTGTAAGACATCTGAAAATCCTAATTTGTAACATTCAATATTTATAAGGTCTCTCCCGTGGCCTCTTTGTTTATTATTCACAATTGGAATTTGTAGACTGTAGCTCCATTGTGAAAGTTCATTGTAAGAGGAATCCGTTACCAGGAATAACGTGTGTTCCCAGAATACCGTCTGCCTCTTGTCTAAGAGACAGATCAATATGAGGCCGTCAGCGCAAAAGTGGCCATAGCCTACCTTTTTTTTTTTTTTTTTTTTTTTCCACAGGAGAAAATCGCCGGATCCCCACCCGCGCGGCAGGTGGGGTATGTGGGAGTTGAACCTCACTAAAAACTCCTGCCGCTCACAACCGGCGCCCTACCTCGGACCGGGCCGGAGCCCAGTCGGGGCTATTGAAACGGCGGGACAGGGTTGACGCAGAGCACATTACATCCATCCCACCGTCCCACGGACGCCGGACCGGTGGCCGCCAGCGAAACGACCACCGGTTCCCTCGTTCAGCGGGCCGAGAGCCCGCTTTGATGGCGCCGCGTTACACCTTCCCCCAGAGCGGTCGGGGGAACGCGGTCTACCATCACCCGGCTTCCTATTGCGGGTGAGCGTGCAGAGCACGCCACCCCTCGTCTGGGTCCCTCCCCGCACAAAACGGGTGGGACCCCTAGCTCTTAGGGGGCCAGGTCACGGATACGACCCCGGTCCCGACCCCCTGCTCGGCGGCGGCGGGTTTCTGCGTAGTGAGGAGAGCTTTCCCTCACTCGCCCCGCCGCCTCCTTCTGCGAGATGGTGCACTCGCAGAAGTCGAGCATAGCCTTCCATGACTCATCGCTGCCAAGCATCGACGCCACGACGCCAGGCAGCGACAAGTCAGGTCCTATCTTTGCGACCAGGACACGGCGCTGCACCTCCCAAGCGGGGCAGACAGCGAGCGTATGCACCGCCGTGTCCAGGTCGTGTCCACAATGGTGACACCTCGTCGTCGGCTCAGCCCCTATCCGGCGCAGGTACTTCCCGAAGCATCCGTGCCCGGTCAGCACCTGCACCAGACGAAAGGTGAGACGTCCCTCGCCACGATTCACCCAGTCATCAAAGACCGGGTAAACCGCCTCGACGGTCCGTAGCCCCCACGTGGGGTTGGCCAATCGCCTCGACCACGACTCGAGCACGGACCGCCGAGAATGGGCCTTCCGCGCCCGCAGCTCACTCTCGGGGACACGCGCCACGCCCCGAGCACGAAGCTCGCTGCGCCACCGATAGTCGGCAGCGAGCGACTCCGCCTCCAGCTCCCATGGCGGCGTCCCCGCCAAAACACACGCCGCCTCGAAGGAGACGGTGCGATATCCGCGGATGACCCTGATGGCAACGGTGCGCTGCGGCCGGCGCAGGAACCGAGCCATAGTGGCCCGGTTGCGCGGCTCAGCCCACACAGGTGCACCGTACAGGGCCATCGATCGCACCACCCCCGCGTAGAGACGGCGCACAACCTGATCCGGTCCCCCAATATTCGGGAGCAGCCGGCTCAAAGAACCGGCCGTCCCCATCAATCGGGGGACCAGCTCCGCAAAGTGAGCACGAAAGGCCCACCGGCTGTCCAACACGAGGCCGAGGTACTTCAACTGCACCCCGACCCCTATCCGGACGCCTCCAACCACGATGTGGGTGTCAACGGGTGGCGCCCTCCGCGGCCCGTGAAACCACAGAGCCTCGGATTTATTGAGCGCCACGTCGAGACCCAGCCTCCTTATCCTTCCGACGACGAGGGCCACTCCCGCTGTGGCGAGACGGGCAGACTCCCTAAAATCATCCCCCCGGGCCACGACCAACGTGTCGTCCGCGTAACAAATAACGCGGAGGCCCGGGAGGAGGGCGCCCCTCAGCACCCAGTCGTACCCGATATTCCACAAGAGGGGGCCGAGAACCGACCCCTGCGGAACACCACGCACGACCGGAAAACGATGAAGGGTCCCACCGTACCCGGTACATACGACCGACCTGGCCCCCAAATAGGACCCAACCAGCCGGCGGAGGTAGAGGGGCACTCCATGCCTCTCCAGTGCCCCCCCTATCACGGTCCAGGGCAGAGTGTTAAATGCGTTGGCGATGTCAAGAGACACCGCCAGCGCCACCCCACCCCGAGAAACGGCCTCGTCCGAGAGGGACCGCACGCGAAGAATTGCATCCACGGTCGAACGGCCCTCCCGGAAGCCGTACTGCTCCGCCGACAGGTCAGGCCCCACCCCGACCAGGTGCCGAACGATGCGGGCAGCCAGAATACGTTCCAGCAATTTTCCCGCCTCGTCCAGCAGCACGATAGGACGATATCCGGCGGCTGTATCCACCGGGCGCCCCTCCTTCCTCAACAACACAAGTCTACCCGTCCGCCAGAGCGACGGAAACCGTCCCGACTCCAAGCAGCCATTATATAGCTCAAGGAGCCGGTCCCCCAGGGCACCGAGGGCCAAGGCCAATACCCGGCCGTGGACTCCGTCCGGGCCGGGGGCCGTGTCTTTCGCAGTCATCTTGACAACGGCCACCCGGAGCTCTGCCTCGGTAATACGAGGCACCTCAGCAGGAGCTTGGCCGTCGACGGTGTCAGACGGCCCGCCCATAGCGGGAGGGACAAAACCCTCCCGCTCCTGCGGGAACAACGCCGAAACGATGTCCCGCAGCTGCTGGGGCTGGAGACGCTCAGTCATAGAGGGGGCCCACGGGCGCAACTTGCCGCGTACCAATTTGTATGGGCTCCCCCACGGATCCGCTTCGAGCGCCTCCAAGAGTCTCTCCATGTTCTGCTCCTTGGCCCGCCTGATGGCCAGCCGCAGGGCGTCCTTCGCAGCGCGATATTCGCGGTGCAGCCGAGCTTCCTCCTCCGCGAACGCGACGGGCTCGTCGCGCCGCAGGCGGCGGCGACGGCGGTGTCTAGTGCACCGGCGGCTCGCCCGAATGGAGACCGCACGCAGTCTTGCAATTTCGGGCGACCACCAGGGCGACTGTCGCCGTCCAGAGTGCCGAGAGCCGACCCGGGGCATCGAGGCATCACATATGCGGTGCATCGCGCCCCGGAACCATTCGGCCTCGGTTTCCACATCGACAGGTTGTGGGCGCTTGGGCGCCCACGCCGCCACCATAGAGGCCTCCACCAGGAGCTCCCTGTTCAGGAGCTTCAGTGCCCACCTAGGGAATGACCGGGATGCACTCTGCGGGGGGTCAACCCCGCGGGCACCTGCAGCCGGCGTCGGCGCAGGGGCAGAAAGATCGTACCGGATATACCGGTGATCGGACAACGATTCCGCCCCCACCACCACTCTCCAGCCGAGGATGCGCCGCGCGACGGGCGAGCTCGCGAACGTCAAGTCCACGATAGACTCGCCCGTCCACCGCACGCAAGTCGCGATCGAGCCCCTATTAACGATACAGAGACCGACCGCGACCGCCCACTCCTCCAGCAGCCTACCACGAGCGTCCGTGAATGGGGAACCCCAAGCGACAGACTTCGCATTGAAGTCCCCCGCCAGTATCACTGAACGGGGAGCGAGGTGTCGAGCGATCACCTCTAGCCCGTCCAGGAACCGCTCGAACTCGACGGTAGGCCGATTCGGAGAAAAGTACACCCCGATCACGACGATATTTTCTAACTGTACCGCGACGATCCCGGGGCCCCTGGTCACCATCGCCAGGGGGGGGACCATCGCGGTTCTTCTGATATGTATGGCCGCCAAGCCATCAACGTCCCCAAACCAACAGTCATCCGCTGGGGGAACGAAGTATGGCTCGGCGACCACAGCCACGTCAATTGACCACTCCGCCATGGTCTGGAGCAACATGTCCTGAGCCCCAGCGGAGTGGTTCAAGTTTCCCTGCAGGAAGCGATAGGTGTGATCCATTAAGACTGAACCACATCCATCGCTCCCTCCCCTACTCCATTGCCCCCGCTATCGGGCGCGAACGCCTCAGCGGGGGACAAAGTGCCGGCCGGTGCTCCCCCGGCCAACCGCTTCTTTTGACGCCGCTTAGCTTGGCGGCGCCGATTTCGTTCAGCATTCTTGCTGGCCGGAGGGCAGGCCTTGCCCCCGGCCCGGTGGTCAGCCTTGCGCCCGGCCGCCGCACATAATAAGCAGTGCGGCGCAGCCGAGCACACGGCCGCCTTGTGTCCCGGCTGACCACAGCGAAAGCACAATCCGCTGCGGTCAACGGCACTCGCGCATTTAGCAAGGCAGTGCCCAGTGCTGAAGCATCTGAGGCACCGCCAGGCGCGTGGTTCGAGAAGGCGCACGCGGGCCGCTATCCAGCCCACGCGCAACCTGCCCGGTTCCCCCGACGGTCTCCCGGGCGGAGGAGCAGCCAAGGAGGTGGCCGCCTCTACCGGGCAACGCACCCAAACAGAGCCAGCCCCGGTATAACCGAGGCGCAGCTCGCCTACGGTTATATTCTCCAGGGCGCAGTTGCCCCGGGCGGCAATAGCCGCCGCCACCTCATCCTTAGTGGTGCAGTCGTCCAGGCCGGTCACTCTCAATTCAGCCATTTTGACCGGCCTGTGCACTCGAACCTCCTCCTCAGGCAGAACCGTACGGAGCTTCGCCGCCAGACGCTCCGCGATGCCGGAACTATCGGCACCGGGACACTCCAGCAGCTTGGCCCCATTCGCCGTCAGCCTACAGCGGAGGCCCTCCCCCGCCCCGATCTCGTCCAGATCAATAGCCGCGCGCGCCCGGGAGACTACATCTCCGTATGACACGCCCTTGGCCTCGGCGGCCGGCAGCAGCGTTAAGACCACTGCCGCCGACCGCGGCGCGCGCGACGACTTCTTCTTCGTCTTCTTTTTCTTGTTGGCGGCCACAGGCGCTCGACCCTGTTGGGGAGCAGCCTGAGACGCCGCAGTGGCCGGTGCTCCACCCACTTGGGGAGCTGTCGGTACGGCCCTCTTGGCACCCCGCCGGGCCACCACATTCCACCCCTCGTCCATGTTAGACGGGGGCGGGGGCAGCGGACGGGGTTGAGGCGCTTGCGATGTGCACTTCGCGTTAGCGCCGCCCCCCCGCTTGGCTCTGTCTCGTCCCGGGCCCGCCCTAGTGGCCGGAGCCTGTACGGGGGTGGAGCGGGTCACTGCAGCACCCGACACCGCGGCATGTGTAGACGCAGGCCGTTCAGCGTCACTAGCGACAATACGTTTCGCTTCGAGAGCCGCCAGCCCGCCACCCAGCCTTTCCATTACAGCCTGGACGGTGCGATCGATAATCTCGTCCAGGCTGTAGCAATTCGGTTCCGGCAGGCCCACGATCCGTGGCCCCGCGGATCCCTGCTGCCGCTCGACGGCCGTCGCCTCCCTAGACCGCGGCGACGGGAGACGCGAATGCCGCTGTACCGCGCGCGATGGTGGCAGCACGGGCCACGGGTCGCCAGCCGCCGCTGAGGGACAGGGACCCCGAGGGACCCCGGAGACCAGCGGCGACACCGCCGGCACAGATGCCGGAGGAGTCCGCGACCCAGCGGCACGTGGCAACGCGGGCGACGACCTCGTCGCGGCTACCCGCTTGGTAGCAGCAACCTTGCCATCGGGCCGCTGCTGCGCCTGTAGCTGTGCTCGGAGCCTCAAATTCTCCGCCATCAGCTGCACCACCTGGTCATTGGCGGAAGCAACCGAAGGCAGAACCTTCGAGACTCGCGAGACGACTTCCCGTAGCCTGCGGCCAGCAGCTTTGGTTTTGGCACTGGTCGCCGCATACGACTTGACGGTCTTCATGGCCCTGCCTATGACCAAGGCAGGGTCCCGAAGACCGCCCTCCTCCTCTTCCGTCGTCCGCCCGTCCAGCGAGGCGACAGACATCGACGCCGATGACGGCGCCGGTGACGGTGCGCCCTTCCCCCGAGCGGGTCTCCCTTTAGGGGGCGGCATCTCCTCCGCGGCAGAGGCCGAATCGGAGACTACCACCACTTTCTCCGGTGGGGCATCCGTGTCAGAGGACGACGTTAGCCCCCCCTTCCCTTCGCGGGAAGAAACTCCCCTCGATTTCCTCTTCCGCCTGACTTTCCCTTTCGGGCCAGCCGCCTCGCAGTCGCTGACGAGCGCAGAGCGCGTCGAGCCAGCGCTGGCACACCTCAGTTCGACGGGTTTTCCGCTGCCCGTCGCACAGCCCCCTTCATCGTGGCATGCTTTGCCCCCCCCAGAATACGTGGGGCAGCATGCTCCCACCGAGGTGGAAGCACGGAGGGATTCTCCACCTAGAGTGGTACCCTCCTGGGGTAATTTTTCCGTTAAGTCTGCCATCATTTATTTATTCCTTTATTATTTAACCAGGGGTCGGTCCCCTGGGACGGCCCTCACGACTGGACACCCTCCAGCCACTCATCCCATCACCGGGCACGTCACAGGCTTAGGATTAGGGCATTTTTTATAGAGGTTTGCATCCTCGCGGCCCCTACTAGGCAGCGGCCCCCGCCCCCCACCAAGTGGGGATTACGGTATGGGACAACCCTTGGGACTAGACTCCCTCCAGCCATTCATCCCATCGTCAGGTGTCAAAAACTTGGGATTGGGGCATTTTTTATAGAGGTTCGCATCCTCACGGCCCCTGCTAGGCAGCAGCCCCCGTCCCCTACTCGGTAGGGATTGCGGTGTGCTTCTTCGAAGCCACGCCGGTAAACCGGTACCCCCCTTTGGGGGGCCTTCCCCTGTAGCCGCCAAGAGGCAGCCGGGGACATGGCAACCAGCGACCGGAAGGGAGTGCCCTCCGGTTCACTTCTCATCCACGTGGGGTCTACCATTACTGACAGACCCACACGTCCGACCACGGTGTGGCCACGCCGGCGTACCGGTACCCTCCTCTGGAGGGCCTTCCCCTTTAGCAGCCAAAGAGCTGCCGGGGACATGGCCTAGCATCCAAGAGGGCTCCAGAAGGGAGCCCTCTCCCGCTTCACACACACTTTGTCCAGCAAAGGTGGGAAACGGGAACACGGTGTGCAGTCTTCTTTGTTCACGGCACCCCTGTGCAGACAACGCTGCTCCACGGTATCGGGGTGCACGCTTAAGCCCCACCGCCGCGACAAGGCGAGACCACGTTCGGTGGGGACCTGAGTTAGTATGGAGATAATGGGGTTTGAATTAACTTTTACAACTGCTTCGTAGGTAAAAATAATATGCGCAGAAAGATTTTTTTAAAAGTCATATTTTTTTTATGAATGACGGATTACTGGTGGCCCCGAGGCCTTTCCAGTTTCACCAGGACAGGTGGGCGAGCAAAGGCTCAGCCAAGAGGGGTGGGATTTGCTAAAACCTGCCCGGGCGCCTCCAAAGGTTACCTAACAACTCAAGGGCAGCTGCTTCGGGAATGAATCTACTATCGCCTTGGAATCGCGACTCGCTGAGAAGATCCAACGAGAAATTCGGCGGGCTGATGCATGGGTTAGATTGCACGTCGAACTCTTTGCCGAGTTCGATGGGTTACCAGACAAAGTCATCTGTTTATCTATGAGTGAAACTAGGGATAGGCCAGTTTTGCATCAAAATTTATTATGTTTTGTGAGGGGTATTTATTGTCAGTAGTACCTTAAGTGAAGTGGTTTTTAAGGTTTCTTAAATCAATAGACGTTGATTATAAATTATTCTACTGTTAGATTGATAAATTACTTAACAAAATTGAGTCTGTGTCACTCAAAATAACTTTACACTGAAAATTTATCTGAGCGTTAATGTTGAATTTTTTATTATATATTATTTAATGTCGATTTTTTTTTAATTTTCAATAACAGTAAAAGTGTGATCATAGCCCTTTTCGGTGATCTTAAGCACGTCGTAGGTACTATCTATAAATAATTATATAATTTAGCTTACCGCGCTCTTCGGCTGTCTGGGACGCGACTTGACCCAATTAAAGTAAAAATTTCGATGAGTACCTATTCTCGGAACTAGAAATTACTTTTCGTCACACTTTTAGAAACATATTACCGACGTCCATTTTAATTCATTTGCAGATGTAATGTATTATTATCTGTGAAATGGAATACAGTTTGTGTTTGGACTAGATATGACCAAACTATTTAGTTTAGTACGCATAAAAAGTATCATATGAATATACAATCTATTGCTGCAATCAATTCTAACAATGAACCTAGAACTAAAAACCTTAAAAAATAACAATAATAATAATGTAATAACTAAAATATATTATTAAAAGGAGTCCCTTTAGGCAAAGTTCCGAAGATACCTGGCAGCGTTCCCCCTTTGAATAGCTAGACTTAATTCTTTGTCCAAGGTAGCTGCCAGCTCTTTGGTGTCCTGTGATATCGACTAACCTTTTTGCTATTTCCTTGAAAAGCCTTATAGCGCTAGATCCCCACATGAATTCAAGTCTAAAATATCTTGTTTATTTAAGTAATTAACAGCTAACGATTCACCTAGATTCTGTAAATACGTACAGATTTATATTCAGCAGAGTTAAAGTTCAATGTTTTCCCACGAAACCAACTCTAAGAGCTTCGTAGGAAAGGTCAAATTCCTTCTTGGAATATGCAATTCAAACATACGCCTATTCGTTTCTGAAGAGGTTATATCGTTCAAAACTTTCACCTATAGTTGCACGAAACACTGCCCTCCGTTTTCTATTTGAAAACACAGCGCCAATGAAACAGTTTATTGGTAAAACCACGTGGGCTTTATCGTAAAATGTTTACGATAATCGATATTTAGTTTAAACTATACGTAAAAGTCCGTGTGTGTTTGCTTGACTTACATAGACTCCGAAACGCCCGGAGGGCTTTCGATGAATTTTCAGGAAATCCTCGGTTTGGCCTGGTGCCTGATTCAATGAAGTTTACCGACGTTCGGATCTAAATTAAATCAACGATCGGTAAAGAAGACCGGGTTTGACTAGATGCTCAATAAATATAGACGAATTTAACCTATATATTTTCGTTGTGGATATAGGGCAATATAGAGGGTAGTTGAATATAAATAATTTATCTTTGAAATTCAGTACAGGTAACACTAGATAATATATGTTCGTTCGTTATCTTACAAGTACCGCGTTATAAAAGGGTTCTGGGGAATTTTTCATTTCGTATTACAGCGGAACCGTGTTGTGAAATACCGTGTTATAAGAGAGGTTACCTGTACTCTGAATTTAGATTTTTACATGGCTACTTACTTCAGTGTTTTTTTTTTCTTAAACAAACGGCGCGACACGATAACCCTCTTATCGTGGCCGCCTCAAATTACATACCTGACTCGGACCACCGGACAAAACACCTGCCTCGCCCTAAATACCTTATTTCGGAACCTCCCGATCCGTTCTTGGAGCTTTCAGGCTTTTCAAGAACCGGTCACTGAACTCGTCAAATGAGACAAAGGGTTCGACGTATTGCTTAACTCATAGACAATCGTTTTACGAGTCGTCGTGGCCTAAAGGATAAGACGTCCGGTGCATTCGTATCTAACAATGCAATGGTGTCCGAATCCCACAGGCGGGTATCAATTTTTCTGATGAAGTACGTACTTTACAATGTTCACGGTTGACTTCCACGGTGAAGGAATAACATCGTGTAATAAAAATCAAACCCTCAAAATTATAATTTGCGTAATGACTGGTGGTAGGACCCCTTGTGAGTCCGCACGGGTAGGTACCATCACTCTGCCATTTCTGCCGTGAAGCAGTAATGCGTTTCGGTTTGAAGGGTGGGCCAGCCGTTGTAACTATACTAAGAGACCTTGGAACTTATATCTCAAGGTGGGTGGCGCATTTACGTTGTAGATGTCTATGGGCTCCAGTAACCACTTAACATCAGGTGGGCCGTGACTCGTACACTCATAAAAAAAACTTAGACACTACACTGAGTCTCGAGACAATCTCGGCTAGAAGCAACTTGACTTGTCTTGAATTTCATAATTCTCATGCTTAGAAACCCGACAGACTTAATTCTCTCGATAACTCTGTGTTACCAGCTCCCGTAAAATGAAACTATTTATCCTATGTTTTCACGTTATTATGAACATCATTTACACATTATGGAACTCTTGAAGATATAATGCGTTACAAATAAGAATGCCCACGGAGCTGCGCCATATAGTGACGTCATAGCTGTCAAATCGAAAAAAATAGGTAAAGTCAGTAAAAAAGGTAGGAATTTTTAAATGTTAATTTATAATCCAAATCTTCGAGTTTGCCGATTCCACTTATCCCACTGCTTGAGTAGTCATCATCATCGTCGCCCATCCATAGGTTATAGGGCCCAATAGTGTTGCAGCCTTAATTTTTAAATTGATGATTTTTTTTATTTAATCTAAATTCATGTTTAATTTACCTCGACCAGTACTCAATATATCAGGAAAATTATATAGGTGTGTATGGTTGATTAAAACAAACATATTAATGATCTTCATAATTAGGCAAAAAATTACACAAAAAAATATAAGATAAAAAAAAATTCAGTTGCTGTCCATACTTTTTTATCGAGCTTTAACAGATCAAGGTCATAGACGTGCACATTCTTATTTGAAATGCACTATACATTTGTAACGCCACAAAATATTTCTATGATGACAAGCACATGTAGTATTAAAACTATTATCATCAACACTATCCTTACCATATTAAATAAAAGTATATAATGATATTGGGTACTCCAGAATAAATAAACAATAAAAGACTTAATTGCGTTTTCTGTTATGTGTATAACGAGAAAACAACATTGAAGCCCTTAATTTAGTAAAATTATTATAATTAACAAACTGAACTTTCTTTTTACTGAATGTCAAACTTCACTGAATGACATTTATGAAAAATCCTTTTTATAAAACTTAAGAGTTTGGGACTATGAAGGTTTTGCTTTACAAGTATATATATTTTCGTAATGCATTATAATATAAAGTAAGTATATGTATGTGTATATATTGTTTTGTATTATGTTTTTAATACGTATATATAATTATATGTAATGTTTACTATATGCAATAGGTTTGTGTTCCTAATTCTTCTTTCCTTCTGCGGGCCTACTGGAAGAGATTTCAACATGAAATAAGTGTGTCCCTGGTACTCTGTATCCTTATTATCGTGTTTCTTCTAACAGCTGTGTGTACAAAATATATTAAATAAATAAATAAAATTTCATTAATAGCGATATACTTGTAGTCGCATGAATAATGTTACTATCTGTCTTGGTAAAATAAAATCCTGTATGTTATAATGTCTCTTAACTTACTCGGACTTATTGATAACAATGATCCTATACTGTCGTCATGCATAACCTTTTTTATAATAAACAACGTGTTTTTTTTATGATGTAAATATTTTTTTTTTTTTTTTATATTTAGTGTTGGTTGTACTGATAAAGCTCAATTTTTTTTTGTATGAAAATCAGAAGTATTATAACTAGTTTGCGAACAAAGTCACTTGAAACAGTTACAATTAATTATTTGTTTACTAAATATAATATTGGAAGATGTAATCATCGTTATTAAGTTTAGATAATAAGGTAAACCTTGAACTAATTCTAAATCATAATAAAATATTTCATGTAAGTACATATTTTGCACTCAGCTGTGTTTCTATTAGCGAAATATTTTTAGGATCTGTGCATTTTATGTTCCATAGATAATCCCTTTTTATTTTTATTTTTTTTCCTTCATAAATTGGTAGCTTTGAGTGGCTATGCCGGCGTAACCGTGCGAGTAGGTGTGTGCTCAAGGCGGTATTATTAGAGAACGTTGCTAACACTAGCCCTAGCAAGAGAAGTGCTTCGCAGAATCTACCACCGGATCGGTAACGCGACCCACTGAGAAGATCCGGCGAGAATTTCAGTGGGCTCTGTTTGGGGTTAGTTTACATGCCGAACCCTTCGTCACAAGCGACTGGTTCGACGAGTACGGCGACCGGTGCTTGAGGTACCTAAAAGCACCCAAAAGTGGATCGGTAGGATCCGAAATAACGTGAGATAATCCCTGACCATAGTGCATATTAATAATAGAACTGTCATACCGGCTTCTGTGAACCGATAATTGCACGTGTTTGATAATACTAATTGTTTACTTGGCTACCGAGCCCAACATCCAATGTTTTTCAATCTCTGTGACCTTTCGAAAGATAAGATAGTAACGTGACTCACATTGTTGTCGGACTTCTCACCGGTGATATTGGTAACTTTAAGACATAAGTGACACTTTCACACACACGCGATTTCGTAGTAAAAGTTCAATTTATGTTCAAAACTATATAATGATATGGAGTGTTTCAGAATGAATAAACAATAAAATACTTAATTACGTTTTCTGTGATATAATAAGAAAAGTAACATTTGAACCCTCAGACACAGCCCACTGAGTTTCTCGCCGGATCTTCTCAGTTGGTCGCGTTTCCGATCCGGCGGTAGATTCTGCGAAGCACGGCTCTTGCTAGGGTTCGTGTTAGCAACGTCGTCAGGCTTGAGTCCCGTGAGCTCACCTACTAGTTAAGGTTACGCTGATATAGCCTCTCAAGGCTCTCGGCTAGGTAGGAAAAAAAAACTTTTAAAGCCCTTAATATCTCTTAAAATTAATATTAAAAATTAAACAGTATTAAACTATACAAAAGTGAACTCTTTTTACTGAATGACGGACTTCACTCCATGAGACAAGAAAATTTCTTTTTAAAAACTAAAGAGTTTTAAATAAGTAATAAAGGTTTTTCTTTACAAGTATTTATTTGAAGAATGTGATGGTAGAGGAAAAGGAGGTGCTAGAAAGAAATTTAGCATTTGGTTTCTTCTCGATTTCTAAAATAGTAATAAAAACTATTACAAATAGCCCGCCATGTTTACCGTAATCTTTGTCAAGAACCTTAATATTTAAAGATTAAATTATTAAATGAAAGTTATAATTGCCAAATAAAATATTCCAGGGTAATAGTGAAAAAATACGCTATCGATAATTTTTTTTGTCTCATATTATATTTTAATAACACGCGGCCGCGAGTTAACTTTTACGCGATCGAGAACCTTAAAAAAATCGCACTAAGCATACAAGGGCTTTGAGGGTTTTCATGAGATTTTCTTTTTCGAAATTATTACTCCTTACAAATTATAATAATAACTACTTAAAATTATTATTCATTTTCAATGCATTCTTTTGAATTCTTATCTTAATTCTTATGTATGATGACTTCACACAAACATAAATAAAATACTATGTGAAAATACTGTTACAGATTTCGACGACAATGGCATTACATATAATATTTAGCAATATAAATTGTATACGTTAATGTGTCGTATCTAAATTGCATATGTAATTTAACAACAGGTTTTTCAACATCAACAATTATTTAAATTCAATTCAATTTGTGGCTAAATGTAACATTAAAGAAAAACGCAATAAATTAAATAAATACGATTTGACATTATTAATACAAATTCTAATAATATAGACCATCGAAGCCTGTTTGAAAGAAGTCGATTCGCAATATAGTATAGATTATAGAATAACAGTCAATGTAAATAATATAATTTATGAATTTAGATAGTTAAATAAAATATTACAAATATACACAGATCAGATTATTTTCGGCTTTCGATGAAAACTACAAACTACATCGCGAAGGAAGCCTCTAGAACATTTTAGTCTATAAATTTTATTAACCTACCTCTGCGGGCTTACAATACGTCCTACCATAATAATTAGGCAATAGTTATTATTTTGTTGATTTGATATTATTACACGTTATTCCTACATCACAAAGGTCGTGAATTCCCTATCATAAATTCTAATACGAATGTATAATCTAGGGTTGCCAGACGTTCCGTATTTTAGGCTTAGTTAAAAATGTCCCGGCGGGACTGACTCTGTCCCTTTATTCGAACCGTGCGATTATAATTGTATTGATTTTGATCAATATGTTAAAAACCGATAAAAATATGTTAAAACTGACTTGCTCCTCGGAGAAATATCAAAAAAAATAAAGAATGTCACTATATAATTCTGTTTTTTTTGTCCCAGGTAAAAAACTAAATTCCCGTTTTTTTTTGCCTATTTAAGCATTTGCCCCTTATAGGCTGAATCTGGCCACCCTAGTATAATCACGTATACCTAAATATTATATACCTGTAAATACGCTTCAATAAATTCACTAAGAAAGCAAATATTGTCAGAACAACACCCGCGTCTGTGTTAAAAAGGCGCGTAAATAAGTTTCACTTCACGTGTAAAACCGAAACTGGATCGATCCGGTTACATGGATTGTTTATAATTACTTAGAATAGATTTCTCCGACGGCCATGACTCTCCGTACCTACCTACTGTCAAACTGTCAAGGTTTCGTGTTCTTATTACGAACATTTCTCTCTAGTTTATCGTCTACAATCTAAAAAGTCGTACGTGCGAGTTAGCTCAAATTCAAATTTGATTTTCGATTCATCGTGTTGAAATAATTTATTGGATTCTATTTACGACGTTTACGACGTTTTGTTATTGAATTGATTCGAATGTTTCGTGTGTACAGGGACGCTTAAATTACACACAATGTTTTTTTTATTTTTTTTATTACATCAAATGAGTTCTTATGTTAATTTTTATTTATGTTTGAAATGAATTATAATTCATTTACACTAATCAAACATGGCTGGCTCGCTTTGCTGGCCGATCTTCGATTTCGATCGCTTTCAAACCTGACAGGGTCACTCGCTAGGCAATTTTATTTTTTATTTATTGCTTAGATGGGTGGACGAGCTCACAGCCCACCTGGTGTTAAGTGGTCACTGGAGCCCATAGACATCTACAACGTAAATGCGCCATCCACCTTGAGATCTAAGTTCTAAGATCTCAGTATATGTAGTTACAACGGCTGCCCCACCCTTCAAACTGAAACGCATTACTGCTTCAGGGAAGAAATAGGCAGGGTGGTGGTACCTACCCGTGCGGACTCACAAGAGGTCCTACCACCAGTAAAGGTCCTACCTCCAGTGAAAGTATAAAGATTTCCTAAAAATTTCATCGATTATAGTCCAGTCGTTTCGGAGTGTGTAGGGAACGTACACACACACACATACATTGACTTTTATATTGATAATGTGACATCTTGACACCTCAATGACAGCCGACATTTCTTTTAGTCATTGACAACCAGCCACAAACTGGTCATGTACTGTGTAGTAAGTCTACCTTTTTATTTATAATTAAAATCGTTCAAGTTAAACATAAAATGTATCCGACAATGTATTGTCGAAATTGTTTTTACTACTATCTGTAAGTTGGCACTTATAAAAGAACATTTCTGTTCATGGCGCCGGTGTTCTTGCCAAGTTAGCATTTTATTGCGTAAAACTGTACTTACAGCTTACTATTCATGAATAATATTCGATATTATTTTGGAAATATAAAATCGAATTAAACAACCGAAATAATAATGGCGGGCTTACACAGTAAAACTGATTTTAATTACGTTTACAACTCACGAGAATTGAAGAAACTATTAAAAAAACTACATACCTATATACTTAAATTGTTTGATATTTTTGACAAATACTAATCTAAAACAAAAACAAAAGATCGAACGATTTCACGCTCCTTCTTGTTAATAAAATAATAAATAATTTCAATGCTCAAATAGTAAATATGATCTATAAAATAAAATAGCTAGAGGCTGTGTATTTTAATGGAGTTTTCATGAAATTACGGGTTTTTTGTTAGCGTCTCAGCGCTCCTCGACAGATCACGGTCGGCGCCATTTTAAAATAATGATCCAAATGCGGTCTCTAGGCATGCGGGGTTGCCAAGTTTGAACAGGTTATTGTTTTAAGAAATAAATTATTTGGAAAACTACAAATATCATGTATTTACGAAAATTTTGAAACGTTTTTATTATTTGAATTTGCGTTAATTATAATATAAGCGATCGGAAATTAAGAACTGAACAATCCGAAAAGTAGTCAGGTATAGTAATTAAATCGGTTTTCAAATATAACTACATATTTCTGTGAAATAGGGTATAGTTATATTTTAATATCTATCACTTTTTAACACCAATAAAAACGCATGTAAAGCGTGTCTGTGTGTGTTTTAATTTTCGTTGAAATCAATGTTGAATTAATAAGTTGAACACGAGATGACATGTTTACGTCTCAAAAAAATGTGTGCGTGTACTAGTGTACACACGTAAGAAGTGAAACTTGTTTATGGCCTTATTTTTCGAAAAATGATCTACATGCAACTTTCTAGAAATTGGTTAAATAAAGTTAAATTAGATAAAGTTTAAACAAAAGGATTTTATTATCATAGACATGAATACAAATAATACAATTATTTCACTTTACCTTTTTGCTACTAAGATTATTACAGCATTTTAATAATACATCTCTTTGATATCATAATACCCTGGTACTTTTCTTCCTATAAATTAATAATAATAGCACGGTCCACGTGGTGTTAAATGGGGTTCCTGAGGTTCGTGAAGTTTGACCCACCTTGAGACATGAGGTCGATTTCTCAAATCCGAAACCATGCTTCAGAACATACCGCCGTTAATTATTAATAAATCTCTTTGCTATCATAATACCCTGGTACTTTTCTTCCTATTATTTTACGTAATAACAGTAATAAATAGCACGGTCCACGTGATATTATTAAGTGGGCTCCCTGAGATTATTGGAATTACAAAATGATTTCCGTAATCCACCTGGAGACATGAGGTCAATTTCTCAAATCGGAATCCATACTTCAGAACATACAGCCGTTAATTAATAAAGAAGGCTGTACGTCAGAGTAAAGTTATAATAATACATCTCTTTGATATCATAATACCCTGGTACTTTTCTTCCTATTATTTTACGTAATAACAATAATAGCACGGTCCACGTGATATTAAGTGGGTTACCTGGGATTATTGCAATTACAAAATGTATTCCGTGACCCACCTTGAGACATGAGGTCGGTTTCTCAAATGCGCATCCATACTTCAGAACATACAGCCGTTAATTAAAAGATGGCGCGTAACGGAAAAATGTGACGCGTAACCGAAAAATGTGACGGTAAATTTTTTTCCAACGCCGATAAGGAAGTTTCACTTCAAAAAACTTCAGAATATGCCAAAAATAGCGATGCATGTGCTTATAAACTATTCCACTCATCGCCTGAGTGAAACCTAGTGTTTTAGATTGTATAGATCTATCAACCCTAATCACGAACGCAAATTATAAAAAAAAAAAAAAAATTATAACAATACGAATTAAATAGAAGTTCGAAAAGGATGGTTTCCTTAACAATAAATATAAAAAAAATAAGCATAAAATGGCTTAATCAACAACAACAAAAACAGCAAAAATTATCGCAGTTAAAACGGCGCAAATTATTCGATGATTTCAATAACAGCAACATTATCTATGAATAATAATAAAATATGCTTAGGATTTAATACAATAAACTTTATTTGTTTGTGGTGAAGCATTAATTTTTGAGTTTCTCGACGGATCTTTTCAGTGGGTCGCGATTCCTGTCATATGGTAGATTCTGCGAAGCACTGCTCTCGCTAGTGTTAGCAACGTCACCGATTTAGAGCCCCCTGAGGTTCATCTACTCGTCCGGTGAATCAAGCATGTCCCCTCGAGGTCCCTAGAATAGGTAGGAAATTAAAAAAAATTAAAAAATTCACCTCTGGCGTACTGATTAGACGTATTTTACCGGTAGCGATACCCGGTGGGCGAAAAAAGTAACGGCGTCGAAGTGCTTCAGATCGCAATCAGACAACGTTCTGAGCCGCTTTCGGTCCGTGTAAGTTGAGAAAATGCCGTCCGTACCGTCGGGCCATGGACTCCGCAGTCCGCATAACTCGCGTCTGTGGTCCGCGACACTTCTCTAAGAAGGTTTTATCTCATTTTCGCGGTAAAACTGGAACATTCTGGAAAGTTGCCGAGCGTCGGTCAGCGATCAACTATCGATGTTAAATTAAAAGAAAAAAAAGGAAAAATTATTACGATTTCTTTTACTAAGGCGCCGGAATATCTATTAGACTCTGGGAAAGACGAATCCGAAGATACTGAGAATGAATCGTATTTCTAAGAGACCTAAAAGACTAAAATATATTAAAATATATCAGGCTAAATTAAAAAAGTCAAGCTCTAAGTAACAGAAAGTCGATATTATTACTTGATTGCGCCGCGTAGGGCAGCGGTGACCTACACCGCAGTGAAATGGTTAAAAAAAATAATTAGTTATTACTTAATTGAAGACATGCGGATTAAATTGCAATCATTGCAAATCAATTAATTTGTTTGGTTTTAATTGAGACTGTCGTTTAATTATCAGAAACGATTTTGTTTCACAATAAATAAATGTGAAGATAAACCTTTTCTGTAACTAAGTATGTATGTGGCTTTTAAATATATTAAAAACAAAAAATTAGTTGATTCGTGGCGTTATGTCATATTAACAAAACCTAGTCTCGTTATGATCTCTCAGAATATTTCGCTATTTCTCGTAAATCGTTTGATATCTATAATAATAGATCAAAATGGCCTTATCCGTTTCTCATGAATCCGCTTAATTTGCCTTTTTTACTAAGTAATGGCAACATTGAACGGAATCGAGTTTCGGTAACGATGTTGGCGTCCAGTGTATTTTTATTTATTTTATTTATTTATTTAGACACACCAACAGCAATACACACAAAACATTCAAGCTTAAAATTAACCAGTATAAAATTAAGTACTGGTATGTAAGCCAGTTACAGGCATGTACAGCAATCTCTTATAGCACACTATGACATGTTACAGCAATTTTACAAACAGCGGAAAAATAGGCTAAATTTAAATGTACGACAAAAAAGTATATTTGAAAACAATATGAAAACAAGAGCTAACTACACACACTACTAACTTCACAGATTACTAAATAAAAAAAATAAAAAAGTCGAGCGCGGCAATGCAAAAAATATAAATACATAGAACAGACTGCGCAATGTAATCAGAATGACATTCTCTCATCAATTATAAGCAAAGGAACTTGGATACTAGTTTGTTTTTGAGACCAGGACACGTGTCGTTAAAAATGTCAATGCCGTCAATTAATGCACATTGTAACTTCTTCAAGTGTAACTTCTAGTAGCTCCCAAAAGTTTCGGTCATTTTGTAATATTTAAGTTTTTTAAAGTAAGATAATTGTAAACGTTATTCCTTGTTGTTCTCATTTGAGGCAATGTCGAAAGCACGATCTACCTCTTACGCTGTTTAATGAAGCCCGTGGACAACATAACGTGGATATCTTGAGACATACAGGCGGGAACTCGAAAATATTGAATACTAGCGACCCGCCCTCGCTTCGCTTCGGAAACTGTAATTTATTATTGATTTCTTCACTATTTAATGGATGTTATTATACATATAAAACTTCCTCTTCAATCACTCTATCTATTAAAAAAACCGCATCAAAATCCGTTGCGTAGTTTTAAAGATTTAAGCATACATAGGGATATAGGGACAGAGAAAGCGACATTGTTTTATACTATGTAGTGAAGCATGTTGTTCCATTGAGTTCCCAGGATATGTAGTTCGATAATGCGACTAGTCATAAAACTCAAACCATTAAGTTCCAGATCCTCGTGAGCTCAAGGCATTACCATTAAAAAAACTATGATGCTACTAGTGACTAATGTCATTGACAATTAAAAAATCAGTGCAAACGATAACAGAGCCCTGAAGCTATAATAAATAAAATATTCAAATCGATAGGAGGCCATTTAAATCGGATTCTGGGTCGGTCGGCTTACTTTATTAATACGAAATCAATATTAGCCGGGCCCCGATCCGTTTTCTATAAATACTGGTTGACCTGACCCAAGTCTAGACTATATCTATACAGCCTTAATAACAGAGGCTTACTTAGTCTGTGACTGTAGCATAGTCGCACAGCGCTTATGTCGCATTGTCAGTCAACTTCGAACACAACAAGCAACACAGGTAATAGAACCTTAGTCTCCTTTGCCGTATGGAATTTAGCTATAAAAAAAAGTTTTTTACTTTGAGACTTTATCGTAAACATTCATCCCGGCCAAGGAACCCTTCTGCGTAATCCGATACAAACATGCCCGGTTTTTATGGCACTAAAAATGTGGCAAACGTACTGTGTATAATATGTTCATCCTGTGCCTCTAAACTTGGGGTTTACAAAAAAAAAAAACAAGCCAACGAAAGGAACACAAAATTCAGATTTAGAACTCTTTGATGCGTCATGTTGTCGGCACTATAAGAACTACCAATCTAAAAAAGAACCTCATTATATTTAATGTGTCTTTGATACATACTTAAGTGCATGAAGTTTTCATTACTTTTTAGAAATAAAAAAAAAGTCTACACGATATACTACGTACGCATTGAGGGGTTTTGAAAGTACGGGATACGTATTGAAAGGCTATAAAAAGGTATAAGCGATATTTCGCATGTGTGACATTTATCTTTGTAATTAAAGGTCCGTTTTATTTGGTATCTGCATCAACAGTTTGATGTTTTTAATTGAACTTCAAATAAGTTTACCCCATTAGAAGTTGATTTGTTACTAGCTGACCCGGCAGACTTCGTAGTGCCTCAATCGATAAATAAAAGACCTAAACTTTTGTATAAAATAAACTTAAAACAAACAAAAGGAATCCGTCCGACGGGGGACACGTCAAAGTAAAAACAAAATTGTTATTTTTATTTAATTGCGAGCGTGTTCATATTTATCTACCTTTTAAAACCTTCTCTGGACTTCCACAAATGATTCAAGACCAAAATTAGTCAAATCGGTCCAGCCGTTCTCGAGTTTTAGCGAGCCTAACGAACAGCGATTTATTTTTATATATTATAGAGATTATATATTTTTTCAATACAAATTTTAAACTTCAAATGGCCCTCCTGTAAAGTTGCAAAAATGTCGCTCAAACAAGTCTTTCGCCCCTCGATATATTAAAACCTTAATACTAGTCTACGTATCTCAAATTCCTTAGCGATAACGCACGAAATCTGAAGAAACCGATCGTGACTCGTGCGTTGGTCTAAATTAATTTCAGTGCAACCGCCAACACCTATTTCAACGATGCCACATACATCGCGAAAAGTCTAGAAACTTCGTTGAAGAGAAAGTATAATACCTGAGCATTAAAACGACTCGGTAAAGTACTGTGGAATCCACACCTAAAAATAAAAATACCGCGTAACAGACATAATTTCTAAACGAAATTAAAAACTGAATATCTTTCGAAAAAAAAAAAGCACGTTTAAAATAAATTCACCGCAGGAGGTGTTTAATGCCTATCACTCAACGTCGGTACGAACGTACAAAAATTTAAAAATACTTTAAGTTTATTTTTTTTCTAAACCGTAGCTGTCCGACCACGTATATTTACGTACGCAGTACGCACTATACTATTTACGCGTATGAAGTAAACATTCACGAGCTATCTGGGAATCCAGCTGATCCGTCCGAGTTCGAGACGAGTCGGCTAGCGAATTGGAATGGCATGGCCGTGCGACGTTGCCGCACCGGCGCCAGGCGCGAAGCGACGTTGCCGCTCCGTGCCGGTAAATATTCGAAATTCGAACTTGTTTGCCATTGCTGACTAAAGTTGGGTTGGGTGTTACTGTTAATCTCGAATCAAGCAAAACAGACTTGGCCCGATGTTTTGTCTGCATTTAAAAATTGAACATTAAATGCTGTGTAAAAATGAATGTTTACAGGGTTGCTGGTTCGTTTTTTTTTTCGGTAGACGCGTTCGCACGCATCCCTTTGAATTTAAACTTCGAACAGTTGTTTATTACAGTGAAGTATTCATATATTAAATAAATTTCTGGAATAATACGGTCAACCTAATACGCGAGTTGTTTTAAACTAAATGATATATTTCATATCGTTAGTGATAGTTAGATTGAAACATGGCAGGAACTCACTAGTGATATATCAATTTTTGTTGCAGTTTATACATCTAATTAGTAGCCTTTGAGTTATTAAGTTTCTTTGGAAGCGCTCGAGTAGTTGTTAGCAAATCCCACCATTCCTGTCTGAGCCCGTGCTCGCCTACCTGTCCTGGTGAAACTGGAAAGGCCTCCGAGCCACCAGTAATCCTTCAATCCTAAAAAAAAACAAAAAGAAAACCTCGAATGAACTACAAAAATAGGCACATTTTAAAATGACCACTATTGAACAATAATGGTAACCTAGTTAGTTGTCTATGTTCCAAATGTGTATCAAAAGGATTGCTATGAAAAGCTGAAAATGAGTATCTGTTAAAGCAAAAACAGTTTTATTTCACGCTTCAATTCAACGTTGAGAAATAAAAATACAACGGTACACGTATGTACCAATTAACGCATTGAAAAAACCGGTTTTGAAATTTCGGTTTTAATGTCCAAAAATTCGTAGCCGCCATTCCCAAAACGCTGTCCGTTGCATTTCAATGCGTTTTCTTACCAGAAAATAATGACCCCGAAACACGTTATTACGACAAGCGTCTTATAGTTGGTATTTAAATATTACTTATATAATTTTAGGTTGTTTTTTTTATTGCGTTAATGAATTAATGAGGAATTAAGTTGAACAATTCTTAGACTTGTTCGAGTTTCTTTTTATTGCTTAGGTGGGTGGCTTAGCTCACAACCCACCTGGTGTTAAGTGGTTAATGGCAATAACAAAAATGTTTTGATATTACAGCTAACGCGACAAGTTTTGTTCTAGAAGGTTCTTAATAAACTAGACCATGTGTGTATCTCACAATATAGCTAATATTAGTATTAATAATAGAGAGTCATCTGTATTTGATGTGCAATAAGCTTACAGCATTAATGTAACAAGCACAATTCTGAGCAATGCTGAACATCTGAGCTATTCAATTGATTATGCATCACATGTTAAGCCTAAGGCTAGTGGTAGGGAGTTTTTGAAGGACAAAATGGTTTTAGCAAGTATAAGTATACGTACTTTATATATAAGTACTTGTCATTCATTCCAAAGTCGGATGGTATGTGGTAAAAAATAACTCTGAAAGCGCACTGTGTATGAAGGCTATGGCTCAAGGTAGTATGGGATGAACTCTACTCCGGTGGCGGGCGGTGCGATGGTAAAAACGAGATGATGGTATCTTCTCAAATAATTCCTCAGAGAACTTAATAGGTAGAAAGAAACGTTGCGTCTTTACGTGAACTCATCAGGAGACTCGGAACCATGTACCATACATTAGTCCTCTAAATCGAATTATACGAATTACGTAACATGGTACGTAAGTGTTAATTCTCCCTTACTTAGAGCCCGTAATAAAATTGAAATTTGTGTAATAAAATAACCATTGGCTTCTTCGAGGTCATCGAATGATGATATTAGCTGACCTACTTTTTTATCATTACTCATCTTCGAAACCGTATAAATTTAAGCATAGAAATCGAGTAACAATTCCTTCTATTAACTTGTAAGTTTACTTACTAAAGTAAATTGTGTAATTAGAAGTACTATTTTTTTTAAAAATGAAGATCAAATAACTATAATTGGAATACTGTGTACCAAAGTAAACGGCAAATAAATGACATATATATAATAATATATACTACGTACATACACACACACACACACATAAAATAGCGTATGTAGAATACAAAACAAAGTTCAGAAGCTGTAGAACCCGGCCGTAGGATCGATCGCGCGGCGTTGCCGCTCTGAACGCGACCCAGGCGGACGTTGCCGCATTGAACATACCTATTATTATTTATTATGGCGGCTGCATACATACATACGCCTTGCGTCATTTTTCATGCAATGGCCGTTCTCGGTTGTAACTTGGAGGACTTTAGATAATTAACGAAAAAGGATGTGGAATTTTATATGATTTTAATTAAGTCTATTGAACTTGTCGTTTTAGAATTGCGTAACAAATAAGGTCGCTCTCTGGCGCTGGAATTACGCGTGCAATCGATCGAATTACTGGATGTTTGTTACACGCATGTTTTCTAATGCGTATTAATTTACAAATCTGTTTTTGTAATAACGACGACAACAATAATAATGACATCGATTTTAAATCAACATTCTAGCTTTGTATACTACCTTTTCTACCCTTCATACTTCTATTTTCACGTTAAACTAAATAATAGAATCATCCGCTGTTGTAACAGCGACCTACCTATATATCTACCGGGAGTCAGCCATAGATTCATATACTAGATTAGGCGTTTATTTTCAAGTATCCTGCGGTTTTATTTTCGTTTCCTGCTTTGAACTTCTATAAATCAAATGATAGCTTCACAGAAGTAGAATCCACTGATTTTCTCGCCGGATCTTCTCACTGGGTCGTGGTTCCGATCCGGGGGTAGAATTAGCAGATCGCTGCTCTTGCTAGGGCCAGTGCTAGCACACTCACGTTGAGCCCCGTGAGCGTACCTGAAATAGCTGCATAGGTTACCAGCGCATAGGCAAGAACAGAAATAGGTTAGCTCAGAATAGTTTAGGTTCAAACAATTATTACGAAAATAAATATTTCCCCACTGACCGAGTAGTCGTTCTTGGAAACACTTTGTGAACAAAACATCCGAAAAACAAGTTATATACTGTAGATTGGGGAGAATCGGGACCCTTTCCAATTCCAACACAAATTTCCAATGGTTTTTCTTAGGGTAATACCAATAAAATTGAGATTAAGATGATTCCGGAGGCTTATATTTTTATATACGATGCGTTATTATAAGTTCATTACAAAATATACACAAAAACTGAAAAAACTAGCTTGACCCTATTCAACTTGGCTTTGGGGTGAATCAGGTTACGTATGGGGACAATAGAGTTTTTTGATAAGGCTGGCACTATTTAGTTGTCAGGTAAGTACCTAACTTTAGGTAATTAACTTTTTAATATCTTTAATGAGTTACAAAACTTTGATGACTAAATTAAACTATATAATATTCGTAAACACTAAATAAAAGTCGTTTTCAGTTCAACAAAGTCTCTAATAACTCAACAAAAGTATTGTGACATCCCAGATTTGTCCCTATTCTAACTCTAGTCTCTATTCCCCTCAATCTACTGTACCGACATTTATTTGATTTTGATGAACACCATAATTTTATTACAAAAAATAATAATATTGATAATTTTGGTTGCGAAATGGTGAAGATAACCTAACCTAATATTTGGGACGCACAGCAAAAAAGTTCGTTCCGCCGAATCCAGTTATGTTATATCAGGATATGTAATATGGAAACATAATAAACAGTAAAGACACGTAATGAAGACGTGACACAGAAACTGTAATGTGAAGAAAAAAAAAAAAATCTTTATTGTGTATGATGTCATCTATAAATGACGTCACACTTTAAAAGGGGAAGGATATCACCGAAATGTGACGTTGTGTGGCGGGGAGGGGAGTCAATGCTCTGTGACGTCACAGGTTAACATTTAAAAATGAAAACGCGAAATTTAAGTATATGTGAATAAAAAAACTTTTAAAAAATCCGGATTCGATCTATGTTTATTTTATTTACCCTTTGACTGCTGTGTAGGTCACCGGTGCCCTACGCGGCGCATTTACGAGCTACCATTTCCACAAAAGAAAACTTAAAAAAAAAATAATAGAAGAGAAATTATAATATAAAAAAAACACTAAATCATAAGTTACTATAGTCGCACCTCGACCGCTGCCCAAACATTAAAAGAAAAAAAAAATTAAATTAAAAAAAAAACCACAACTGGTCGAAAAGCAGTTACACTATAGTTAGCTTTACGGGCCATTTTTATTGTGTAGCACGCCATTCTGTCATTAGTTCGCATGAGTCATGCGTCTGTGCTCTGCGCGGTTTCACCATAACAATAACGTCACAGTAATACTGTAATGAATAGATCGAAAACTGTATTGAAGTCATAGCGTATGCAAAACAAATATCTATTTTTAGTAGGTATAGAATTAGTTTGTTGTGGAATTGGCGCCATGTTCCGATTTTTGAATCGAGGAATGAAAAAAGCGTCTAATTAATCACGTTTTCTTTTGTTGCTATTTGTAGATATGATTTTAATGATCAATTAATTGAATTTGTTTTAAATTAATATAGATTTATTTACAAATTTTACAATGTCAAAATTCTTCTGTTTCTGTTTCATTTGATCACTAGGACAGGCGAAGGGGACGTAACCATACGGCCAGAACTTTGCTTTTTATCCAGTCTTCTCTGATTTGTAAAATGTATATATTATGTATAATGTTTAAAAGCATTTTTAGCCTTCGCCTTTTAAGTCAAAAGTAGTCTTTTCTGGTTATTTTCATACATTTTTACTAAAAAGTAAACTAGTTCTGGAAAAATAGTTTCTGAATTGAATTTATTCTTTATTGAAAAATGATTTTTATATACGTTCTGCGGGCCGTAACAATGTGAGACGCATCTTATTACAGATGACAGATGGTCCTACGGTTATAAGATCCTAAATAAATGTAAAATACAATTTCTATGTACGGAGTACGAAAAATTTAGCAAATTAGATCAATTTAGATGAAGTTGATTAATTTGAATCCATAATCGATTGGAATGAAATTAATAGAATCGATATGAAATGGGATGAAATAAAGCATCAGTAAAATGTTGGTTATTGAGACTTTTTGGAAGAACCCGAGAAGCCACATTCAGCGGCTTTGTTTTATTGTTCCACATCTGTGTACTGTGACAGATTCTAAATAGTTAATAAATAACTTTTATTATACATTGAAATCTGACGAAACATTAAATAAAATAAAACAATTCACACAACCTCACTCCTTCCGTTCCCGCCAAAATAGTCCGACATCTTGTTTTATATTATCGTGTTGTCAGAATCATAAATTAAAACACAAAAACATCGAAATTATATTACCAATCAGAGACATACATCACGGTTATCAAGTATAGTAAATAGTAATGAGAACTTTTTTTACTTACCTATCTGAGTAGCCTCGAATATTATGGATTCAACTTGGTGGGTGAGCTCACGGTGTTCAGCTTGAGATAATTTTCTAACATCTGCCTCATCAGTGCTCGTAGGATCAACCAAAACAATATATTATCGTATTATAATCCAGTTACCCGAATTGGTCACACCTATAACGAACTGGCAAAGTCGTCAGCTGAGTTGGATATTTTTACTTGTAGGTTAGTGACATTTATAAAAATGTTCAAGGGCATCCTCCATGTTAATAGTAGGTTAAATAGTGTAATTATTTAATGTATATTGTGAGTAAAATTATTTCCTTACATTATAAGTTAGATTATTTTTCGTTATCGCGTTGTTTTGTCCTAAAATTGTAAGGAACTTTGTGTACAAACTTAGCACATTTCTCGTGTTTAGTCGTGCGCACATGGTTTATGTTACAAACCAGTCTTTTTTTAAATTTTTATTATCTTTTGTGTACCTTTTTAGCTTGTAGTATGGACTTTTGGCGGGAACGCCAGGAATGAAGTTGTGTGATATGTTTTATTTTGTCTATTTAGTGTTTAGAGGTTTAAATGTGTAACAACGGTGATTTATTAACTGTTCAATGTCTGTAAAAGTGCACAGATGTGGAAAAGTGAAACAAAGTCGCTGGACGTAACTTCTCGGGATCCTCCAAAAAGTCCACTGAAAAAATCTCAGTAAATGACCACCATTTTAGTGAGATTATATTTCATCCCATATCATCGCATCTCATTTCATTTAATTTTATCCCAGTCTTCGATCAACAATTGTAACTTTATTATTTTAAATTACTATTGTTGATCGAAGATCCCAGTTGATTAATGTCTCAAATTAATCATCTTCATTTCATTACATTCCATATTATCATTATTCATAAAAATAAGAACATAAATTAAAATAAGACATGACCTAAAGGTCTTAGTTACCAGGTCATAAAATCCCATAAAAAAACCTTGTAATGTGTATTATGTGCCTAATAAATAAAAAATAATCAAGAGCAGAATCTCGCTGAATCCACAAAATGTGTCTACGTACACATGCAAACAAACACACAGAGACACATAAATCTGTTCTATTGTGATGTAAAAGTATCCATAGATCTTTTTTATTACTTTTATTCAGAGCGCTCCTACCTATTCGAGATATAACGAAAGGAACTCGGGGTCATTATTCGTTGTTAATAGGTATTGTGTAAAACTGACAGAGCGAGGAGCGAATTCTCTATGGGGAAGGAACGAGAACCCAAATCAATAATACTGAACAAGTTTTAGTTTTGTGAGAGATATTGAATGGGGTCTTGCGAACAAGCACGATCTGTGGTGTTTTTAACCTTTTACTTACTTTCATTCTTTATTGTACATATAGTTAATACAATACTATAATTGTGTAACGTTATAAAATGGCGAGCTTAACTCAACAACTGAGTTATCTACCAGCTAACCGTTCTTAAAGAGCGAGAGCTTTACATAAGTGGGTAGAAAAGTACAATCTAATCAATTTACTTATTGATACAATACACAATAACAATAATAAAAAAAACACTAATACATAATATATCAGACTATATAAGGTAAAAGCACTAATGCTAGACACTTTAAGGACAAATCAAACTTCATTCTCAATTATGAAATGTATTTATCAAAAATTATATTAAATCTTTTTTTTTACTGTTAGAGCTACATTTAGAGATCAATTTTTTCATATAAAATATTTCAATACTGTTGTAGTTTCTACAAAAAATTACAAACTTGTTAGTTCTGCCATAGACACTAAAAGATGACAGCATCGAAAATCAAATCCACCAAAAATTGACATCAGTTGGCACTAATAATAGACACGACTTTAACGTTAGTTTTATTATAAACAATTATAATCAATATTAAGATCATCAACTATTTACTTAACACTATCTTGTAAATTAACTTTTCCTATTGGAAACCCTTGTTTGACCATAGCTTTTACCCATGTTACGAGTATTTTTTCTATATCTTTGGTTAAATAACAACTTCTTCCCATTTTACGCATATTAGGTGTCTTTCCCTTGACTTTATTTAATAAAGTTACTCGTGGAACTCCAAATTTCTTTGCCGCAGAAGCTGTCGGAACGCCCCCCCTCATATCCTGAACCAGGAAGGTCAAGTACTTGGGAGTCACCCTGGATGCATCCATGACATTCCACCCACATATAAAATCAGTCCGCGACCGTGCCGCTTTTATTCTCGGCAGACTACCCCATGATCTGTAAGCGGAGTAAAGTGTCCCTTCGGAACAAGGTGACACTTTACAAAGCTTACATAAGGCCGGTCCTGACTTACGCGAGTGTGGTGTTTGCTCACGCGGCCCGTACACACATAGACACCCTCCAATCCCTACAATCTCGTTTTTGCAGGTTAGCAGTCGGAGCCCCGTGGTTCGTGAGGAACGTCGACTTACACGACGACTTGGACCTCGAACCGATCAAAAAATACATGAAGTCCGCGTCGGAACGTTACTTCGATAAGGCAATGCGTCATGATAATCGCCTTATCGTTGCCGCCGCTGACTACTCCCCGAATCCTGACCACGCAGGAGCCAGTCACCGTCGTCGCCCTAGACACCTCCTTACGGATCCAACAGATCCAATAACCCTTACATTAGACGCCTTCCGCTTTAACACTAGGAGTAGAGATCCCGGTAATGGTACTCGTCGAACTCTGCAAAGAGTTCAACCTAACCTAAACATCAGCCCGTTGAGTTTCTCGCCGGATCTTCTCAGCTGGTCGCGATCCCGATCCGGTAGTAGATTCATTCGCGAAGCAGCTACTCTTGAGTTGTTAGGTCTCCCTTGGTGGCGCTCGGGTAGCTGTTAGCAAATCCCGCCCCTTCTGTCCTTGTGAAACTGGAAAGGCCTCAGGGCCACCAGTAAATCCTCAAACATATACATTCTTTTATGGCTTCTTCAATATTGGCTTCAGAGTATTGAAACATCCGACCCTTTACTGGTGGCATCGTGCTCGAAACTTAAGCTGAAATTAATTGATACTAATAGTTGACATCTAGTATACCCTAATAGTTGACACTGTCTTCGTTTAGTTAGACTAGTGTAAAATGAACGAAACTCAGATTGAAACTTTTGTTTTACAACATAAAGGCTGAATTTGAAGAAAATTAAGCTAACAAATTCAGTTCGATGTAACCCTAGTAGAAGACACACGTGTCATCTTTTAGGTTTTGATTCATTTTTGGTACTAATAGTAAACACCACTTAAAATTTGTACAAAAACAAACCAAAATAACAAGGAATTGGTCCTAATAAATCAATAATTTCATACATTTATAATATCGAAACCAACAGTAGCCAATAATTATAAATATAAGACAAAATCATACCTGTTAAAAGTCAGATGGCTTAAGGAATACGCTAAGAATTACGCGCAAAACGTCAACCTGCTCACATTGTTTGTTGTCAACTGATGCCAATTTGAAATTTGCTTCTAACACTGTACGCAAGCTTTTGAGAATGTATCATACATGGTACTAGGTGTCTTTAACATCAATAGCAATGTTATTTAAGTGTTTAGTTTCCTTATTAGAATTTTTTTTTTTTTAAAGTGTCATCTTTTAGTTCAATGTCCAGCATTAGTGCTTTTACCTTACATACACAATTACACATATATTTTTTATTATTTTTTTATTGCTTAGATGGGTGGACGAGCTTACAGCCCACCTGGTGTTAAGTGGTTACTGGAGCCCATAGACATCCACAACGTGAATGCGCCACCCACCTTGAGATATAAGTTCTAAGGTCTCAAGTAAGTTACAACGGCTTCCCCACCCTTCAAACCGAAACGCATTACTGCTTCACGGCAGAAATAGGCAGGGTGGTGGTACCCACCCGCGCGGACTCACAAGAGGTCCTACCACCAGTGAAAAGAGCTATATAGTCACATTTTCGACAATCTCACCGAATGTAGGCGAACACCTTTTTAATGTACAAAAACCACCATTTTCCACCTCTTCCCAATATAGAGAAGTGGAGTGGACTCTACTTATAATAATATAATACTTAATAACATAAACATATACATACACTTACTTATAAGGGGTTTTCCTATAAGTACTCGACAGTTTTGAATTTAGTCAACCTTTAGTATTTAGTAACCTTAAACATTTTAAAAAGTCTAAACGAGGCCATTTCTTTCGAGAAGTAGGTTCCTTTTGAAAGCAAGTCTAGGGTCAGGAAGGGCCCTTTTTGGTCGGCTCTAAACGCGTTCCATTTAACGGTGTGCCAGATTTGAAAGCGTATTCAGTATTCATGTTCTCTGCATTCTCAGTATTAATAATAATAATAATAATAATAACTAACACTGAGTACTTGCACAGACATAACCAAGCAGCCAGAATCCTCCAGCTCGCCCTTAAGTATGGCCTCATCGAACAGAGGCTACCGTATTATAAGTACCAGCCGGACGCTGTACTCGAAAACGACCGTGCCAAGCTCTACTGGGACCGGCCCATCATTACGGACAGGACTATTCTTGCGAATAAGCCTGATATCGTGCTGATGGACCAGACGGAGTCTCGGGTATTTCTGGTGGATATCACCATCCCCTACGACGAGAACCTCGTGCAGGCCGAGGCAGATAAAAAGACCAAATATTTGGACCTGGCGCACGAGGTGACCGACATGTGGAGGGTGGAATCTACAGAAATAATCCCGGTAGTTGTGTCGGTGAATGGTTTGGTCCCTAAAAGCCTCTCAAAACATCTCGAGAGGCTTGGTCTCAACAAAAAGTCGGTGGTGGCCCAAATGCAAAAAGCAGTCTTGCTCGACAATGCCCGTATAGTTCGCCGGTTTCTCTCCCAATAGTCCCTAACGCTCCGGCCGATTGTTGCCCACCTCGCCGGAGTGTGTCCTGCCGTCTTCCCAGGCGTGGCAGTGTTTAATACACATAATAATAATAATAATAATAATTCATTTATTTGTATAGAATGCAGGTACAGGTATGGTCTTAGTATAAAATATATTCAATCCCACCCACTACATTCTGCCTGTTGGCATACAAATTTTGCAGGAGAAAGTTACAGCTAATTTAAACTAGGTATTAAGATAAATTTAAGAACGAGATCACAAAAAGTTTATTATAAAAATCGAGATCTTAATAAGGAGAGTGTTACAATTCGTTATTTAGAAAATCAGTAACAGAGTAATAACACTTCTTTAATAACAGCGAAGACTGTATTGTGATTTTTATGTATAATTTTATCTTTCACGGAGGATTTACGTGACGGTAATTTATAAGTAATTACGACTGGTTACGCGTGCTGCATGTAATCAAATATACTACTACTATTTTACTGGTGGTAGGGCCTCTTATGAGTCCGCAAGGGTAGGTACCACCACCCTGCCTATTTCTGCCGTGAATGTGTTTCGGTTTGAAGGGTGGGACAGCCGTTGTAACTATACTGAGACCTTAGAACTCATATCTCAAAAAGTTGCTTACAATAAATACCCTGTTATAGTTCTTTATGGATTCTGATATTTTCTGTAATACATGTTTAGAAGAAACAACAAAACAATAATAATACAAAAGTTTTGGGTGTCCTTATCAAAGGAAATTTTACACTTTGCCATGATAACCTGCTAGCTACGAAGGCGACGAGCTCTCGTTTTCAACACGTGCTTCCTATTCACAATAGCGAACTGTATGTAGGTATATCTATGCTAATATTATAAAGCTGAAGTTTGTTTGTTTGAACGCGCTAATCTCAGGAACTACTGGTCCGATTAGAAAAATTCTTTCAGTGTTAGATAGCCCATTAATCGAGGAAAGCTATAGGCTATATAACATCACGCTAAGATCAATGCAAGCGGAGCACCAATAACGAATGATTCAAAATCGGGATATTAATCCCTTTTGAGAGCTTCCACTGCGTGCGCTGCGGAAACAGTTAAAGTTTCGCTAAAGTAATGTATGAGAGAATTGTTACCCTTTAAAAGATCTAAAAAACAGTCCATTACAGCATATGTCTATATATTAATGTTGGCTCACTATAAGGTTTTTGATGTTAAAAAAATTTGTTCTAAAAAAAGCATTTTTTGTTAAGGTATTTTCATAAAGATGATATCAATCCCTATCCAAATAAGTACGTTATTCATTACAACATTGAAACACCCAAATCACTTCAAGATAGGCTTTGACAATTATTTTTTTCTGGATTTCTCCAAGATCCCATCATCAGATCTTGATGTAAACAGGACCATTCGGGAAGTCTACGCTTTCGAACAAAAAAAAAAGAATTATCAGAATCGGTTCAAGCATTCTCGAGAAATCGGTCAACATACATAGATAAAAAACTATGGTCAAATTGACAACTTCCTCTTTTGAAGTCGGTTAAAAACGTAATTTTAGTACGTACCTTAAATAACTCCTTAACATTCTATTATTCAAAAATATTTTAACTTTGTACGTAAATGAAGAGGCGGGTAAAATTTAGCGTTATGCCAAAGTAACAATTTCACGCGGACGAAGTCGCGGGCAAAAGCTAGTATCTATAATATAGGTAATAGTGTAGTGTAGTCGGAAGGGTCAGGCCCTCGCCCCCCGGCCCCCGACCCCCATCCCCGGGCCGTATCGATCGCGCCACGTTGCCGCCTCAACACTTTCGCCGCGACGTTGCCAGCTCGTCGCTGTTATTTAGACACATCATTGAAGTCGGTTATTATTACTTGTTGCTATTTCTTGGAAATGCATGTGTTTCTGTTATAACTTCTGTTACAGTTCTCGACCCGCTTGTTTCGTAGTGATTCATTTTGTACTCATTCGGAAGACGAATATAAGTAATGTAATGTAGGTAATGTACTGTCATCTTTGAAAGAGATTTGTAAACAATATCGTAAGTACGGTTTAAAAACCGTTATCTCTAACCTATTTTTAAATGCGTAGATCTACAAAATACCAATTTTGGTTAAACATTAGTTTAGAACAACTACGTTTTCTGTGTATTTACTTTTTTTTTGTTATTGCCCTTGTAGGCAGACGAGCGTACGGCCTACCTGATGGTAAGTGGTTACCATCGCCCATGGACTCCAGCAATGCCAGGGGCAGAGCCAAGCCGCTGCCTACCGCTTAAACGAAAACGAAAATTATCAAATAGGACCTAACTTGAAATTTTCATTTTTAACAACATAGGTAAATGATATTAATAGTGGATTTTATTTAACCACGTCGAGACCGATTAATGAAGTATATCTACCAGGGTTTTCATGTAATGACAAGAAATTATGTTCATAAAAAAAAATATATATTATATTATTTATTTACCACAAATTGGAATGGAATAGAACTAATCTAATATCACTATAAGTCTTCAGTTGGATCGGATTTAATTTTTATCTTCCTATATCTTATCATTTTGATTAATCTAAGTACTTCACCACGGAATTCTAGTTTCTGGTCAATATCGAACACTCTCACTGCCGGCAGAACGGATTCGAAGAAGGATCTGTCGTCGTCCTCGCCTGTACTGCTGCAGGTTGGTTCCGCGAGAGGCTCGACGTACTCAATCTCCGGAATGATTTTCCGACGTTTCCTAACACTTCTGACTGGAGCTCTGAGAGGAATCTCCTCGCCATCACTCTGCCAGTCCACGCTTCGTTCCGTGATTCCATCGCAGTTTTTGATATTGAAGCTCTTTCTGAATGAGACGTTGCTCAGTTTGGCCGAGTCGTCGTCGCTCTGCCAATTGTCGTCTTGCTCAGCGTCGCTGCCAGATTGGCTGGTGCTCTTGTATATGTTGTTCAGGAAGGACAGATGTTTCGCATACATGTAACCGTAACCTTTCCTGAGACTGCGTACGTACGAATCTCGTATGTTGCGCCATTTCCCGTTAAGCTTTTTATCTGTAACGATATAACAACATAGAGAAATATGTACTGTTAATTGATTTTTTTATTGATTTTTATTGCTTACTAGCAAACCCGGCAGACTTCGTAGTGCCTCAATCGATAAGTAAAAGACCTTAGTATAAAATAAACACAAAAGGAATACCGTCCGATGACACATCAAAGGAAAACAAAATTGTTATTTTTTTTTACCTTTTAAACCTTCCCTGGACTTCCACGAATAATTCAAGATCAAAATTAGCCAAATCGGTCCAGCCGTTCTCGAGTTTTAGCGAGACTAACGAACAGCAATTCATTTTTATATATATAGATCTGGGTGGATGAGGTCACGGCTAACCTGGTGTTAAGCGGTTACCGGAGCCCACAGACATCTACAACGTAAATGCCGCCACACACCTTGAGATATGAGTTCTAATGTCTCAGTATTTAAAGTGCATTTTGATAGATATAGGTAATATGATGTTGCTTAACTCGAAATCGTTTTGTTGACGTTTTCAATCGCTGCTCGTATTTTTTATTCGTAATTCACCAAAAAACGTAATCGTAAAACTTACAACCGCTTACATAAAATAACGATCGAATATTTAATAGTTTTTCCAATTTGTCTATCAATAAAAATCAATTGTCACCACGTGTATGTAGGTAGGTATGACTCTGAGAATCACTCTTAAAACGGCTCCATCGATGCCATTGATTTATTTATAGTTTTTATTCGTAAACTTGTCAGGACACGGTATGTATGCAAGAAATATTTGTTTTGTGAAAATCCACAATGTCAAATTTTTACGATGTGTGAAATAAGGCACCACCTGAGATTTCCGTTTTCAGTATTAATAAAAAGAACCATCAGTAAATTTATTTAATTGTTTAATGGAATTTGATTTAAATGCTGATAGTAAATATATCATCGCACGGTTCGTTATTAGAGCAGTTTATTTTCTACTACGTGGAACTACTGCGTTCTTCCACAGTGCGTTTTCAAACAAGATTAATATTGTTTTGTCAAATTCGCCTGAGATTCCACTCAATCTCACTTCGCCGACGTTTCCGGAAGTAATTCGCCTCGCTAATGTCCCTGAGCAACGGTGAGCACTCACGATCGGATCGTGTAATCATTACGTTTTAGGGCCTCCGAAAAAAAAATCTTAATGATCTATGGCTATGTCCGAAAAATGGCTTAAGATTCCACGAACGTTCAAATTGAAATTACGTAATAAAGATAGGACTGATATTTTACTGCTATTCTTGTCTAATAAAATCACACTTTTAAAATATAATGTTGTTACTCCAATTATTCCAATCCAAACTATTTATACTTACTTAAGTTTAATGGCCACGGAAAGACAGGACTGTATTTTAAACACATTCGACTTGTAAACCGAAAATCTTTGTATTTGTGATTTTTTCCTGTTGTTTAATGTGTTCATGTAGAATAAAAAACAATACTACTCGTTTTTTTCATCACAAAAATTGGTGATATTTTTGAACCACTGCCTTTTGTATACAGCCAATATCATGATTTCTGTTTAAGACATTATTAGCCTTATTTTAAAACGTTAAAGTTACTTTAAAAAAACATGTGATATTTCAAAGTTCATCATTTCACTTGTCGATATTTCGACATTATCCTGTTTAGCAAACTATAGATTCTTCATCTTCACGAGTTTTACGGTGAACTTTAATAAAATACAACGTTCCGAGCTTACATGCTACTTACATACATCCAACTTTTCTCCCTGGGTCATATCGGCGAAGTCGTTGATGAATATCCGGGATACCTCTGCCCATGCGTTCTGTTTGCGATGTTTATATTTAAAATCTTCATTGTTTAGGTCCCAGATTTGCGGGTGCTTACTGACTTCGCTAATGAAGGCCTCTATGTCTAAACAATACGAAGTCATTTGGCACTATGAACAATGTTAGCATGCGATACTGACGCGTGACACACAAGACAAGCGACGGTCGCGGACTGACGCAGCGTGGTCGGCGCGAACTCGCAGCGGCAGCGAGAGTCCGCTAGCGGTCTGGCAACGTCGCATCGAGCCGGTGCGGCCTCGCAGCGACACCGGCTGTTCTGTGACGGTCTGGCAACGCCGCGCTGTGTTCGCCGCTTATCAATAATCACTTGTATTTTGTTTATAAATTCCGTCTGCCGAGAAATGAATTAACCTTTCAAACGACTTATATCACTGTTTACCGACTCATATTATTGTCGCTGTTTTACTCAAACGACATTCATTCAATGAGGCACGTGGTGTGATTAATCTGGTTTAAGACTACAACTATACTTATATTGCCATATAGTATAGTAGCCTATACTTAACCAATAATATATAGTACAGTACAGTGTGGACGTGTCCATAACAATGTATGGTGTGCGATATTGTTGTGCTATGAGCTATAGATATTATAGCGTAGTCTGAAAGCGGCTGTATGCTCGCTGGTTCTTACAGTGCGTTAACTGCGGAGCCACTGCGACATGATCGCTGTTAGATTGCTCTTATGCTTATAACTACAGTAATTAATAAGTATGAATAGAGCTCAGAAGTGTGTACGCATTGAGTTTCTCGCCGGATCTTCTCAGTGGGTCGCGTTCCTGATCCAGTGGTAGATTCTGCGAAGCACTGCTCTTGCTAGGGCTAGTGTTAGCAATTGATTCTGATCCGGTAGTAGATTCATTGGCGAAGCAATTGCTCTTGAGTTGTTAGGTCTCCTTCGGAGGCGCTCGGGTAGTTGTTAGGAAACCCCACCCCTCCTGGCTGAACCTTTGCTTGCCCACCTGTCCTGGTGAAACTGGAAAGGCCTTCGGGCCATCAGTAATCTTTCAACCATAAAAAAAAAGTTGGAAAAATTGCCAGCCTGAGTTCCAGCCTGGCGAAGCTAGGTATAACCACTCGAAGTTAACAGAACAAAAGTGTGGATAGTCTACAGAAAGAAAACGTTTTAAGAAGCTTGCAAATGAAAAAGAATGTATTAACAGGGTACCTATAACAAGCAAAAGTGGGTTGTTAAAATTCCGTTTAAACCCTTAAGAAACGATCAGAAATAGAAATAACATCAATTAAATGTTAACGAATGATTGAAATCGGAATCATTATCGATTTTATAACATGATAAACTTAAACGTTCTAAGGGTACGATCACCGGTCACCTTGACTCCAATCGATGGTTTGATCTTAAGCGACAGACCGCATTCTAGGCGGATTGGTTTTGTACAAGTCGTGACTAGTGATTTTCTGACAACACGACCACTGCTGTCTAGAGCTAAGGCTAAATGTCACTTGTATTTTCTATCGAATCCATACTGCATACTATACAGTTTTTTCGATCATTCACTATTTGACTGCAAAGGTTTTTTTAATTACTTTTTAAATACTGGTGGTAGTATGTCTTGTGAGTCCGCACGTGTAGGTACCACCGCCCTGCCTATTTCTGCCGTGAAACAGCAATGTGTCTCGGTTTGAAGGGTGGGGCAGCCGTTGTACTATACTGAGACGTTAGAACTCGTATCTCAAGGTGGGTGGCGGCATTTGCGTTGTAGATGTCGATGGGCTCCCGTATCCACTAATCACCAGGTGGGCCGTGAGCTCATCCACCCTTCAAAGAAAAAAATATTGCCATCTAGAAGTTGGACTTCATATTAGCAGCAACGTTCACTGGACGTTGGCATTTACATCAATCGAGTACTATTTACTCGATTACTATTTAATCGATTATATCGTTAACTTGTTTGTTGGTTATCACTTGGACACATGTGACGACTACACTTCTTGTACGCTCATTGGTATAAAAACCAGTAAGCAGAAACATATAATTGTTAGGCACGATGGCTTATTCAGAGTATTTCGGAACAGATGTTCAATCGTCTTGATGGAAGTTTCGACCTCTGGCGTTACGGATGTCTTTAGAACCTTACGTGACCTAAAAAGGACACGATGTTCAGTCGCTCGTGTCGAACGATAGGACTGGTTTTCTTTCACGTCGGAGCGAAGGGTATCGATTTTATCAACGAATTCCACTATCAAGGTATGACATTTCTTCAAGAGGAAAATTTTTTTTTTGTTGCTTAGATAGGTGGCCTCACAGCCCACCTGGTGTTAAGTGGTTACTGAAGCCCATAGACATCTACAACGTAAATGCGCCACCAACCTTGAGATATAAGTTCTAAGATCTCAGTATAGTTACAACGGCTGCCCCACCCTTCGGACTCACAACAGGTTCTACCACCAGTAAAAAACCAGTTTCTCTGTTAGTAACGATTTCTATCTGAAGGTAAAAGCTGCGAAGCTCTGCTAAGACAGACGTAACAAAACTCTTTCAAGCTTAGCCCTGTGAGCTCGCCCTTAAGTCGACTTCCAGGTAAGTAATAATACCCGTCAAGACGTTTTCTAGCTTTCTATCAACTATAAACTATAATTGGGACACGGCTTATGTACAGCGTTAACGATAGTATATTAATAAATATCATACAGACCAGTGAATGGTTGCTGACATAGCCCGTAGAATTAGTGAACTGAAGTGGCAATGGGCCGGCCACATAGCACGAAGAGAGGACGGTCGATGGGGCAGAAAGATCCTGGAGTGGCGACCACGTACTGGCAAGCGCAGTGTGGGACGGCCACCTACTAGATGGACCGACGACCTAGTAAAAAGCGCTGGGTCTCGTTGGATGCAGGTGGCAATGGACCGGTCGCACAGGAAATCTATTGGAGAGGCCTATGTTCAGCAGTGGACGGCGATAGGCTGAAATAATGATACAGACCAGTATGCTTAGTGCGAGGTTTTTAACGTTCTCGATAGCGTGAAAGTTAACTGAATTTTGTATGGAGTTAGAACAGCGCCCTTAGCGATAAACGTAGACAAACGTTGCAACTCCATACAAGTTTGAGTTAACTTTTACGCTATCGAGAACGTTAAAAAAAGTCGCACTAAGCTTTTTTTTTATTGCCCTTGTAGGCAGACGAGCATACGGCCCACCTGATGGTGAGTGGTTACCGTCGCCCATGGACTTCAGCAATGCCAGGCCAAGCCGCTGCCTATCGCAAACTGGCCGATTACGCCGTAGCACCGATAAAAATAAAGTTTAGAATCTCACCAGCGGTTTTATAGCTGGCTTGGCTATCCATCCGTCATGGACATAGGCATTCTCTGAGTCTATGCCCTATTACGTAATGGGACAATAAATGAGGTGAATTTATACGCTGCTAAAATAATAATCATAAATTTATTGAAAACAGGAAAACATACACTTAGTCATCAAATATGTACAACTATATGGTTTATTGTCTGTGAACGGCCGTCAATAATATTAACATAAAATTGCAGAGCGAATTCACTTAAAAATATTTAAAACTACATCGTAATAATCTTTTATGTAATAATAGGAATATATTATATATATAGAATAGAATATATTTAACGGCCGTCTGGTGTAGTGGCAATTGACATGGTCACTACACAAGGGGGTCGCGGGTTCGAATCCCGCCAAGGGAAGATATTTGTATGATAAATATAAAATGTATTTTCCAGGGTTATGGATGTACCTAGTCAGGTCATAAATTCTGTCACATGTTTAATGTAAAATAATTGAAACAAGTTTATTCATTATGCAACCATTCATATACCAAAATGAACTTAACAAAACATAGATTCTTATGACACTAAAGTTTATTCAAAATGACCTCAATGATTTTGAATACAGGCTTTCAATCTGCGCGGCCAGTCGTCTATTGCAGCACGAACGAGGTCCATGTCAATATCGGCGGCTGCCTTAATCAAGGATGTCTTGAGTGACTCCAAATTGGGATGAGGCTTTGAGCACGCCTTTTCCTCCAAATGTTGCCATATCTTGTAATCTAACGGATTCAAATCTGAACTGGAGGAGGGCCAGTCTTCGTGCCGGATGAGGTCGATTTCACGCGCCGCCAGCCAGTCTTGTGTGCTCTTCGCTCTATGAGCTGGCGCCGAATCTTGTTGGAATACCCAGTGCCTGTTATTGAACATGGTATGAGAAACAGGTTCCACAAGGTTCGTCAGGACTGTGTTTTGATACACAACTGTATTCGTTTTTACACCTTTCTCACAAAAATGTACCTCTGTTAAGCCCCAATAAGAAACTCCCAACCATACCATGAGCGAGGATGGAAAATGACCTCGTTGGACACGCGGAATACGGTTGCTCGCTTCTTCACTACTGTGTGCGTACACCTTATCATTTTGTTTGTTGTAGCTCTCTTCTGCGGTAAAAATTTTGTCATCCGAAAAAAGAATTTCCCGATATTTTTTTCCCGCGTACCGCTTCAACAAAGCGCGGCATCTCTTCAGTCTCAGGTCCATTAGACGAGCATTCAAACGATGTCCTGTTTTTCTTCGATATGCCCGAAGCCCTAAGTCTTCATTTAAAACCCTTTTCACAGTGGTTCTGCTTAACCCCATCTAAAGGGCCAACAGTTTCTGCTTACGTTTGGGATTTCTTTGAATTCGCGCCATCACAGCTTTTATCACTGCTGGAGTCCTAACAGACCGAGGGCGACCACTTCTTGACCTGTCATCTACACTAGAGTCTTCATTGTATCGTTTGATGGTATGATAAACGAATCTTTTGGTTATATTCAAAATTTTCAGTATGTTAAAAATTTGAA